>NW_022436992.1:7602968-7962196 GCF_009761245.1 Sapajus apella | reverse complement strand
ACCCGAGGCGGGAGGGTTTGGTGGTGCACAAACCCCCCCATTCCCCCCCCCCCTGGGAAAAAAAAGAAAAACCCACTAAAAAAAAAAAAAAAAAAAAAAAAAAAAAAAAGATTATTAATTCATGGCCAACAATTCCAAGGCACAGTTTTCCATTCCTATCACTGTTCCCCCACACAAACAAATACTGTCTCATATGAAGTCTTCTCTACCTAAGTGAATGACATATCTGTCTTCCAGTTGTACAGTCCATAAATTGTCGTAGTTATCCTTGACACCTTTCAAATCCTATATCCAGTCCATTGTCAAATCATGTTGGCTCTACCTTCAAATGTCCAAATAATCTGCATCCATTTCATATTTCACTACTGATCCCCTGCTACTATTCATGCAAATAAATATTCTCTTAAGCGTTTTCACATTTGCTCTTCCATAGGTTTGAAATAATTCAGTTTCCCCATTTATCTGAATAGATTATTCCCTCACCTCCTTCAAGTCTCCTCTCAAATACTTTATATTGAAAAACATTCTCTAATCAACTTGTTTAAAATCATCATATGTAAAACCTTTCCTGGGAACATTCTACTCCCAATATCCTGCTTTATTATATTCATAATACCTATCACCCGCAATTATGCTATATTTCTTTTCCATTTGTTTATTGTTTTTCTCCAACAGCATATAAGTGTCATGAGGTTATATCTTTGTTTTGTTCATATTTGTATCCTTTGTACCAAGAACATGATGAAGCAGAGTATACAAACTCGAATAAAGATTTACTGATTCAATAGATGAAACCATGCACATAGACTTTAGGAGAATTCTGTATCTCCCCAAGCACAAGGAAGTGAAGTTGTCACCCCAGTCCTTATACTAACACCACAAATGTGGGTTCAGTTTGGTGTTGGAAATGCTCTGTTTCCAATGTCCTGTGTTTCACAGAAACATTAGGCTTTTATTCTAGGAGAAGTAAATTCTTCATTTTCAATATCAGTAGCAAATGACTAGTGAAATTGAGAAAGGCAGGAAAAGAATCTTCCTGCTTATATTTGTGTTTTTCAGCCTATAAATAAGTTTACTACCTCTTAGAAGATGCAAGAACTATTTTCCATTCTTTCAAAATAAATAGAAATCATCACATTTAAAAATGATGCCTAAAAAACACTGAGGGAGAGGAGACCTTGAAATGATTTTATTTATTGGGCAGATAAGCTTTATTCAAGTAACAAACCGTCTGGTTTTGATCCATGAAGTTTCCATCATTCTCATGTTTTCCTTCTTTGTCAGTCAGAATCTTTTTCTCCTTCCTATAGCTTTGGCTCTGAAGGAGAATTCCAGCTGCAAGATGGAAAACAGAGTTCAAAAAGCATAAGCAATTAGCATCCTGAGAAGAGATGGAATGGGAAGCAGGACTGTGTCATCATCGTGTGTGTGATGAGCTGTGCATGCTTCCTGAATTTGCTAGCCCTTGAATGTACAAACACTCCAACTGTAGTTCTTGGCAGCATTGCTACTAAACAAATAATTTACTTAGCTGCTTTGGTATGGCAGTTTTTAATTTTCTTTTTTTTTTAGTGACTTTGTACCTCACCCTGTTTCTGGGCAATTCTCTCATTGAGGTGAAAATAGTCGCGAATATGTTCTTGCTTCCTGATTGTGTACATATGCGTATCTTCACTAATTATCCGACGGCATAATGTTCTACTCTTCCACATGTGTATCCTGTTCTAATGTACGCCACCTAACAGTATCGGTTCCTAAGAAAATATATGGTTTTTCCATAATTGTAAAGTGTAAATGACAGAATATCTAATTTTTAAATTCCTTTTAAGCGTAGTTGTATTTTAACAGGAATCAGAGGCTTCAATAAAAAGAGGCATAGCTCTAGGGAAAATGTGTATACGGCATTACACGTATGACTGTGGTATGACATAGTCTTCCTGCGACTATGTAGTGTTACCAACTGCTATGTTTCCACTAATGCTAACTTATTTGTACATTTTCAAAATGTATTTCACAGGTATTTATTTATTTATTTATTTATTTTTTGGAGACGGAGTTTCGCTCTTGTTACCCAGGCTGGAGTGCAATGGCGCGATCTCGGCTCACCGCAACCTCCGTCTCCTGGGTTCAGGCAATTCTCCTGCCTCAGCTTCCTGAGTAGCTGGGATTACAGGCACGCACCACCATGCCCAGCTAATTTTTTGTATTTTTAGTAGAGACGGGGTTTCACCATGTTGACCAGGAGGGTCTCGATCTCTTTGACTTCGTGATCCACCCGCCTCGGCCTCCCAAAGTGCTGGGATTACAGGCTTGAGCCACCGCGCCCAGCCACAGGTTTTTATTTTATTCATAAAATTTACATGACACATCTAGAATTTCTTTATAAATTTCATGCAAAAATGTAAATATTAATGATTTAAAATGACACAAAATGCTTATGTATTTGTTTCTTCTGTAATAATTAAATCAGAGCTTAAAAATGAAACAAGAGAACAAAAGGGCACATTCTCTCATTCCCTGATCAGTATGGGGCAGACAGGATAACTAACATAATCCTGGTATATTCATGTACTATTACTACAGAGTTAGTGAATATACACTGTTCAGATTTCTATTTAATTGAGTAAATAACCAAACAAATTTGAAAAACAATATTTTTCCAAGAACAGTATTAATATCTCCTAATAGTAAAATTGAGTCCAATATCATTAACAAAATACTGGTTTATTCCATGACATCACATGAATAAACTGAGGATAGATGCTTTGTATATTAAATTAAAGTTTGGTTCTATTGCTGGTTTTTTAAGTGCAAAGTTAGACCTTTGTGGACTGGGGCAAAGATGATGCCCAATGGGTAATAATAGTACTCCTGTCAAAAGCTAGAAATAAATCACCTTGAATAACATCTGAAAGGAAAAGCAGAGCTCTAGGAAAAACAGCATGGTGTGTACATTCCCTTGTGGCTCACAAGAAAGGTGTGATAATGTCTAGAACATAATTCTTCAAGGACACTTTCACAGGGGCTAGACTAGGAGGAAGAGAGATGCCCATTTTGTACCAGCCATTGACCTGGATGTTTTTTCTATCTGCCTACATCCTTTGTCACAAGAAATATAATACACAGAAACATAACCTTTCAAGAATGAGGAGTTATTACCTAATATACATAGATACCAAAGATTAATAAAGAATGGCATACATTAAAAAGTATATGTCTACATATTTTCTAAAATATATATTTTTAGAATAGAAATATACTTACAGTTTTAATTTCTTTTAAAATAAGAAATTCAGTTCAGTTCAGCCTGAGTTTAGATCAGAATAAAACAAGTAATCAGGAAACATAAATCTGACTCTGCCAAGAAGAAAATAGCTATTAAATCTTCTGAGAATTCACTCTGATAGGTGACATGGTAAAAATACAGTGGTGTTGATTGTCCAAGGGTATGGAAAGAAAATAGCATAATGTAATATATAGTAAATAATATTAAAAACTTTATATTAAGTCAAGAATACCTTAAAAAGTTCATCCAAATTCTCAAATCCTATCCAAGCTAATCTAGCACAAACTATCCACTTTATTTTTTCCAGTTATATTGAGGTATAACTGACAAATAAAAATTATATATATTTAAGATATAAAACATGATTTTTTGAATACATATATATTACAATCAAGCTAATTATTACATCAACTCCCATAGTTCCTAATGTGTGTGGGTGTGGGTGGTGAGAACATTTAACCTACTCTCTTAGAAAATTTCAAGTGTTAAATACTGTGTTATTAACTATTGTCACCAGGCTGTAGACTAGGTGTCTAGAGCATATTTATCCTGCATAAAGAAAACTTTGTATTCTCTGAGCAACATTTCCCCATTTCTTGCTCCCCTCAGCCCATGACAATGACCATTATACTTTCTACTTCTATAAGTCTGATTTTTTTAGGTTGAGCATATAAGTGAGATCATACAGTATTTGTCTTCCTGTGCCTGATTTATTTCACTTAGCATAATGTCTTCCAGGCTTATCCATGGTGTTGCAAATAACAGAATTTTTTTCAGGATGAATAATATTCATACACACACACACGCAGGCACACATACACACACACCATTTTCTTTGTCCATCCTTCCATCAATAAATACATTGATTCTGTGTCTTGGCTTTTGTGAATAACGCTGCAATTAACATGGGAGTGTAGATACCTCTCTGAGGACTTGATTTCATTTTCTTTGGATATATACTCACTAGTCAAATTGCTTTACCATATAGAAGTTCTACTTTTTAATATTTTAAGGAACCTCTATGCCCTTTTCCATAATGGCTGCACCAATTTACATTCCCTCCTACAATGAACAAGGAGTTCATTTTCACCATTTCCTCTTCCAACGCTTGTTTTTTGTTTTCTTGATGATAGCCATCCTAACAGGTGTGAAGTGATACATCATTGTGTTTTGGATTAGAATTTTCCTGATGATCAGTGATGCTGAACATATTTTTTATACTTCTTGGCCATGTGTACATATGTTTTGGCCAATTTCTACTGAGGTACTTTACCCATTTTTAATTTGGTTATTTGTTCTCTTGCTATGGAATTGTTTGAGTTATTTATATATTTTGGATATTAACCCTTCTCAGATGTATGGTTTGAAAATATTTTCTCCCATTCCATAGGTTGGTTTCTTCACTCTTTCAATTTTTTTTTCTTTTGTTGTGCAGAAACATTTTAAGCTTAATATCATCACGTATTCTATGTTTGCTTCTGTTTCCTGTGTTTTGGGGGTTATATCCAGAAAACGATTTTCCACATCAATATCAAGAAGCTTTTGTTCTGTGTTTCTTCTAGTAGCTTTACAATTTCAGGTCTTATATTTAAAAGCCTTTAATTTATTTTGAGTTGATTTTTATAAATAATTTGAGATGAGTTTTATTTCATTCCTTTGCATGTGAATCTACAGTTTTGCCAACACCATTTATTGAAAAAATGTTCTCCACTGTATCAAAAATTGTAGTCAGTTGACCACATATACATGACTTTATTTCTAAGCTTTCTATTTTGTTTCATTGGTCGTTAAGAGGACTGTCATTATTTTCCCTGTCAGATGTGACTCGGCACCTGGTAGTTTCTTCACATGCAATACATGTCAACTTTTCTTAATTTGCTGGAAGTTCAATGCCCTAGAGTTACTTTAGCCTCTAAGGATATGTTCAATAATATTTTAGGTACTTACCAATAAACAAAAAGGTAGGCACATTTTTTCCTTGCCACCCAACAGAATAATAACTCATCAAGAGGCTAGAAAGAAAATAATATGGTGACATGTAAAGCATATTATAAGAAAGCTTGTATTAAATAAAAATGCTTAAAAAGATCATCCTAATTTTTTAATTTAATCCAAATAATCCTGTACAAACTGACCAATGTATCAAAATGTATAAGAAATTCCATTCTTAGACCTCATTAGATTTTCATTAGATTGCCTTACTCAGCATTTCCTTGAGTAAGTAGCTGGATCAAATTCTACCACACTCCATCTAATGGTCCAAAAACCAGCATTCTTTTTCCTTTTTTTCATTCAAGTAGCATGTTCACTGATTCGTGCTCCATATTTCAGGGCCCTTGTTGATAACAGTACCTTATTCAGGAGGCCCTTGTTTCTTCCAAGGAATTTCAATCTAAATTTAGATCTTCAGCAATATTGTTTACAGTCTTAAAGCTTTTCCTCCTAAGAAATACTCAGTTTATCATATTCCCTTATAAGTTTTCTTTGCATCATATGCATCAATTATTTCTCCCATGGGGGGAGGGGCAAACAAAAAGAAGAACAAGCTACCTTTACTTTCAAAAAGACAAGCCATAACTTTGTTGCCTTTTGTTCATGAACATTATGACATCATCTCTATATCATGTTATGCCAATTATAAACTGGCATATATTGTGAGAAAACAAATCTTCCTCTAGTACAGGGTAACTTGACCAAGTACTCAAGTTCAAAATGACCTCTACACCATCCTAGCCAACATAGTGAAACGCCGTCTCTACTAAAAATACAACAACATTAGCTGGGCATGGTGGCGTACAGTCCCAGCTGCTTGGGAGGCTGAGGCAGGAGAATCACTTGAACCCAGGAGGAAGAGATTTCAGTGAGCCGAGATCAAGCCACTGCGCTATAGCCTGGGAGGAAGTGCAAGATTCCATCTCAAAAAAAAAAAAAAAGACCCCTACAGGGAATTGAAATAAAAATATAGATTCTGGGCCCATTGGAATGCAGTGGTGCTTACAGCTAATTGATCACAACCAGTAACAGATTCTGTATTACAAAGACCAGATAATCTCATGTAGAAGCAAAAAATAACATTCACTCCAAAAATGACATTCCTAACCGTAGTAAATAAATGATACAAATGGTTATTGGCCCAGTGGGGGGTATTATATATAGTTAGGAATTACTTGGCTATTTCCAGTGTCATTAAACGATAATGTGAAAAGAAAGATTTTTCACAGGAATAGTTCTTCTTTGTTTGTTTTCTGTCTGTTTTATCACATTGCAATATCTCCTTATAACATGCTCATAGTTAAAAAATGGCCTAAGTTGTGAGGAGCTCAAATTCAGATTTCAATTGTGAAATTACTCATTTGATTGCATTGAAATATGTATTATTTAAACCTCTATTTGTAACCTTAACCTATGGGTATTACAATGTGTCTATACTGAGCTAATAATTATTGAACCTGGCATAATATTAATTCAGTTAGAAAATATGCAACTGAAATCTCTTCCTTTTCATAACAGTAAAGAAAACAACTGATTTATTTGTAAATGCTAAATGTCTAGTACCATGTTAGACATTATATTTGACTAGTATTCATTGAACAGCAACAGTAAAAATATGTTTACAGAATACATAAGCAATGTCCTAAAAAATCTATTTGCAGTAAAATAAATGTTTTACATATAGTGAGAAAGTAATCACCATGATAAAGCAAATTCCGATATAAGTATGGAAATAAATACAAATCTTTTACAGATTTTAGTCCCATTCCTGTTATGTGTGTTATTAAATAAAAATTAGAAGATTTTAAAACCTATGTATTACAATGAACTGTTAGATTTATTCTGGTACATTGAACACTAGACAGTAGTGAAAAAAATTAAAAGCATCAGTGACATTTTACAGCTTCTAGCAAAGCAAGAAAAAATTAGTATTGTAAGTAAACATTTTAAATTGTCATAATTGCCATAAAATTTTGGCTATAAAATGACTGTGTCAATCAAGTGAAGAGCCAGTGGCCAACTAGAAGGAAGAGAGCTCGGTTGGAGAAAATATTTAGAAGAAGAGCATAAAAATCTATGACTAAAATATTTAATATAAATCATATTTCTTTAGTAAATAGTATACCAAGAAGACAGAAAAGCTTTTACTTATAAGTAGGTGAGATTTCAACAACTCTGATTGTTTTGCTGCAGAGCTAGACTATCTGCTTTTTTCCTCCCTCATGAGTCCTTTAAAGAAGTAACTACATTAAAACTGCTGTTCTAATTCTTGTCTGAAGATTGATTGCTGAGCAGGATGGATTATGAAAATTTTCATTCAACTTATCATTGAAAACTTCTAAACTGGCATTTCTACATTTTTTACAATTCCTTCTATTAAGGCTTTTGGAAAATATTTATGCCTGAAAATTAGATGTGGTTTATTTGAAAATAGAAGATTTTCTTCCATGTTTGTTTAAACATATTTCTTAAGAATTCATCATATTGAAATCAGTCTGTTTATAAGAGTAGTTGTTTCAATAACATAAAAAATAAAAAAGTTTTTCTGTTAAATAAGAAAACATCAACATATAGTTTTTTAAAAAAGATTATATTTCATTAATCCTTTGAAAACGTGGAATTGTGGCATTTGTGCTCATAGTTTATACAAAGACTGCATTTATTTAGTTTTGTAAATATTTCCTAGAGATATTTTAATTATTCTCATTTTGCAAAATTGGCAATAAATGATGAGATTGCTATAAAAAGGTAACATTTTAAACAATGACTGTTTATTATTACTTTTTGGAACCAGATGTTGAAAATGTTTTTCTAAAATTTAGTAAAAAAAAAAGTCTTACAATTTTGTTATGTAAACCTGTCATTCTATCCATACAGTCAATCTGTTAGCTAGTATAGTCAGGCTTTTCTATAGAAGGATAATAGTAATTGTTCATAAAAACCTGAAATACTGCCAAATCTTTAAATGACACAGCTTGAAAGAAATGTGGATATGTTTGGGATGCATTAAGTATTCTGTTTGTTTTATCTCAATTCTTTGAAAACCATGTGCCTGTGAATAATAATTATATCCCTATTGGCAGAGATATTTATTCATTTTTTCATTATTTCATTACATTTTAATTTATGTACATATTAAAAATACTTTCTAGTAAAATCCAGATTGTCTGGGGAAAAATGATTTAATTTATTTTAAGATGAACAATTTTAAGTTCGAACAAGGGGTAGGGGTATGCTTTGGAGTGAACCTCTCCAAAAATTGAGCTCTGTTTCATGGAATCAAAAAGCTATAGTATTAATTGATGGAAAGAGAGGAACTAGGCCTCTAAAATGGGCAGTCATAAACAGACCTTTCTTCTAGCCCCTACAGATTGACCAGTCTTAATGAATTTGTGGACTTCATCTCCCTAAGCTTCCCTGCAAGAGTGAGCAAGTCAGAACCCTTAAAGCAACATTAATGACCAAATTAGTCTGATCAATAATAAAAGATTTGTCAATTTGTCATAATAATGATTCAAACTACCCATAGCTACAATTCTTTTCACACATTATCATGATTCATAAAGAGTTAACTGCAATCTATTGTATATTTGTCCCCTGCAAAGGATTTTAAAATTCATGTGGGCAGGAAAAATTATATTTTGTCTCCCAGAACACATCATAAAACTTTTGTAAGCAGCAGGAAAGAGTAAGCATCTGTTAAACATGTGAACAACTTAGTTAATGAATGAATGGAGGGATGTGTGAATTTCCAAATCTTTAATGCAAGTAACTTGACTGAATAATAAAGATGTTACCTTATTTATAGAAATTAGTTTACAATTCAGTATTCCACAGGGGTCTATATTAATTAAAGAAATAATTTCAACACATTTTACATTCAGGAAGAACACATGCAGTTTTGTTACACGGGTATATTGCGTGATGCTGAAGTTTGGGGAATGAATGATCAACCAGGTAGTGAACATAGTACCCAGTAGTTACTCAAGTCTTTTTCCCATATTTCCCTCTTCCCTCTCTGGTCCCCAGTGTCTACTGTGCCATCTCTATGTCCATGAGTACACAATGGTTAGCTCCCACTTATAAGTGAGAACATGTGGCATTTGGTTTTCTATTCTTGTGCTAATTTTCTGTTGATTTTTCAATAAACAAAATAGACCAAACAGTGATCTCCCCTGGGGTAAAAAGATACAGTCTCTAATCACAGCGGTCTGATTTCCCAATAGCTTCCAACACTATTGTATCTCTGATTTCTAGTTATTTGATGAGTTCTACAATGGTAACTTGCCTTCGTAATAGTCAAAATATGAATTTAAGGTTTGGTAAAGGCGTGTAAGGCAGGAAGGGAGGCTAAGAAATAATTCATAACATCCTATATTGGAAATCAAGCAGAGCAACTATTTAATCAGTCTTCTAGGTATTCCTTCTCAACAATACTTCTATAGTTTTATAGTTTTAATGGATTTATTGAAATTATCATTTTTGGCTCTTTCTTATAGTATAATAGGTATTCTGTGAGTGTGGACACAAATTTAAGAGAAATTGTTCTGAGATATTAAACTTTTATAATTTTCATCAACTAATTTCTGTGATTTCCAACAATTTCTTCACAAGTGTATGATGTTCTTGGAAGAAAATAAATGATAGCATGTACATACTTATTTTGTTTGAATGAAGCTATACATGTTCTTTACTCATTTGCTAAAATATTTTCTTATGAGTTATTGCAGTTTTCCCTTAATAAAGTGCCCACTGTCTAGAGGTCTTAGCTTTTCTACAGGGCCTGATCTACATGTGATATTCTAACATTATCCTGGAAAGATCTGCTGCTGCTGAGACTTATTTCCACTTCTCATTCTGTAGGATGCACTTCTCTATGGGCTAGAGTGCTTACAATAGATATACGCTGCCATGATTAGTGCTGCTGTCATACCAATGGAACAGGCAATATTTTGTCAACCACTTGTAGGAAGTTATGACAAACAGTTATGAACTAAAATGGCAAAAAGAATTTTAAAAAATAGATTTGACTTCTCCACGTAATCTTTCCCATCAGTTGTATGCACAGGACAAAAAGTTCAAGAGGGTAGAGGAGTCATGAAAGGTAGGACCCTGGGTCCTTGATGCCCATGCTAAGCAGGAACACCACCAGCACTGTCCTGATTTATAAACAGAGAATAAATCTCTATTATGTTAAGCCACAGAAACTTGGGGATTCATTAGTTGGATTATCGAGTATTTCTCTAAATAGTCTGCTTGACTATAACAGTCTGTCTTTCATCCATACTATTAAACATTCATTTTGAGCCACATTTTGATAAGCTTTGAATCCTTCAGTTGAACCATGATGTTGAATCACGGATTTCTATGATCGTGCTCCTATCTCCCTTGAAGATGTTATTGTCTTGCTATTTTGCTCAGTTTATGTGTTTCACTGTGTTCCATATGCCTAGGTATAAAGTAGTCTACCTGGGGCCAGGCACGGTGGCTCAAGCCTATAATGCACTTTTGGAGGCTAAGGTAGGCACACCACCTGAGGCCAGGAGCTCAAGACCATCCTGGGCAACATGACAAAACCTTGTCTCTACTAAACCTACAAAAAATGAGCTGGGCATGGTGACGCATGCCTGTAATTGTATTCTAAAGACACAAGGAAGGAGGAATTGGCAAAACTTAATACTTAATGGTTGTAAAAATGCACCAATGTTGCAATCATACATAAAGTTAATCAAAAACATATTCCTATCAGTGTAAAAGGATTAACACACTTTTACTCCATCATCCCTGAATATGTGGGCATGATAATACCCTAAGCCCTTTGAATTCTGTTTCTTGGGGGTACTCATAAGGACACTATCTATTACAAACAAAGCTTTTCTCAATACATTTCTTGGCACACTTTGAAAAAGAATACAATTATGTAGGTAGTTTAAAAATAAAAAAGAGAGACCGTGCCATTTACAGGATGGGTGGAGCTAGAGGACTTTATGCTAAATACAATAAGAATAAAACAGACATAGAAAGGAAAATAGTATGTAATCTCATTTATACAATGAATTTTTAAAAAGTCAAATATACAGAAGTAGAAAATAAACCATAGTTAACAGGGATTAGGGTGGAGGGGAAGGAAAGGATAGGTTGTAGGTCGAAGAACACAAAGTAGCAGACGTATAGATTGAACAAGTCTAGATATCTATTGTATAATTTAAAGCTATTGTTAATAAAACTGCATTGTATTAGGGATTTTTGTTAACTAAGTAGGTTTTAACTGCTCTTGCCACAGAACCATAGAAGTAAGTGAGATGACAAACTTTTAATTTGCTTCACTTTAGTAACCATTATACCATTTACAAATATCTCATATCATGTTGTATACCTCAAAGATAACCAATATACATTTTTAATTAATAAAGTTTATTTACATTTTATGATGTCAGGTAAAACTAACTTAAAATGCATTTACTAAGCTTTGCTTTAATTGTATAATTTGTATCAAAGTTTTTTTCTGGAAAAAAAAAATTAGTTCCTCTTAATGAAATTGTTTTAAATGCTTGGTGTAGTTTTTTGTTGAAAACAGAACCCAGTCTGCTGTCATTACTAAACACTCGTTAAAATCAAAGGGCTTCTGACTTGTTCTAAGCTAAAATGCCACATGAAACTTTAATTTTTACAGTATGCAAAAATGCCACTCTAAGCTTCCAGCAAATGTGTACATGATAATATGTATATGGATATTTATTCAGTACATTATTTGATAGGAAAAAATAGAAGAATCACGAAATTGCTTCTCAGGAAAAGAGCCTGGTTTATTCATACAATAATTATACTAGATTGAATTTAACATGAATGATTGATAACTTTATATAACAACAAATACAATCTAAAATAGATATTTTGTAATTTACACAAGTTGCTTATACTTATCCATAGTATAAAGGAATTTAGAAAATTTTTAAGTACACAGAACAATGACTCTGTTTAAAGGTGCATGCCTGTGTATAAAACCTACATAAATAATGCACAAAATACAAAATAATGGGTTATAAACAAATTGAAAAGCCTTAAATTTTAAAAAGTTTAAAACGCTACTAAAATATACAAATGTGGACATGAACAAATGAAAAGAAATCCCCTATATTTAGACAGAATGATTCAAGCTCAAGCATAATAAGTCTCTTTAATTTGTTAATGAGTTCTCAATAAAAGCACCAACTAGCTCTTTTCTAGAATTAGACTAGTGGATAATAAAGGGTTAATAGGCAACATAAACATGGAAAAATTTGGAAAAACTCTGAAAAAGAAACATAAGTTAGTTCCAAACATTAAGGAATTCTGTGATGCATCTGGTTATAAATTAAATTGTAAGCCCTCCCCCCAAATACACTCAAGCCCTAAATCCCAATACCTGTGAATGTGCCCTTAAGTGGCAATTGGGTCTTTGTGTATGTAATCAAGTTAAGATTAGGTCATACCCAATTAGGGAGAGCCATAAACCAATAACATTAAAGTCCTATTATGAAGATGAGGAGAGACAGATTCAGGCACACACAGAAGGAAGATAATGGATAGCAAGAAGGCCATCTGATAAAGGATGCAGGATTTGGAGTGAAGCATCTTCAAACCAAGGAATGCCAAAGATTACCAGAAATCATTGGAAGCTTGAAGACACAAGGAATTATCCTCCCCTGTAGCCTTCAGAGGGAGCATGGCACTGCCAACACCTCGATTTCAGATTTCTACCCTCTGGAAATACAAAGCAATAAATGTCTATTGTAATATATCTGCTAGCTTGTAGTAATTTGTTATGGCAGGATAGGAATTAATACACATTTATAATTAAACAGGATGGCACTGGTATAAGAACAGGTGGAACACTAGATTATAAAAGAAAGTCTAGAAATAGTACCATAAATATATGAAAATACAGTATATTGCTATGTGGCATACACAAATCTCTGGAGCACAGATGAATTTTAAAATAACTGGATAGCCTATTTGGAAAGATAAAATAGAATAAAATATAAACATAGATATCTAGCATATTAAAGTAATTTCAAAATGAAGCTATGCAAGTACTCAAATAAAAGGTAAATTTTTAAAAATCTGTATGTAAGAAATGGTGAACTTATTATAACTCAAGACCCCAAATTTAAAAAAAGATAGCATTTTTGATGGCATATATATGAATATAGTCTGGCTGTTTGTCCTCTCCACGTCTCATGTTGAAGAATAATCCCCAATGTTAGAGGTAGGGCCTGGTGGCAGGTATTTTGTTCTGGGGGCAGATTGCTCAGAAATGGCTTGGTGCCATCCTCACAGTCATGCATGACTTCACACAATATCTGATTTATTAAAATAGCACAGTAACTCTCCTAAACCCTCTTGTTCCTGCCCTCACCAGGTGATATTCTAGCTATTCTTTTGTCTTCCACTATGAGTTAAAGCTCCTTGAGCCCTCACCAGAAGACAGGTAGATGTTGGCATCACACTTCCTGTACAACCTAAAGAAACGTGAGTCAATTAAACCTCTTGTCTTTATAAATTATCTAGCCTCAAGTATTTCTTTATGGCAACGCTAAAATGGTCTGACACAGAAAACTGGTAGTAAGGTGCAAGAGGTTGCTATAAATATACCCAAAAATGTTTAAGCAGCTTTGGAACTGTGTAATGAGCAGAGGTCGGAAGAGTTTGGAAGGCTTAGAAGAGAACAAGAAGGTGAAGGAAAGTTTGGAACTTCCTACAGATTGATTAAATGATTGTGACCAAAATGCTGAAAGTGATATGGACAGTAAAGTCCAGACTGATGTAGTCTCAGATGAAAATGAGAAATGTATTGGGACCTGGAGTGAAAAACCGAGACATTGCCCACTGCCTGCGGAACTCTGACCTGCAGACCCTGACTCAGCAACAGATGAATGAATGCACTCTCACATCATTACGGTGATACATTTGGGCTAGGGATGGCCGTTGGCTGCTTTGAGAGGGCAAAATGCAACCAATCAACTGAGACCCTCTGTCTATCCGCACATTTATTCATAACAGAGGTTCTAAGTCAACACACTCGTGGATAATCAACATGGCTAAGAGAGTGGTTTTATGAATGATAAAGCTTTAGGTTCCGGGCCCAGAGTAAACACTATTAACAGATTATTCCCCTTTGATCTCTCCCTGAGACATCCATCCAGCACAAAGTTCACATGAATAAACATTTAGAGTAGAGACAAAGGGAAGAGGGGTAAACAGACTTAACTGGGAAAACCTCGGCCTTATCTTCTCCCTAACTTAATGGACCAATCAGCCACCTTTGGCCTGCCCCAATAAAACCTTTCCGCCTTCCAAAAGGTTTGAGACCATAATCTATAACTTTCCCTAAATATTTTCTGTAATATTTTGCCAGCCACCCCGAGTAAATTCCAACAAAAGCTATCCTTGTTATGCAATAGGAAATAACTTGGCTGGGTTGTGCTCACATCCTGTGGCTTTGTAGAAGTTTAAACTTAAGAGTGATGATGTGGGAAAAAAAGCCACAAAACATTTTAAGATGCAGTCTTGCTGCTTCTCACAAGCTACAATGAAATATGAGTGCCAATAAATGACTTAAATTTGGAGTTTATAATTAAAAGTGAAGCAGAGTACAAAAGTGTGGAAAATTTGTAGACTGGCTCTGTGGTGAGAAAGAATCCAAGCAGGCTGTGGAGCTACCACTTGCTAGAGATACTAACATAATTAAAAGGCAGCCACATGCTAACATTCAAGACAATGAGTAAAAGGCCTCCAAAGCATTTAAGAGATTTTCTAGGCAGCCCCTTCCATCACAGGCCCAGAAGTCTAGGATTAAAGAATGGTTTTAGGGACCAGGCCCAGGACCATGCTGGACTGTGCAGCCTCTGGATGCTGCTCCCTACATCGTGGAAGCTCTGACCCTGCTTTAGCTCAAAGGGCCCTAGGTACGCCTCGAGGCCATGTCTGAGGGTACCAGTCATAAGCTTTGGTAGCTTCCACATTGTGTTAAGCCTGCAGGCACACAGAATGCAACAGTAAAGGAAGCTTAAGAACTTCTGCTTGGATTTCAAAAGATATATGGAAAAACCTGGGTGCCCTGGAAAAAGCTTGGAACCCATTCAGAGATACTCTACTGGGTCAGTGCCAAGGGTAAATGTGGGATTGGAGCCCCCACACAGAGAGACCACTAGGACACTGCCTAGTTGCACTATGGGAAGAAGACCACTACCTTCCAGATCCCAGATTGGTAGCCCCACCAACAGAGGGCACCCTTTGCCAGGAAAAGCCAAAATCACTCAACTCCAACTTGAGAGCAGCCATGCGGGTTGCATCCTGCAAAGTTGAAAGGGAAAGGATGCTCAGGGTCTGGGGAGCCCAATCCCTGTACCACTATGCTCTGGACATAGGATATTGCATCAAAGAAGATTATTTTGGAGCTTTAAGATTCAGTAACTGCCTGTTGGTTTTAGGACTTGCAAGGGTGTTGCCTCTTACTTTTGGAGGATTTCTCCCCTTGAGGATAGGCATGTTTACTCAATGCTTGTGCCACAAAGGTATCTTGGAAGAAAATAACTTTTTTTAATCAATATATTTTACAGACTCATAGATGGAAAAGGAAATTGGCTTGAGTCCTAGATGAGACTTTGGACTTTTGATTGATTTAATGCTGAAATAAGTTAAGATTTGGGGAAACTATTGGGAAGGCATGATTGTCTTTTACAACATGAGAAGAACATGAGATTTGAGGGCCAGAGGTGGAATGATATAATTTGGATGTTTGCCCCCTCCAAATTTCATGTTGAAAGGTAATCCCCAGTGTTGGATGCGGGCCTGGTGGCAGTTGTGGGATGGATCCCTCATGAATTCATGGTGCCATTCTCACAGTAAAGAGTGACATCACAAGATATCTGGTTGTTTAAAAAAAATGGCACCTCCCCTTACTCTGTCTCTGGCTCTCTCTTGCCATATGATACTCTGGCTCACTCTGTGCCTTCTAACATGAATGAAAGCTCCTTGAGGTCTCACCAGAAGCTGTGTCAATGCTGGTGCCATGCTTCCTGTACAGCCTGCAGAACCATGAGACAATTAAACCTATTTTCTTTATAAATTACATAGCTTCAGATATTTCTTTATATCAATTAAAAAATAAGATGGCTCAACACATATATTGATATATGTATATAGTTAATAGGGAAGTAAGAAACATGATGATCAGAATTCAGAGATAACCAACAATTAGGAAACACATTGCAATGTATATTATAGATAAATAATAAATATAAATAATAATTTTTAAAGATGGTGAAACAAAAGACCATAGAAAAAAATAGAAAAGATAATTCACAAAAAAATGATATTGTAACTCTTATACATATAAGAAAAAGTACTCTGGCCGGATGCAGTGGCTCATACCTGTAAACCCAGCACTTTGGGAGGCTGAGGTGGACAGATCACGAGGTCAGGATTTTGAGACCAGCCTAGCCAACATGGTGAAACCCCATCTCTACTAACAATACAAAACTTAGCCGGTTGTGGTGGTGCATGCTTGTAATCCCAGCTTCTCAGGAGGCTGAGGCCCTTGAACCTGGGAGGTGGAGCTTGCAGTGAGCTGAGACGGCGCCACTGCACTCCAGTCTGGGTAACAGAGACTCCATCTCAAAAAAATAAACAAATAAAAAATAAAGTACTATTTCAAGCATAGATAAATGAAAATTTGAACTACGCTGAAATAGCATTTTTCAAAAGTTATATAGTCAAAAATCGAAAGCTTGATTCTGTTGGCATCTATATATCTATATCTGTATATGGCAACATATACATATTTAATGGAAATGAAAAATTATATGTATACTTCAGATAAGATTGTGGCAATATCTATCAATTATTTTATCCATTAACTTACTTTTGGAATTAACTTTCTAAAATATGCTTTTTAAAATAAAGTTAAAATATAAAAACTTATTAACATGCTTATTAATTAAATATTTGTAATTACAAAGTTTTGGAACAATAAATTAGTGTACTCAGGAAATCAGTGAATCATTGAGCAGCTGTAAAAATAAACATAAAATCTCTATGAACAGATGTGGAGTGATTGCTAAGTTACATTAGAAATTGAAAAAGGGAAAAATATGCATACATAAAGACATACATAACAACCAAAAGGGGTAAACTGTCAAATCATACTTACAATAATTAGAGCTCATACCCAGTATCAAGATTTATCATTAGTTTCAAGAATACAAGTAGTCCCCAGGCATATACAAAGCAAGGACAAAAACCTAGGGGAGACAACTTGGCTTTCCATGCAAATTCGTACTGCTTCAGAATCATTCAGACTTTATGTATGAGTTCATTAAGTGCATGGGATGCTGGCATGCACAAAGGAAGCTTTTCAGTTCAGGTTGTATCTCCAACAGTTATACGGTTAATGTGACATGTTCAAGTAAGCCACACTCTATAAAGTAATATATTCTAGGTTTTCTTTAATATAAGCAATTCTATTCAGACATAGTAAAACATTTCTATAGATAAGATTTTTGTTTTCCATTATAAAGCACCATTAGTATGTTTCCCAGGATGTCTCTCACCAACATATTTAAAATGTGATTTGTCTTGTTCACCTTAATCTCCTGCAGCCACGAGGCAGCCATTGCCCACATACACATTTATATACACACATGTATCACACACACACAAAGCCTGCATAGGTGTATTAATAAGCTTAATTATTAAAAAAGCTAAAGAGAAAAATAAATGGGGCAACTAATAAATTGGCTTCCATTCTAAAGGATGGATGAGAATTAGGGAAATGGATGGTAAAGGGAATTATATTTCTCTGAAGATTAACTACTGTTTGAAGTCATATTTTTACATATTTTAAAAATTAAAATAATGAAATTGAGAGCATGCTTAAATTTACAATGCAGAAACAAAGTAATATGATTTTATATGTAATTGACAGCAAAATTATGCAGAAGAAAAGGGGAAAATAAGCAGCCCAATCATTTTCTGAGTACAGACTTTTAACCAAACACTTTGAGTGGAGTATATTTTAAAGACAAAAATACTGCAAAAACCCACTTGGATAAATGGTCAATTGCAGCGTTGGAGCAAGAATATACAGGCTGAACCTGGAAATTCTTGCTGTGCCAGAAAAAATATATATATACCAAAAAAGAAAAAAGAAGCCGGGCGCGGTGGCTCACGCCTGTAATCCCAGCACTTTGGGAGGCCGAGGCAGGTGGATCACGAGGTTGAGAGATCGAGACCATCCTGGTCAACATGGTGAAACCCCGTCTCTACTAAAAATACAAAAAATTAGCTGGGCATGGTGGCGCGTGCCTGTAATCCCAGTTACTCAGGAGGCTGAGGCAGGAGAATTGCCTGAACCCAGGAGGCGGAAGTTGCGGGTGAGCCGAGATCGCGCCATTGCACTCCAGCTTGGGTAACAAGAGTGAAACTCTGTCTCAAAAAAAAAGAAAACAAAAAAGGATGAAAACTTACCAAACATTCTGATAAACCAGCTTGAAAACACTTCTGCAGGCCAAAGCTGAGTATTTTTAAAAAACATTAATTATAAGACTTTGAATTTTAAAGTATTACACTAAACAAATAAGTATTCTCAAACAATTGAATATGGCTCAACAATATAAAGGAACAAACTATTAATGTATATGACAACCAAATGAATCAACAAAACATCATGTTAAGTGAGAGAAAACTGACACAGAAAGCAATATGTTCTCTTACTGCATTTACATAAAATTCTAAAAGAAGAATAATGATAGTTACAAAGAGAAGATTAATGGTTGTCTGTGGGCCAGAATAATTATTGTGATGCTTACGTAACTAAAAGCAAAGTGATTTTGAGATTGTGTAGACTTAAATAACTACATATATATATATATATATATATATATATATAATAGCTTATTCTATTTGTAAATTGTGTTTTTAAAAATGTATGTACAAAGTAATAGCATTTAGGGGATGTTTACTATATTTCAGGAAGCATTCAATTAGCTTTACACATATTAGCAAAGATTTCTAGCAAAAAAATTCTGAAGATTCTATTACTATATCATATTACAGATAAAAAAATATAGCCACATATGTATATAAATGCATATGTATATAGCTACTTTAATTAATACAGAAAATGATATTCTTAGAATTAATAAATTTTTAACTTTCCTGACTTTTACTTACATGAAAAAAGAAGTATCAGAAAAATGGCATGCAAAAAAAAAAGTTTATCGTAACAAGATAACTTACAAATTCAGGAAGATATCTTAAGATGAATAAAATAAAACAGAAATTTTGAGATTTTTTTTTGAAAAATCAAAGAAATAGATCAAAATTCAATTCACTTGGTAATAAGGAGTTGTGGCTCTTTAAAATGTCTAAATTTCTCATAAGAGCAATATTTCAAATATCCAGCAAAAAAGCATTAATTGCTTGAGTTGTTTGGTAGCATTTCTAAAATCATTAAAATAAAAGTTGTTTTGGAAATGAAAGTTATTTACAACTGAAATTTTAAAAAGCTTGTGATAAAATTTGACACTTCTTCATGTGAAAAACTCTCAAGAAACAAGATATTGAAGAAAGCCTCAAAATAATAAGAACCGTCTATGAAAAAATTCCACAGACAATATTATACTGAATGGCCAAAAGCTGGAAGCATCCCCCTTGAAAACTAGCACAAGAAAAGGATGCCCTCTCCCTACTCCTATTCAGCATAGTATTCAAGGTCCTAGCCAGAGAAATCAGGCAAGAGTAAGAAATAAAGGGCATCCAAATAGAAGAGAAGAGGTAAAACTATCTGTTTGCTGACAGCATGATTCTATGTCTAGAAAATCCCAGTCTTGAAACAAAAACACCTTTGGCTGATAAACAACTTCAGGAATGTCTCAGGATACAAAAATCAATATACAAAAATCACTACATTCCTATGCACCAACAAGAGCCAAGCTGAGAGCCAAATCAGAAAAGCAATCCCATTCACAATTGCCACAGGAAGAGTAAAATACCTAGGAATAGAGTTAAGCAGGGAAGTGAATGTTCTCTGTAATAAGAATTACAAAACACTTCATAAAGAAATTGGAGATACTACAATCAAATAAGAAAACATCATATGCTCACGGATAGAAATAATCACTATCATTAAAATGGACATACACCTAAAGTAATTTATAGATTCAATGCTATTCCTATCAAACTGCCAATAACATTCTTCAAATAATTAGCAAAAACTATTTTAAAATTCATATAAATCCAAAAAAAAAAGAGGTAATCCTAAGAAAACTCAAAAACCTGGAAGCATTACATTACCAACTTCAAACTATGCTACAGCACTACCATAATCATAGCAGCACGGTGCTGTACAAAAACAGGCACATAGACCAACGGAACAGAATAGAGAACCCAGAAATAAGACCATACACCTATGAGACTCTGACCTTTGACAAAGCTGACAAAAACAAGAAATGAGGAAAGCAGTCCCTATTCAAGAAATGGCGCTAGGATAACTGGCTAGCCAAATGTAGAAGAATGAAGCTGGACCCCCTGACTTACAACACATACAAAAAACAACTCAAGATGCATTAGAGACATAAATGTAAAACTGAGAATTACAAAAACCCTGGAAGACTAGATAGGCAGTATCATTGCAGACATAGGAACAGCCAAAGATTTTATGACAAAATGCCAAGGCAACTGCAAGAAAAGCAAAAATTGGCAAATAAGATCTAATTAAACTTAAGATTCTGCACAGCAAAAGAAATTATCAACAGAATAAACAGAAAACCCCAGAATGGTAGAAATTTTTTGCAAAGTATGCATCTGACAAAGGTCTAATATTCAGCACGATAAGGAAATTCAATTTACAAGAGAAAAACAAACAAACCAATTAAAAAGTGACCAAAGG
Source organism: Sapajus apella (assembly GCF_009761245.1). NCBI lineage: Eukaryota > Metazoa > Chordata > Mammalia > Primates > Cebidae > Sapajus > Sapajus apella. The sequence goes on along the minus strand of NW_022436992.1, from coordinate 7,940,987 downwards.
ACATGAACAGACACTTATCAAAGGAAGACATATGTGTGACCAACAAGTATATGATAAAAAGCTCAATATCACTGATTACTAGAGAAATGTAAATCGAAACTGCAATGAGATACCACCTCACACCACTCAGAATGGCTATATTAAAAAGACAAAAAATAACAGAAGCTGGCGAGGTTACAGAGAAAGGAGAACACTTATGCACTATTAATGGGAGGGTTCAACCATTGTGGAAAGCAGTGTAGCAATTCCCAAAGAGCCAAAAGCAGAACTACCATTCAACCCAGCAATTCCATTACTGGGTATACACCCAGAGGATTATAAATCATCCTACTGTAAAGAAACATGCATATGTGAATGTACATTACAGCACTGTTCACAGTGGCAAAGACAAGGAATCAACCTAAATGCTCATCAATGACAGATTGGATAAAGAAAGTGTGCTACATATACACCACTTGTATATGTACCATCACAGTACATATGCACCACAGAGTACTATGCAGCCACAAAATGAATGAAATTATGTTTTTTGCAGGAACATGGATGAACCTGGAAACCATTATCTTTATCAAACTAACACAGGAACAGAAAATCAAATACCACATGTTCTCACTTATAAATGGTAGCTAAATGATGAAAACTGATGAACACAAAGAAGAAACAACAGACCCTGGAGTCTACTTGAGGGTGGAGATTGGGAGAAGGTGGAGGAGCAGAAAAGATAACTATTGGGTACTGGGCTTAATACCTGGGTGGTGAAATGATTTGTACAACAAACCCCCATGACATGAATTTACCTATACGACAAACCTTCACATTTACCCCCAAACACAAAATAGAAGGGCTTTCTTAAAATAAAAGAACTATTACTTGGACATTTTTTATATTTAAGAAGGTATAAAAAATCTTAGTTACACTATCCACATATATACTTTATTTATACTGACTAATACATATTTAACTGGTGATTACATTTAATTAGTGTTTTTAGAGCTTTCAATATTAATAGCAATCACAGCATCATAAATTTTAAAGGTTCAAGTAAGAAATATGATGTTTAGTATTCCCAAACATATCTAACAAATGGCTTATTTTTTTCTGGGTCATTCCAGGAAAAAAGAAGCTGATTTCTTCAGGATAATCAATAGGAAAGGTTTTGGTAGTTTTGTACTTCTATGTTTATTAAAATTAAACAAATATTAGTGGGCTCAAGTTTTTTAAGCTCTGGGAGTATTATTTCTTTCATTAAATATATGCTACAGCTGTGGAGCCTGTATAGCAAGTTTATTCATCCATCCATTCATTAATTCATCCATTCCTTGATTAGATGTTTATAGAATATTTTAATCTGAAAAGTCAAGATATGCAAGTGTATAATATATATTATCACTCTTTAGAGTTCACAATCTAGCAGGAAGGTAGAAATACACTTGATTTTAATTAAACATGAGAGTACAGTAATAAAAATATGACCAGCATGCCACCAGCTGCAAATAAGAAGTCATGTACTGAGAGGTTGAGCACTGTTTACCATTTTGTATTTGAACATATACCTTCATGTTGTTTTATGTTTTCAGATTTGCCATATTTGCCATTTATTTTATTTCTGGATTTGTTTTCATTACTTTTTTGGCTCTGATAATTTGGGACAAATTTATCATATTTTAAATTCTGCTAGTGTCTGTGATCAAATTCTTAAAATGTAATTGTACATACGTTTTCAATTAAGCAAACCATAGACTTATTTTAATGTTTTTCTCATTTATGTATATAGGATTTTGAAGTTTGTTTTTTAAAACTGTCTACATTAAATGTTGCTTGATTTTCTGATTTTTTAATCCATCATGGGTAACTTTCTAATTAATAGCTGTAAATCTAACATACTCTATTAAAATTTATGTAATATTTAATAGTATGGTGTGCAATCCTATATTCTCCATTGCCCTATCATTTCACATTAAGAACATTTATATAATTGTTTGTCACTACAAATTTACATACATATACATATAAATACCCAAACACATGCGCATACAAGCATACTATTGACCCTTGGATAATGTGGGAGTTAGAGGTGCTGACTCCACACAGTCAAAAAAAAATATATATCTTTTTATTCCCCTAATACATAACTACTAATAGCATATGTTGACCAGAAAGAAGCCTTACTGATAACATAAACAGTAAATTAACACATATTTTGTATATGCATTATATACTGTATTCTTATGATAAAGCAAGCTAGAGGAAAGAAAGCATTATTAAGAAATTCATAAGGAAGGGAAGAACATTTACAGTACCGTACTGTATTCATTGTTACTATAAGTTTATGTCATCTGTTTACAAGATGTATTTTCTGCCTGAAATTGTGGGCACCTACAGTTGCAGACCTCACTCTGCTGTACACATGAAGCAATGCAACTTTTTTTTGTAATGTCATGACTTTTGTCTGCTTCTTGAATGCATTTTCAGCAGCACTAGTGGCACTTCAAATGAATCCCATGGTGTTATCCGAGGTTTCAGTATTGCAGTAAATGGGATAAAAAATATGTAAGAACTACTAGAGATCACTTTTTACTGCTATATGCAATTTACTGGGGAGATGAAATGCTTACTCAGAGATTATTAGCATCACATGGCATTTTAAGTGGGCACCTTTAAAACTTGAGCTCACCGTGAGAGCAACAGGAAGTGGCTATAAAATTATATAGTACAGTTTTTACTACAGTTAATCTTATTCAGTTATGATTTAGTACTACATCTTTATGTTTGTTTACATTTCTCTCAACTGTGAATGGTAACATGTATGGTCTGTAAGTGTTTGTGTGCATAAGTATTAATAAATTTTAACTTTTTATAATAGATTTATGTATATTTTATGATAGTAAATGATAGAATAGACTTGTACATACATATATTTAATGCACTCATGACATACTTGAATTTTTCAATATTTCTAGGCTAACTAGTTATCTGTGAGTTTTTTTAAATTGCTGCAAATCTCCAAAAATTTTTCCAAAGTATTTATTTTAAAACTACACATGTAAGTGACCCACACAGTTCAAACCCATGTTGTTTGAGAGTCAGCTGTGCAACCTATATCCTGTCAGTATACAAATATGGACATGCATGTGTGTGCATGTGTGTGTGTGTGTGTGTGTGTGTATACTCTCCTTTTGCTTTCAAATATATAAATGGCATACACACACACACACACACACACACACATACAAGAATGGCATTGTCAAAAGTGGGGGTCTTCAATTGGAGGTGAAACTAGCGTTGAAATCCAATCAAGTCCTGGAAACCTAGCATGGTATGTGGCAAACATCCAATACCTCAGATAAATTAGAAAAAAATTGATTGTCCCATTGAGCCTGGGAGGCGGAGGTTGCAGGGAGCCAAGATTACTCCATTGCACCTTAGCCTGGACAACAGGGCAAGACTCTGTCTCCAAAAGATAAAAATAATGATAAAAAATAAATGAAAGAAAAAGGAATTCTCAAAAGATAGGAATGGGGTACCTAGGTACTCCTTTTCTGAATGATAGGTGTTAAAGCTATTTTATTGCTATTTAATCCAGGTGATAGGTCCTTGGGTTTAAGTCTTGTAAACTACTTAAAGTAGAAACAAGTGATTTTCCATTCACCCATTCAGAGAAAACAAACTTATTTAAAGGTTTAATCTTGGTTTTACCAACCTAAATCTCCATAATTCTTAAGGAAAGTAGATCTGTTCATATTTTATTTGCTTTGGCTGCTATTTACTTTTTTCTACTGCTTGAAATGGTTATTAATTTCCTTATGATATTAAGGTTTTTTTTTTTGTAAAAGAAAATGAATAATTTGAAGAAGATAACCTGGAATGGAAAGAGCAGAGAAATTGGTGGTTAAGTTATGGTTAGTAGCCATATTAGGCAGCAGAGAAGGAAAATGAATCATTGAAGAAGTTATGATTAGAAGACAAAAAAAAAACAAGCAAAATATTATACTGTCTTTGTTAAGAAAGGGAAAAAAAGAATATCCCTACCATTTTATCATCAGATGTTTAGAGGCATAGCTGTCGAGAATGGTATCATGAAAAGACATTTGAAAATTAAAAAAAAAAAAAAAAACGGGTAAGAAAATATTTAGATAAAAATTTCGGGATTCAATGATGTTTTCTTATGCAACATTATTAGAAATGTGATATTTACATTTATTTAGCACTTACTATGTTGCTAGGAACGATTTAACTCTCACAACACCCAATAACACCTATAGATCAAATTTCAGAGACAATGTATAACTCTCATAAACTCACATGGTTAGCAAATGACCAAATCACAGTTCAGGCCAGTCTTTCTGATCCTTGAGTTTCTGATCATTCTATCTGTGTTTTCAATGAGTAGAAAGAGCAAAGGAGGCACATTTGAATGAGCTACAGTAGCATACAGAATGGACCGGTGAATGTCAATGGGCATATAAGCAACCTGGGAAAGTGATGGCATTATCAGGTAGGTGACCTGTGTAAAACGAGGTGCAAACTGAAAAGACAGACAGTAGTAATGTAGACAGTGTCAGTGAAGAAGATGAGTGAGAAACTAGCTTATATCAGATGACCCGTATCTTCATCGCACAGTATTCAATCATGAAAACACAGTGGCCATATATTGATACAGTCATTTTGGATAAGAAATTAGGCAATTATATCTATTTCACATTCATTTCTCTCAAAGAGGTTTCAATTGTTTTATGTAATTCAAAGAGATTATCTTTAACCAAAATGGAAATCTGATATATCATTTCACATGTATAGAACAAAAATTAGTGCTTTATTTTCCATTTAAATTATACTTTCTAAAATTCAATAAATACTTTTTAAAAATAGGCAACAAAAACCAAAATAGACAAATAGGGCCTAATTAAATTCCAGAGCTTCTATACAGCAAAAGAAACAGTCATTAGAATGAATAGGCAACCAATAGAATAGGAAAAAATTTTTGCAATCTACCTATCAGACAAAGGGCTAATATCCAGAATCTACAAAGAACTATAACAGATTTACAAGAAAGAAACCAAACAAGCCCATTCAAAAGTGGGCAAAGGATATGAACAGACACTTTGCAAAACAAGACATACATAAGGCCAACAAACATGAAAAAATGCTCATCATCACTGGTTATTAGAGAAATGTAAATCAAAACCATATTGAGATACCATCTCATGCCAGTTAGAATGGTGATCATTAGAAAATCTGGAGACGATAGATGCTGGAGAGGATGTGGAGAAATAGGAACACTTTTACACTGTTGGTGGGAGTGCAAATTAGTTCAACTATTGTGGAAGACAGTGTGACGATTCCTCAAGGACCTAGAAATAGAAATTCCATTTGACCCAGCAATCCTATTACTAGGTAAATACCCAAAGGATTATAAATTATTCTATTATAAAGACACATGCACACATATGTTCACTGTGACACTGTTTACAATAGCAAAGACCTGGAACCAACCAACATGCCCATGGATGATATACTGGACAAGGAAAATGTGGCACATACGCACCATGGAATACTATGCAGCCATAAAAAACGATGAGTTTGTGTCCTTTGTACGGACATGGACGAATCTGGAAACCAACATTCTCAGCAAACTGACACAAGAACAGAAAATCAAACACCACGTGTTGTCACTCATAGGCGGGTGTTGAACAATGAGAACACATGGACACAGGGAGGGGAGCATCACACACTGGGGTCTGTTGTGGGGGCCAGGGGAGGCACAGTGGGGGATTGGGGAGGTTGGGGAGGGATAACATCGGGCAAAATACCAGATATAGGTGATGGAGGGAAGGAGGCAACAAACCATATTGCCATGTATGTACCTATGCAACAATCCTGCATGATCAGCACATGTACCCCAGAACCTAAAGTACAATTTTTAAAAATAGTTGTACAATCTTAATATTCATTGTTCTGTTGATTTCTCAATGGTTGCACTACATTCATTCTGCTTCTTATAGGCATTTGGTCAATGGAGATGTAGGTAAAATAAATAAATATATAAATGAAGGAGTAAATAAATAAATAACATTATTAAATTCTGTCATCTGAAACATAATATTCTGCTTCTGTTTTCATGTAAATATGATAAAATTTATTTTTTCCTTAAAAATAAATGAATAAATTTGTCAAATGAAGATAAGCCATTAATATTATTTTAACTGTCATTTCTGCAATGGTGAACTGGTATAATTATAAAATGAAGAAATTAGTGGAATGATACCTCTAAGAAAACTCCAATGTTAGAAAGATGATGCACACTTCAAAATATTAATCTACAAACAGTAATATAAACATAATTAAAGTGGGATCTTTCACAATCTGGACTAATTCATATATGAGGACTATTGATAGACAACGATGATATGTAGACAGACGGATAGAGAGAGGATTGCTCTGTGATTTCTGCTCTGATACACATTTCAAAAGGGGTTGTAAAGACATAAACTAGGAAAGGAGACTTCAATTAGTTTAGTCAATAATTTGTAGAAAATAAAGCACACAATACTGTTTTCTACAGAGGATGCATTCCTTCCCTGCAAAAAAATTTCAAAACCAATTCATGTTCCTTTCTAACCTTCCCCCTACCACTGAAATCTCCTTCTCTTTCTCCTTTTCTTAAAGCTCTTTTAACCCACCTCTTAATGTTGGAGTGCCTTAGAGTTCAGTTTTCTGTTTTCTTCTTTTCAACAGTAATTCAGTCTGCTGATTTTATTTAGTCTCATGGTCTAAATTTTTCTCCACTTTCCTACACAATAGACAGATCAAACCTAGTTAACCCAAATTAAATTCTGCTCTTCCCACCACCACCAACATAGTCTCCAAATTTTCTTTACTGAAAAGAAGAAAATCTATCCTTCCAGTTTCTTAAACTGAAAACCTTCAAGTTCTTCATGACTCTACTCTTTTTTAAAAACTCTGCATTTCATCACCGTATCTACAACGTGACCAGTTTCTAGCACTTCCACTTGCTTTGTTCACTGGCATAACTCAAAAGCCTGGAACACTGTCGGTCATACAGTATCACTTAATGAATATTTTGTGAATATATGAAGAAGAACAAATAAATTTGAAAAACTGTTAGAAAAACCATAAGAACAGAAATGTACACAATTCTCTCGGTAAAAATAACCAGAGTGAATGTTGGACAAAACTTTTTTGAGGCGGGTGATGTGGAGGAGAAGGAGGAATGGAAGGTAAGTTTCAATGAAAGAGAAAATTAAGGATATGTTGCAAAACTTCTTATAGCCATAAGGCATTGTAATTTAATCCTAGAAATATTATAAGAAAATAATTTGAATTTTCTAAACAGATTTTAAACCACATTGGGTTAAATTACATCAGGTAGTCTAACCAAAATGCTGAAACTACTATGAAAATAAATTCCCTCATTAAAAAGAGGACTTTAAATTTTTGCAACCTTAAAAAAATAATACTCATTAAAATGTTTAAAATGTCAGCTCGTTCTTATATTAATTAGAAAAAACAGCAAACACTTTTATTTTGCTTCACAGTCATACTAATTAAAAAATGTCCAATGTTCACTTAAAAGTTTCCTGCAGCTTGTTACAGGAATGTCAGAATAAAAATACTACAGAATTTTGTGTATTAATGCCTAAGAAATTTCAATGAACTCATTGAATGCACATGCGCGCGCACACGCACACACACACACAATGTACTTTTTAAAGTTGTCCTGAGTCCATTGTCAATATTAAGCACACAAAATAGGAGCTTATTTCTATGATACGAGGATAAAGCAACTTTCTTAACTCATTTATTCAGTCACTCACTAAAGAAATAGTTTCTGCAGAACACGCAGGTCTAAAAATATGCATTGGAGCTATGAAGGTCACAAATAAACGTGGCGCTTTTTGACTATATAATAAGAGGATAGAGAAACTGTGTGCTCACCATTATCTCCCTTACACTTATTACAGTTGAGCACATAGTAGATGCATCAGAAACAAATGTAAAATCCCGTAAATGGTAAGGTATGCACTTGTAGAACATTAATGGACAATTACCTACTATTCATAATTAATTCATCCTATGTGCAGAATACTTGCAACTTTTCCAAGTACATTTTTAAATAATGTATGTCATTTGATTTTAACAGCTCCACAGCATAGGGCAGACAGTTTCCTTTCACTAATTAGTATATATTAATTGACTTCTCCGAATTCACACAGTAGAGCCATTAAAACTCAGATTTCCCAAACTTCCTTTTTTTTTCATGAAATTACCATAGTTTTATATGCTATCTTTATATTATAAGAAATATAAACTAAGGAAATTGCTTCAAACACATTTATTGTGTCGTTATTCTCTAAAGCAGTTTCCTCTCATGCTGGTAAAATAATTCAACAGAAATACCCAAATTCAGTTCTGCCAGTAAGAAATTATTATTTCATATGTCTTTAACTATTTTTCTAGCATAAAATTTAGATACTGTTATATTAAATATGAAGTAAAATGTATAGATCTTTTTGAATAATCTATTTCATTTCCCAGATCCAAGTAGCCTGAGATTAAGAGGATGATGAGTATTACAGATTCTGCTTCAATATTCTGAATAATTATTTCAATTACCTACTTTTTAAAGGTACTTTTCTAATGTGTATCTAGGTATGAGGTAGATACTTTTATATTCTATTATTTTGCTGAGGATGTTGAAGCTTAGGGAGTTCAAGAAACTTTTCAAAGTTAGATATTAAAACAAAAACTGAAACAGGAAATTTAATTCAAAAGCCTCTCTTTTAATACCATGCTTACTTAACTTTTTTGCTTGTGTGTGTCACCCAGCATGTAAGCATAAATGTGGTAACTATCTTTCTGCATTTTCAACCTTCTGATCTTTCCTATTAAATTATTTCCCTATTTTATATATACAAATATATATACACATATGCATTTATGTTTAGTCTCATAATCCAAGACCAATTACAAACCTTAGATGAGAAAAAGGAAAATAATTTCTTTGGTAGTTCTGTCCCTCAACAATGAGTCAGTCAGAATGGTCTACCCAATTGAACTTTACTGGATTCCATTTCTTAAATGGTTGTGATCTGTCAATAAAGTCTCTTTTTCTTAGTCACTATTCACATCTACGGACACCCTGCTGTGTCCATTATCACAGAAGTGTGTAACCCAACATCAGTTTCTATCCGTCCAACACTGAGTCCCTTTACAATCTCATACAAAACACTTTAGGCTACAGAATGTGAATTATAACAGTAGCCATCAGTTTGAAAACCCAGTGGTTGGTTATAAATAGCTAGACTGGAATTGCTGGAATGAAATTATATAAAGACATATTATATATCTAGGAAGTCTAATTAATTTGGGTTCCCCCTAGAGGTTTGAACCACGGGGCACTGAAGAAGCGAGCCACTCCCCCGTTGCATGTTCTGCAAGGTGAACAATTGATCTCTTCCCATTTCAATGTGATTTAAAGAATTCTGCAGAACACCATTGTTAACTGGGACTATTTTCATTGACTCATTTTTAGGAAGTTTTTTCCTCATTCATTTATAAAAGAATACTATTTGTGCTATTATCTAAGAATCTCAAAATTCATTCTACTTTGGTCATGATATGTAAATACATGTATTTGTTATCTACTAAATTAAATATGGACTTCTCAGCCTGACATTGAAGGTCTCCTATGCCTGTTTGAACATTCACGTACCTAGCTTCCTACCTCTGGCTCTTCCTGCAACTACAATCACACTATTTTTGTAAAGGTGCTTTTCCACTTTTCCTTTAACATAGCACATATTTATGTGCTTTTGATTATGCTGATAGTTATTTGCGTTCCCCTTGCTGGTTTTTGAATCCTTATGCATCTTTAAAATATTTCAAAATCCTGTTTTTCTGTTGCCAATCCTGATTTCCATAGGACCTCTTTCAGAGCTTTCTTATTAAATTTAGTTGAGACTTTGGTTTATCCTCCAACTCTTAGATAATAAGTCTCTTGACAGCATTTTGTGTGCACATTCTGCTAGTGTGCCTCTTCTTATCTTGCACTGTGTAAATGCCTAAATGGTTGAGAAACTCTTAATATATCCCAATAAGCATGAATTGTGCTGCTCATACTCTCTGCTCCCAAACCAATGCTATCTATATTGTTTTGCCAACAGCAAGAGGGATTTCAGGCAGGCTAAACTTGTAATTATACCCTGGGTCTCCTGTTAACTCACCTGGGAACTCAAAAGAACTATCTGGCCTTCATTTTAGTGGGACACCTAATTGGCTTTTTTTTTTTTTCTTAGCTTTTCAAGAGTCTTTGATACTTTTTTTGGAACAATGATCTTTAAATTATAGCCTCATCTAGGCTACTGTGAGCATAGAACATGCCCTCAAATTACAAGTCTATTTGTGCTGGTCAGCAAGTGCATTTATTAGCATTAATGTATCAATTATTTTTAATTAGTTCTTAGAATTTCTCTTTCACCAATAGTAAAGTCGTTAGCTGCAATTTGCAAATGAAAGTGATCACACTGTTTCTTATGCCCCCTCACAATAGTGCCTGTCATTATCTAACCCAGAAAACCACTTATTGTTTCCTCTTATTTTAGTCCCTCTTTTCCCTTTATCTGTTTGCCTCACAGCCTATGGAAATCTTAACAATGCAGTAAAAGTTTCCTAATTGCTGTCATCCACCCCATACTGATAACAGAGTGAATTCTGACCTCCTCCATTCTTTTTGCTAGCTTATTTCTGGGTAGCTCAAAAAACAGAACACACGCACAACCCCCAAAAACCCTGCCTTTGGAATTCACAATGGTTTTGTGTTTGTGGCTAGAGAGGAGAACTTTCAACCTCCATTCCTCAGATCATTTCAGATCTTAAGTGATTATGATTTTTCCATTTAATGCAATTCTTTGTATGTTTAAAGAGAATTGATTTTTGAATGTCATTTTAATATTTTTAAATGCTATAAAAATCTAAATACAGTTCTTAGCCAGAGCAGGTGGTTCACTTTGAGGCAGAAGATATTATCACAAATGCACACTAGGAATAAACTAAATGTGGGATGAAAGATTGAGCTACTTTACGTAAAAAGGACTCAGATGAACCTGTGAACCAAAAACCAAATTGCAATTGGCTCACTGAGCACTTAATCTAATATTTGAAATCATTAAATTACAAATCAAATGTAATTCATGACCATTTAATTTTTTAGCTCATATAAATGTAGTTTAAATGAAGATTCACCATATATAGTTTACTTGATTCAGGTAGAATTCCAAAAATCCTTGAACCGAAATTTAACTTGATTTTTGTTTTTGATTGTAAGACGAAGACATCACCACATTGCATGTAGCATGAAATATTATGTCAGTGGCTTTCAATCCATGCTATTGTAGCAAACTTTTATTTGAACTGTAGACTGCACATATATATTGTCTTGGACACACCAGTGACGATTATAGACTATCCTAGCTATGTGAAAATTAAGAGAAATTTAGTATGTAAAATATGAAATAGATTACATTTTCCTTATTATTTATATTTCCAAAGAATAGTCACATATGTGTGTGTGTGTATAGTTTTCACTAATGACAGAATTCCTCAAACACTGTAAGTGATTTACTCAAGGTCAATAATTAGTGAAAGAGACAGGACTAGAACCAAATTCATCTAATTTCTGTTTTGGTTTCACTTCTATCATAATATTGTTTTTACAATAAGATATCATGTCCAAAATATAAGATGTTATATTGATTGAATCAATACATATATTGAATGGCTTCTTTGTAAGCTAAATTTTCAACAAAAGCAAGGGATACTGAGAAAAATCTGCCAATGATCACATACAGAAAACTGGAGCAGATGCTGAAAACCAGCAAGGGCAATCATGATCAAAATGTATCATCAGTTCCACTTAGGACAAACAAGGAGACAGGCAAGAACTAAGAAAATAAGGAGCACTTAAACAGGGCTACTCGTGCTACCCAAACATAGTTTGTCCTGTGATTCATCCACCAGACTGATGAGGTAAGAGTATTTGCAGTTATGTTTACAGATGAGGAAGTGGGCTGAGGTCACTTAGAGAAACCAACGAATATCACAGTGCATGGGAAGAGAAATGCTAGACATGCAATCCACTTTGTTTTGCATCAAAGTCATGATCTTTCAATGTTTAATATCAATAAAGTATTGGCCTGGATGAAGCAGTTATGTATTTAATGCTCCAGAAATAGAAATCGAAAGTTCTCAGAAAACAAATAGAAAAAGAAATAGGAAAGATAGAAAGATTTTTGTATTAAAAATAATTTTTTAAAACTTCTATTATACGTTCAGGGATACATGTTCAGTTTTGTTATTAAGACAAACTCATGACCTGGGTTTGTTGTACAGATTATTTCATCACCCAGGTGCTAAGGCTGGTACCCAACAGTTCTTTTTTCTGCTCCTCTTCCTTCCACTCTTTACCCTCATGTAGACCAGAGTGACTGTTAACAGTTTCCTTCTTCTTCTTCTTCTTTTTTTTTTTGAATTGAAGTTTTGTTATTGTTGCTCAGGCTGGAGTGCAATGGCATGATCTCAACTCACCTTAACCTCCACCTCCCAGGTTCAAGAGATTCTCCCCCTTCAGCCTCCCGAGTAGCTGGGATTATAGGCATGCACCACCACACCTGGCTATTTTTTTTTTTTTTTTGTATTTTTTTTGTATTTTTAGTAGATATGGGTTTTCTCCATTTTGGTCAGGCTGGTCTCCAACTCCCTACCTCAGGTGATCCGCCTGCATCAGCCTCCCAAAATATTGGGATTACAGGTATGAGCCACCACTCCCGGCCTGTTATTTCCTTCTTTATGTCCATGTGTTCTCATCATTTAGCCCTCTCTTGTAAATGAGGACATGTGATATATGTCTGCTAGGAAAAATGGCCTCCAGATCTATCCATGTTCCTGCAAAAGGCACGATCTTATTTGTTTTATGGCTGCATGTTATTCCACGGTGTATATATACCATATTTTCCTTATCCTATCTATCATTGATGAGCATTTGGATTAATCCCATGTCTTTGGTATCATAACTAATGTTGCAATGAACATTCATGTGCATGTTTCTTTATGATAGAATGATTTATATTCCTCTGGGTATAGAGCAAATAATGGGATTGTGGGGTCAAATGGTAGTTCTGCTGTTAGCTCTTTGAGAAATCACCGCAATGCTTTCCACAATGGTAAAACTAATTTACACTCCCAGCAACAGTGTGTGTGTTCTCTTTTATCTGCACCCTCACCAGCTTTTTTTATTTTTTGACTTTTTCTTAATAGCAATTCTGTGTGGTGGGAGATGGTATCACCTTGTGGTTTTTATTTAAATTTCTCTAAATATCACTGATTTTGAGTTACTTTTTATATGGTTGATGGCTGCACATATGCCTTCTTTTGAAAAGTATCTGTTCATGTCCTTTGCCCAGTTTTTGTTGGGGTTGTTTGTTTTTTATCTTGTAAATTTGTTTAAGTTCCATATAGATGCTAGATATTAGACCTTTGTCTGATGTATAGTTTTCAAATATTTTCTCCCATTCTGTAGGTTGTCTGTTTACTCCATTAATAGTTTCTTTTGTGGTACAGAAGCTCTTAAGTTTAATTAGAGACCATTTGTCAATTTTTGGTTTCTGTTGAAATTGCTTTTAGCATTTTGTCATGAAATTCTTGCCCATTCCTGTGTCCAGAATGGTATTGCCTGGGTTATCTTCCAGGGTTTTATACTTTTAGGTTTTACATTTAAGTCTTTAATATATCTTGAGTTGATTTTTGTATATGGTATACGGAAGGCTCCATTTTCAATCTTCTGCATATGGCTAGTCAGTTATCCCAGCACCATTTACTGAATAGAAAGTTTTTCCCCCATTGCTTGTTTTTGTCAGCTTTGTCAAAGATCAGATGGTTGTAGGTGTGCAGCCCTATTTTTCAGCTCTCTATTCTGTTCCATTGGTCTGTGGTTCATATTTTCATAGCGGTACCATGCTGTTTTATTTACTGTGGCTCTGTATTATAGTACCTCTAGCTTTGTCTTTTTTTGCTGAGAATTGCCTCAAATATTCAGGCTGTTTTTTTGGTTCCATGTGAATTTTAAAATAGTTTTTCTAGTTCTGGTCCTGATTTAGCTATTGGTTTGGCTGTTGTTGGTGTATAGGAGAACTAGTGATTTCTGCCCATTGAGTTTTGTATCCTGAGGCTTTGTTGAAGTTGTTTATCAGCTGAAGGAGTACTTTGGCCGAGACTATGGGGATTTCTAGAGATAGAATTGTGTCTTCTGCAAACAAGGATAGTTTGAGTTCCTTGCTTACTATTTAGATACCTTTTATTCCTTTTTCTTGCCTGATTAATCTGGCCAAGACATCCAATACTATGTTGAATAGGAGTGGTGAGAGAGGGTATCTTCCAGCTTTTTCCCATTCCATGAGATTGCCTGAGAGCTGCAGTGGGCAGCCCAGAGGCGCCAAGCTGCAATCGATAGCCAGCACTCAAATAGGAGGAAATCCCACACTTTCAGAGCATTGAAAGGGAGCACAGCTCAAACTCTGAGGAAATATAGGGAAACCACACAATCAAGCAAGTGCCTACCAAATGACCCATTACACTGTAAGTATCACCTATTGAATCATACCCCAAAGTGTCAACACCAAAATATCTTGCTAACATACTTCACTATGAAAACAAAGACAAGAGGTGAGCTACAAAAAAGACCCTGCACAAAGCCTCATTCCTGTGAAAATATCTAGAAAGGGAGCCTATTTTCTGTACTCAATCTGCACTGCAGTTAATAGATCATCCATATGTAGAGGTGAGAAGGAACTAATGGAAGAACACCAGTAACTCAAATGATCAATGTCTTATATCCTCCAAACAACCACACTAATTTGTCAACAAAGGTTCATAACAAGGTTGAGTTGGCTGAAATGACAGAAATAGAATTCATAATATGAATAGGTAGGAAGATTGTTGAGATTCAGAACAACAAAGCCCAATCCAAGGAAACTAAAAATCACAATAAAATGATACAAGAGCTGAAAGACAAAATAGCTAGTATAAAAATAACCCAATGGATCAGGTAAGGCTGAAAAACATATTACAAGAATTTCACAAGGAGATCACCAGAATTAACAGCAGGATAAACCAAGGTGAGGGAAGAATCTCAGAATTAGAAGACTGGCTTTCTGAAATATAATAATCAGACAAAAGTACAGAAAAAGGAATGAAAAAGAATAAACAAAACCTCTGATAAATGTGGAATTATGTACAAAGATCAAATCTATGAATCATTGATGTCCACGAAAGGGAGGGGCAGAAAGAAAATAACAGGGAAAACATATTTCAGTATATTATCCATGGACACTTCCCAACCTTACTAGAGACACTAACAGTTAAATTCAGAAAATACAGAGAATTGCTGCAAGAGTCTACACAAGAATATCATTCCTAAGACACACAATCAACAGATTTTCTGAAATCAAAACAAAAGAAAGTATATTAAAGGTAGCTAGAGAGAAGGGGCAGGTCATCTACAAAGGGAACCCCATCAGGCTAACAGTGAACCTCTCAGCAGAAACCCTATAAGCCAGAAAAGATTGAGGACCTATATTCAACATTTTTAAAGAAAAAAGTTTTCAACCAAGAATTTCATATCCAGCCAAACTAAGCTTCCTAGGTGCTGGAGAAATAAGATCCTTTTCAGCTAAGCAAATGTTGAGGGAGTGTTATAACACCTACCTTACAAGAGATCTTGAATGGAGCACTAAATATAAAAAGGAAAGACTTACCAGCCAATACAATAACACACTTAAATACACAGACTAGTGACACTATAAAGCAACCACACATGCTGGCATAATAACTAACTAATACTACAATGCCAGGATTAAATTCACACATATCAATACTAACCTTAAATATAAACAGGTTAAATGCCCCACTTAAAAGGCAGAGTGGCAAGCTGGATTAAAAAAGCAAGACCAAATGGTTTGTTGTCTCTGAGATTCATCTCACATGTAATGACACCCATAGGCTCAAAATAAAGGGATAAAGGAAAATCTACAAAGCAAATGGAAAACAGAAAAAAGCAGGGGTCATAATCTTAATTTCAAACAAAACAGGCTGTAAGCCAACAGAGATCAAAAAAGACCAACAAGGGCATTACATAACGGTAAAGGGTTCAATTCAACAAGACCTAACTGTTCAAAATATATATATGCATTCAAGATAGGAGTGCCCAGATTCATAAAGAAAAGTCTTAAGAGACCTATAAAGAGACTTAGAAACCAATACAATAATAGTAGGAAATTTCAACACTCCATTGACAGTATTAGACACAACATCAAAGCAGAAAGAAATTGTTAACAAAGAAATTGTTTACTATAGTAACTAGGAAAAGACTCTAAAATACCACATATACCTCTCTTCTCTGGGTCACATTCATTCTTTCACCTATCCTTTCCTCATTCAATAATTATGTCATGATGCTTAATTAAATCAGGCAAAAAAGAAAACTAAATTTGAGCAATGGTTGACCCTTGCCATAAAGCAAGCAATGTACCTAGTGCTTTGGCAAATATATCATCTCACTAAATCTTCACTGAGACTGCAAGTTATTTTCTCTGTGAGTCTCAGAATGTTGTCAGGACAAAGATAATCTAAATTAGTAAAGACAAACATCTTTTAGTTGTCTGATGGAAAGAAAAGTCAGATGATCATCTTCTCCCTCGAAATTATTTGGTTATCCTGGGGTATGATATCAGAGACCCAGTGGTAATCACCAGCACCAGAAAATTAAACACGTAACAACAGGTAGTAGCCTTGTCAGCTTTAGAGAGCCAAGGTATAACCACCACTCCTGCCACCACAGCTACTTTGTCAATAAACTAATTCATTAAGACTGAAAATACTGAAAAAAGAGGTTGAGAGAAACCCAGGACATCTTTAAATACTTGTCTACAGTCAGGCTTTTAATAAGCATTTCATCTGGGCTAGGCATAGTATCATAATCTCTGTCATATCAAGACGTTTATCTGTATGTGTCTTCCACAAATTCTCAAATTGTGTTATGTCCCAATCTCTTTTTTTGTTTTGGTTACTTTAATTCCTTGACCATTTGGACAAAGCGTTAGATACTACCCTTGTATCACAGTAAATCCACATTACAGAACATCTCTTATACCCAGGAGAAAGCACAGGAAGTTATTTTTGAGATTCTAATGCCCCTTGGATCAAGCTAAGGCTGGTTCCAACAAATTATTCAATGACATCTCTAAAGGAGGTTCACTTTATGTTTTCTACTTTGGTCAACTGGTAATAGAAAATTCAGCATAATGTTACCAGCATTTCAACTTTCAACAACTTTTTAAAATCCCTTTTAAGGGATTGCAGTGCCTCTATTACCAGTTTATGTCAAAAATCTTAGTTCCTAAATAAATTTGCAAGTACCTTGGAGAGTGAGGCAGAAGTATTGACAGAGTAGATTCATCAGTTTTGTTATTGTATAATTCATCCTTCTAATAAACATATTTGAATAGGCCACTATCTCAAATGGATTTTTATTAGCTTATCCTGTATAATGATAGAATCTCTCCCTCCTGAATGACTCAGTGCATTAAACATGGACTTCCCTATTGCAGTGAATTTTTTTGAGGATATATTAAATAGATGCAATCCTCTAGATTGATATTTTATATTTATTAGAATTCCTTAGATCCAGTCAAGATGGTCTTAGTATACTTAACATAAGCAGAAGGGAAATTGTTGGAGATATATTTGGACACACAAGAGCTAGAGATCAGACTTGGAAATTGGCAATTATCAATGCAGTTCAGATGTACTTGGAACAGATATAGCCATATAACAGGAACATCTTCCTGGGGATTTAGCTGCAAGAATAGAATGAGCTCTGAACATTTAGGTGTCTTTATTCATCTCTTCATAATTTATATTTCAGAAAAAAAAGATTTAATTGTCTTTGTTTCTGCATTTACTTTTTAGCTAGGCTAGGAGAGAACTTCATTATAGTAAATTCTGTGGGGAAGAGTTAAATTATCAAAAGGATATCACGGTAATTTTACAAAATGAAAATCTGTGATGGATGTGTAGGTTAAATTGCATTTAAATATTTGTCTTTGGGGACTTCATTTCCCTGTTTGTCATTATATAGGCCTAAATGTGGCTATGAAACTTACATATAAAGTGTCAAAATCAACTGACTTATCTATCACAGGTATGACAACCTCAATATTCACCTTCCCAAAAAGAGAGATGCTGGTTTTATGATCCTCATTATAACATTCTAACAGGCTCTGAGGACAGGATCCATTTCACATTTGCTTCTGTATGCCCCAAAATTCTTTGTCTATAGTAGAGGCTTTATAAATGTTTGATTAATTTAAACACATCAATAAAAGTTTAAGCTAGTGCCTGTGTGTAGTTTCTTATTTAGAGTCTTTTTCCATTATACAGCAAATATTGTTCCAGATTGCCTGAAGTATAATTAAAATAAAACAGTATAATAATTGACTTAACAACATTCAGGACTTTACCAAATGAGAAGAATAGGATTTCTTTTTTAAAAGCATGGGTTAAAATTTGTTTATATGACTTTTGTTTAATTTTTTTCTCACATTATTTATGGGTTCATTTTTATTATATGTATTGAAACTTTGTTTCATAAAGCCTCCAATAGCTTGCAGAAAATAACATCTCTACATACTTATGCTGTCAGGAATTTTAACTGTTTTTTGAAAAGTTGATGATAATCATAAAGCATATCATTTCTGAGACTTTGGAAAATATGTACCCATATTTTAAATTTTAAAAATGTTATATAACATTCCCTGCTTCCTGAACACAGAGTAAACTAAAATTGCTTTCTTCTGGACAGACAAGTCAAGTAAGAGAGGTGTTTGGTAATTTGACTAAGCTATCCTGTCTTTTGCATTTGTTAAGAATTAAAAGTGGAGTGTTGGGAAATGTATACCCTCCTTGTGATTAGTAAATGAATTTGTGAAATTTTGTTTGACTAGTGATGAGCCTCACTTTTTTAAGGACAGAAAAATATCTAGATTAAAGGATGCAATGTAGGAATGTGTGCAGAAATTGCAGGCTCTTTCTGTTTGGGGTCCCCACAGAGCAGAGTTCCATGCATAGATACTGACAATTTTCATTTGGTAAAGAATTCTGCTGTAGAACACATCTACCAAGAAGAAAGGCCTCCTCCAGAGTAAAACATATTTAACTCAGAGCTAGTCTCTGGCCACATTGGGATAAATTTGTTGTTTTTAAATTTTAACTTGTCACGTGGGATACGTGAGATACGTAGCAAGATTGTGATGACCTTATGGCTCCAACTGATCCATGTTGATTCACTTATTTCACAAGAGGCCTATTTCGCTTCCAGCATTACCCACCAATCTGCCCACTGCCTCCTACACTCCAGCTACACGGGCCTGCTTTCCATTTCTTACATAAGAAGACACTATTTCAACCCCAGGACTCTTCTTTGCTAGTTCCTTTGCTTAAAATATTCATTTATAAACTTCCATTAGTTTGTTTCCATACCATAATGTTATATAAATTCCATATCATCAACCCAGAGAGGTCTTCCCTGACCACACGTTGTAATTTTAGCTTTACAGGCAATATCCCATTATCTTATTGTAACTTATTCATGCTAGTTTTGTTTTAAGAGACAAAGTCTCACTCTGTCACCCAGGCTGGTTCACTGCAACCTCTGCCTCCTGGGCTAAAGCGATCATCCCATCTCAGCCTCCTCAGTAGCTGGGATTACAGGTTTGAGCCACTATGCCTGCCTATTTTTTTTTTTTTTTTTTGTATATTTGGTAGAGACAGGGTTTCGCCATGTTGGCCAGGCTTCTCTCCAATTCCTGAACTCAAATGATTCGTCCACCTGGGCCTCCCAAAGTTCTGGGATATTACTTAGTTTTATGTGAAATATGACCAGGTAAGAATGGAAGCATTATTAACTGTGTGCTTGCTTGTCCTCAGAATGTATAGTATTACTTTTCACATTATACTATTAATAAAATCTAACTTGTATGGTATTTATTTGCTATTTAAAACAACTCCCTCAAGTTATGTAATTCACTTTCTTCCTTCTAGAGATGAGGAACTGAGGCACAGAGAAAGTTCATCAGTTGTCTCAGGCACAAAACTACAAATTTTGTCAAGGCAATTCAGACCAAAAGTCTTTAGTCTTAAATGCTAACTACATTTCTTGAGTTGATACTTAAAAATATTTGTTAAAGAAGGAATAACATAGAGTGGATCAAAGTGTATACATTTGCCTACATTTGCAACTCTTTTCTAAATATACAAGGAAATCCAATTGCCTACATTTGAGCCTACATTTGCAGTCTCTTATAAATATACAAGGAAGTATAAACCTACATTATATGTACGATTGACATGTAATTCTAACTCAACTAAAAACTACACAATCACGAAACCTTTCCAATCCAGCATGTTCAGTTTTGTTGTTTGGCTTAAAATTCTGAATTACAGATCAGATTCATGAAATTCTGATTTACATTTACCTTAAATTTTAACTTGAAGCCCAAATGCATGCATTCTGCACTGGGAAGCCCAAGAAGGAGGTGGTGGCTGCATGAGGCAGGCACAGCCAATTTCATCTGCTCACTGCAGTGGGTTGAAACCATTGGCAGTTACTGGCAGAGAGGATAATAATTATGTTGTAGTGGAGGGAGCATAGAAAGTCAACACCAAGACAAAAGTATGCCAAATTGCAGGGTCTTTATTGCTGGCGGCCACGGAGGACTCGTGTCTCTCCACAGCATCCCGTGGCCCCAAAAGGAGGATGTTAAGACCTTTTATACCCGTGAAACCACCTCGAGGGTAAAGGTGAGAGGCGAGGGTGGGGGTGAGGGGCTTCAGACATTCGAGGGCTAACGAATTCCGTAAATCACCTCCTGGGCAGGGATGAGGGTGAGGGGCTCTGGACATTCCGAGGGCCGGGGGACTTTTGACATTTTGATTGTTACTTAAGTGGTTCACAAAAGCCAAGATTGTTTACACATTGTCTGGGTAGAGTGGAAATTATAGACATTAGTTACTTATTACAAGTAGCAGGTGTCAAGATGGCGTAGGTTTAGACTGCTTGCCTGTCACATTAGGGGTTACAGAAAGCAGTTTCAACAGAAAGTCGAAGTATGGTTGAGGTGTGCAGTTTTATGGGGCTTTTACCATGTCACAATTAAATATTTAAATATTAATATTTATGAAAGTAAACATTTAATGGTTTAGCTACAAAAGCTATTTTTTTCCATGCAATATGTGTGGAAAGTCAGTGGAAAAGAGTGTAAGCGGAAAAGCATAAGACTATTTGCAGAAATTGCAAATGTCTTTGTTGCTTGTGGTAAACATAACTGATGCAAGGGATGCCCTGATGAAGAGATTAGGTTCCACCTAGAAAGTCAGAGGTGACTGTGGAAGTGAAGCTCCTCCTTCCTGTCCTGGAAAAAAATCACTTACACTGAGGTGTCGAGATTGGGGGGAGCTATGACTTCAACTGAAATGCTTAACTGAAAATCAAGTAGTCTGCTAGCAAATGTTATGCAAGTAAAACCCAGGCAGGGAAATTTAACCAGAAAGCATGGATTGAGAGAATTAATGAATAAAAAGACCCAACATCAGCTGCAAAGTGAGAGAACATTCATAACAAATATGGTTTGACAATGTTCCAAGGAAAAAGGCCATGTTTCAGATTAGTGTAATGAAAGTTTAAAAGTTCACACGGAGTCTATTCTCAAGCAAGTGTGGGAGTCTATTCTGAAGCAAGTGTGGAACATTTCCTCTGAAACTTCCAGTAATAGAGCCTCTGTGCCTTCATGTATGTGAAGGATTAAACTAAGTGCACTTTCAGAGATGATTTCCTTATCGTTCAGGAAAAGAAACTTGGTCAGTAAGGGTAAGGTAAGCAGTCATTCCAATAACTGCAAATGCCACAGGCAGAAATCTCTACCAAGGCTCAGTCCTTGGCAAAGCAAATGAAAGCACAAAAGAGCAGGCGGAGGTGAAGATGAATACAAGAGAAAGAAAGGGAGAGTGGCAGATGAATGGAAGAAAAGAAAAGAAATAACTAAAATTAGAAAATCCCAAATAAATTTTAGTAAGTTAGTAGCCTGAAAATCACAAAAAGTGCATCAGGTTGATTTTGAGGCTGAAGGCAAGGAAGCCCCCAGGGGCAAGGACTGATGAGACAAGGCAAGGAAGAGGAGGAGCCAGAATGAACCTCCCACACAGATTAAGGAAGGCACTAGTTGGGGAGAGGCAACAACAGGTGTCAGAAAATTGAGGCATTTTGAAGTTGAAACCGATCCTAAGAAGAAAAATAGGAAATCCCCGGGCATTCTGAATTTGGAGCAATGAAAACCAGGAAGATTCTGTAAAAGTTATATCGAACTGGTAAATAACTTTTAAAGCAGTTTTGAAACAAGCATCAAACAATTAAATAGCAATCAAAGAGCTAAGAAAATTGTTTTACTCAGTATTATGTGGTGACAAATGAACAACAGAAATCAGAGGAGAAAGAAGAAAATTGGCTGGGCTTGCTGGGTCGTGCCTGTAATCCCCACACTTTAGGAAGCTGAGGCAGGAGGATCACTTGTGCCAGGAGTTCAAGACCATCCTGGGCAACATAGTGAGACCCTATCTCTACAAAAAATGTAAAAGCAAAAAAAAAAAAAAAAATCCAAGCATGGTCCCAGCTACTTGGCAGGTTGAGGTGGGAGGATTGCTTGAGTCTGGGAGGTTGAAGCCACAGAGAGCAATGATGGAGCCATTGCACTACAGGCTGGGCAACAGAACAAGATCCTGTCTCAAAAAAGAGAAAGAAGAAAATTATTAAAATCCCAGTCTTTAAGTTATTTAAGGACAAAGTCAAGCTTTTGAGCAAACATTTTTATATTTCAAAAATAAATTTATTTTCTTGTTGACTTCTGCCTTTCATTGTTGGTTACAAAACGTAATGAATTATAACAATTCATAAATATTGTAACTATGAAAAATGCTTTCCATAGCCGTAATTTTAATTAAAAGTACATAATTTTGCAGAATTTTCATGAAAAACATAATATTTTCCAATCACAAGCATATGCACATGCACACACACACATGCACACACAAACACATGCACATACGTTGAGCTGTTTTTTGATGTGGAGTCAAGTTTTTGGTTTAAGTACCCTGTCCATTTATCAGACGTCTCCATCAACTTAACTGCATAAACCACATTCCAAAATGAATGCTATAGTATTTCACCATCATATTCTTTAAAATGAAGACAGAAATTAAAGATGTTTTCAAAGTTATCTTAACGCAAATCATTTTTGTGCCATATTTTTAGTCTTTTTCAGCTGTTCAGTCCTCATTTAACACAATTTTATTGACTTACCTTGCTTGTATTTGAAATCTTTCAGCTTAATTTTATGAAAAGAACTTTTTTGACAATCATAATTGGATTGATGCGATATTTAATTAAACTATGTAAATATAATACTGATATACCTGGAATGAATGAGTTGAAAAAGCAAAAATCAATTTTGAAGACAATAATACTCAGCTTGTGGGAGCAAATATTTATAAGCTTCTTAGAGAGTAAACAACCAGCTGCATGCATTATCAAGCTTTGGGCAGCAGTTAGTTAGTTTCACAGCTGAATAGGAGTGTTAATTAATCCTGCAAAAACCTAAGTGGGTTTTAAAAAGATAAGTTTCTTGGTCATAATGGTCAGTTATAGGTATCTGACAATTGCTGATTATGTTGTTCATAAATGTTTATAGCTCACATGTGAAGTAATTTCATCTGTTCTTGCCACTTAGTTCTATTATACACAGTTGAAGAGCAAAACATATTAAAGTAAAAAATAAAAATAGAAATAAACAATTCACATCCCAAATTTACCAATTAAAAGCTATGTGATTTTGAGAAATTTCTTAATCTGTCTACATTTCAGAGTCTCATCTATTAAATGGAAATAAAAATGTAGAGCTCGGGTTGTTGCTAAGGTAAGTGAGAGAGGGTAAGCAATGCATTAGCATAAAGCCAGATAAAAAGATGTAAAATATGCTAACCTTAACTATACTCTCAATCTTGAATATGATCCTTTCTTTTTTCAGAGTAACTTTTGCTTCTATATTTTCTACATACCCATTGGATTTGCAAAGATCTAAGTTGAATTTTTTTTTTTTATTCTTCATACTCCTTCTCCAGGGAATCTTTCTAGTAATGTTTTCTTAGTTTGTTAGCTTCTCTCTCCTGTGTCCGCTCACCACAAACAGCTTGTTAGTTCAACTCTTCTCCATGTTCTTTGTCAAATCATGTCATCTCCCATCAGTTAATTGAGCAAATTAATCTGAAGTCTTTTTCTGATATATATGTAAATTGAAGTAGGTGATCCAAAAGCCTGGCAACATACATAATTGAGGAGCAATCGGATGCCCTGTTTGTTGAAGGAAAAATCATCAGCTTAGTAGAGTGCAAGCAAAAGATACTATCTTTGAGATATTCAGAACTGGTAGTGCAAAAGCAGAGTTGGGAGAGGGAGAGAGAGAAGGAAGGTTCTGTCCTCTTCAGATAGTTGTTGAGCCATTCCCATAGAAAAGAGAACTGATTATCTTAATGCACTTGCTTACAGGAAGCATCGCATAAACAATACGGTTTAAGTTCTAAGTTTACAGTACTCTGCTTTAAGAGGTATATTAGACATGCTGATCACATCCTCTACCTGTAAAATGTAGCCTTATTTCTGCAGTAATATCATGGCCAGAAATCTAGAATAATTTTAAGTACAGTAAATAGAGCAGACATATAACAAAGATGTCCTTCACTATAGAAATAGTAATGCTCGAAGTGCTGTAATCAAGGTGTACAAAAATCAGAAAAGAAGTAGAGAGTTGGGAATACTGAATGTTTTTCCACATCCCAGAGCTCTCAAAATACAACATTTTCACCATTAAAATCTTGAAAGAAGTTATTTCAAGGTAAATAAAACAATTTCACTGTACTTTGAAGGTAAATTTATGGAAAATATTGTCTTGAGAAGTAATGGGTAGAACAAACTGAAAACGTAAATTGCATTCTCACGTCTGTTTGCAGGACTACATGAATAATTTTTTAATAAGTGTGTTCTCTCCTCCTCCCCACCATAATTTCCCTCTCTCTTTCCCTTGTCTCTGTCTCTATCCTACATTATATTTCTGTAGTCAATAACTTGTGATGAAAACCAATCATTAAAATTTTTATTGAATCATAAATAACCTGGGACTTGAATGTTTTAAAAAAAAAACATAATAATAATCCTCAATAGAGAAAAAAAAACTTTGATGGAAAGGTGGAAAGACTGAACAACTTTTCAAATTTTGATCTGCTCTCAATATGTAGGAACCAGTTCTGATACTTATTAGATATATGATTTTATCCTCCTTATTTTACTTATATTTGAAATGGCAGAAAGTCTTTCTTACACTTCTTTTGTGTGAAAGAAAATGAGATAAGATCAACTCTGCAACATGTTTGCTACAACGTGTGGTACAGAGAAAGTCTTTCATAAATGGTAAGTGATGTGTGTGTGTGTGTGTGTGTGTGTGTGTGTGTAAAGCAAAATTAAGCTGAGTGCATGCTTGACAAGCCAACTGATTTGAGATTTTCATAAATGACAGCAACTACATGCTTTACCATAATCTCAAAACTGTTTATTATTTGTTTAGGTGGCAGTCACAGGACAATTACAAGCACTTGGTGAAGCACCACAAAATATCTATGTATAAAATAGGCAAGAGCTATATATATATATATATATATATATGTATAAAATAGGTAAGAGCTATATATGTATAATATATATATATATATAATAAATAGCTATATATACTATATTCTCAATTTAATCACACTTCTCTAGAATTTTTCCTGAAACAGAAAGTGGTTGTCATTTTCTGTAATATTCATGATTACAGTTAAAAGTGCAGGCCCTTTGTGAAGTTCTGTGAACAATAAAATTAAAAAAGTGTCATTAATGCCTTGGAAAGCTTAGTCTCTTTAGGAAGTAAGAGGTTAAGCCCTAGCAGTAATCAATAAAAAGATTCAGAAGAGTATATAATTAATCAGTATAAATTATAAAGGTGGCATGGCACTGTTAAACTGCTATCTTGTCTGTTATTTTTTTTTAATTCACCTTGGTAAATGTGCTGGATTTAAATCAGATTTTCTTTCCTTGCAGGTAACAGGAGCAGGGCTGATGTATTGGCTGAAATGAATGATTGACCAAGGTCAACACTATGATTTGTTCTAATTATGCTAATTACACCCATTGGATCCAGAATACATATTTTACATAATTCTTAAGCATTATTGACAAGACATTGAGTAAACACATGGGAAGAAAACCCTTGTTTATTTGTAATGACTATCATGTTACAGTACAAGGAACTCATGTTTATTAATTAGAAGCGCGTGGCAAAATCACTAGGACCACTTTCTCAAAAGGCTTAAACACCAAGGATCCTGATTCAGCAACCCCACATGCAAAACACTGCTATTAAGAATACATAATCAGTACATAATCTTTCAGGTCAAGGGTTCCACAGAACTGTGTCCTGCAGAAAAATAATACAATCTTCTCTCTCATTCTAAAATTCTAAGAAGCGGTATAGTTAGGGTAAAGAAAATAATATTTGAGACAGAAAACCTGGATTTTAATACCTGCTCTGCTTCTGGAGACCACCAGCTTCCTTGACCTTAAAATAACAATAATATTTAGCTTGTAAGTTTGTCCTGAATATCTAATAAATTAATATATATTAAATTATACATGGTACACCACAATATATATGTAAGTAATATTAATCTTTCAATTGATATTTAGGTTTTTTTGGTGGTGGTCCTAGCACAGAATATGTTTGGATAAGGGGTGAGAAGGGAGGTCAGACTTTCATTCAGAGCCTTTAAATTATTCTAACTTCTGACCAAAAGAGTGATTTATTTTATATTACTAAACAGTATCCATTCTCTCACACACATTCACAAGAAACACATGTAATTTGAAACAAAAAAATAAAGTGAGAGAACACACACATAAACTAGTCATGATCTACATATATATTCTGTCTTATTTTATCTTATCACCTTATTCTTAAACATTGTGATCCAACAAAATGATTCCATGAACCATCAATGGACTGAATCCTACAGTTTACAAAGCATGACTTTGTGAGATATTTATATGGATAGGAGACAGGATAGAAATTATTGGGTAGAAGAGGATGGTTCTCCAGCAGAGGCCCACCCTCAGACCTGGAAAGCAGCAGCCCTAAACGAGAATAGGCATTCCTGTTTTCACATCCAAATTTGCCTTTTGGCTCACCATGCCCCCTTATCCTGTACCCATATAAACCCCAAACCCCAGACTCCACAAGCAGACAGGGGAACAAACAGAAGAGCAGAAGAACAACAGAAAGGCACAGCAGAGAGAAGAGAAGAAACTTCTGTGAGCTGAGAGGAATTTGGCTGCAGACGGTCAGAGAGGAGACAGGCAGCTGGATGACCAAACTCCAGGGGAAGATCATCTTTCCACTCTATGCCCCTTCTAGCTCCCCATCCATCCCACTGAGAGCCACCTCCATCACTCAGTAAAATCCGTGCATTCATCCTTCAAGTCCGTGTGTGACCTGATTCTTCCTGGATGCCAGACGAGGAACTGGGTACCAAAAGAGCACTGAGCTTTTTAACACTTACGCCATCCACGGATGGCAAGACTAAAAGAGTGCACTGTAACACATGCCCACATGGGCTTCAGGAGTCACAGGCTCCCATCCCTGGACACTGCATGGAGCCAGAGCCCAGGGGCACTCATCCCAGCTCCTGAATCTTCCTGTCTGTGTGGTCCCCTTTCCTTAAAGGGTTTGAGTGTGCCTGGCAGAACAGATGAGCCACACACCTGTTACACATCCTGTGGGGGGCGGGGTGTAAGGGAACTCTCCCGTTTCTGTATGATTTGATGGGCAGTGCATTGAAAACGGCCTTGAAGGCCGGGTGAGGTGGCTAATGCCTGTAATCCCAACACTTTGGGAGGCTGAGACAGGATGATCAGCAGGTCAGGAGATTGAGACCATCCTGGCCAACATGGTGAAACTCTGTCTCTACTAAATCCAAAAAAATTAGCCAGGAGTGGTGGTGTACGCCTATAATCCTAGCTACTCAGGAGGCTGAGGCAGGAGAATCGCTTGAACCTGAGCGGCGGAGGTTGCAGTGAGCCAAGATCTTGCCACTGCACTCCAGCCCAGCGACAGAGCAAGACTCTGTCTTAAAAATAAAAAAAAAGAAAAGAAAAAGAAAATGGCTTTGAAAACCAATTCTTCAAAATATGATCTTTTAGCCCTCTTTGCATGTGTGATGACATTGTCTTCCTTGATAAAGGCTTTGAGATGATAGAGGGTCTCATCAATATCTCTAAAATAAGATAATTCTTGTAAGTCATCCATACATTCAGCATCAAATCTTGGGAGTAAGTACATCTCAACTGGCCTGTTGGAACAGATAGAAAAGAAGAGGCAGAATATTTAAGGTCTGGGGTGGTCAGGAATGAATCCTCATTCTTAGAAGATCCTGATCAGCTAAGACACAGCTCGGGAGAGAGTGTAATGAGATCATGAACAAAGTACCAAAGAATAATGTGAAGGTAGTGATGACTTAATAAAACTGAACTTGAATTCAGAAAGTCAGCTTTTTTGCCAAGTTCCTGCCTTGAACCACAGAGGTATTGGCTCTTCTGATTTTCCAGTTGCTCAGAAATGTATTATATTATGGTTTCCTGGAGTTCCTAAATGGTGAAGGACTTTAGAAATCATCAGCTTTGACACCATGCCCATTGAAAAATGTGAAAGACCATTTGGTACTGTTTGCTATTAGTTTTATGTCTTTTTGTTTCCAATTGTAGTATAAACACTGCTTTATACTAGAAGTTTCCTTTTGCCCTGAGCCATTTTTTTCCCCTCTGTTATCAACAGCTTTTCCTTAAGTGTAGAAAATGGAGAAAAACATTGACTTCGGAGGCCAAAAAAACTCAGTTAACACCTTGAATTAATTGGTGCTGCTTCCATCAACTTTGGCAAATTACTTAACTTTCTTAATATTTGTGTCTTTTATAAGTAAAATGGGATGAATAATTTTTCATAGGACCTATGAAATAATGAAGTATTAAGTATTAATAAGATTTATTAATACTTAATACTTAATATTAATTATTTATTTATTAATAATACTTATTAATTATTTAATACTTATTAAGTATTAATAAGAAAACATGTTTTGATTTCATAGTATTTTTCTGGTATTATAATGGGCTTACTATAAATAAAGATCCTTTTCCTTATTTATTAATTTATATATTACAATGAAGTATCTAAACACTTAGAGAATTCTCTACTATATAACTATGGTTAAAAAGAAAACCCTGTATCTAAATACATAAACCAAAATGTATCTGAGACAGGTCTCAATCATTTTAACAGTTTACGTCACCAAGGTTAAGGATGTGCCTGGGAGAAAAAAATACATGAATCACAGAAAAAGTCTGGTCCATATCTTTCTCCAGATATGACTTTGAAGTCTTCAGTATTTAAACAGGAATAGTGGGCTGGAGGGGAAAGATGGAGGGTATGGTAATCTACATGTTGCAAGACATAAGGAGTAGGTAGGGGAAAATTAATTATGTATTCCTCTGGTGCTTAGTAAATCAGCACTTTACATAAGATAAGTGAACATAGAATAGCTGTCCATATAGGTATTCCACCTTTTATCTGAAGCTACTGCTCAGGAACAAAAGGAAGGGCAGTTTCTTGCACGACTTGGCTTCCAGCTTAATTTTTTCCTTTTGGCACAGTGAATGGGAGTCTGGGGTTTTCATTTTCCTTTCACAGGTAAATGCTCAGATACTCAATTATCCAACTTGACCCTCTCAAAGAGCAGATGTGTGTGTAGCCCAACAATCAAGTATGGAGGAGCAGGGCAAATGGAGAATCATTTTTGGAGTCGCTGTAATGGCAGCAATCCACACCTGTCTCCACAGCAACAATGGCCCAGGTACCAGTATTCGAGGTTTAACAATGAAGAGGAAGTCGAAAGTGAAATAGTGACATTACTCTGCATGATGTTTGAGAAACACAGTCTTTTAATTTTTAGGAAAAAACCAGAAATTCAAATGAGGTCTATTATTCAGTCATTTATTTCAAAAGCTTTCCCCCCTCTATAATTTGGGAACTTATTTTACTGAATTAAATATACTTATGTGGAGTCCTGATAAGAAAGCCAATTTGAGGAAGGGGCCCCAGGTGGGGAGGGCCCCAGGTGGGGAGAACAATGAACAATTGTTGTGAAAGCCAGCTTATTACAAACAATCTGAGGACACAACGACCTTCACAGGCACAATAACCTCGTTGTGTGGTAGCCTCCGCAGCACAACCTCTTTCTATACGTAGCCCCCTCTAGCAAGACCCTATAAAATTTCTCTCCAGTCCCTGCTTCTTTACAGAAAGCCCTGTCTCTGCTGTGCTGCCCTCTGCATCCTTGCAATGTGTTTTCAATCCCTCTGTAATAAATCTGCCTTTCTTTATGACTGTTTGATTAAATATCCACAACACCGGAGCTAGCTAGTTGCTATCTGCCTCATTTTGATGGCTCGCACGGGGGCTCTCTTTTTATGGGCAAACCTCTCTCCTCTCTCTCTTTCCCAGCTTAGGACCTTCATTTGGCTGTGTCTAAGCACAGACACAAGGGAAGGTTTTTGGCCAGGGCTGCTCTCTGGTGAGGCTGAAAGGTGTCTATGTAGAAGCGTCTGACTGCTGCTGCCCAATCAGGTGAGTTCAGAGTTTGCTTTCCCTTTTGGTCTTTCAGTGGATGAACTCTAGTATTCCTATAGTGATTGACAGCAACTGGCCAGGGCCCCTCCCTGGTGCGGCCTGACAGCCATGGGGTGAACAGGTTTGGCTACCTTGCCTGGGAGGGAGAAAGGCCTGCTCCCATCCTTTCTGGTCGAAGTCCCCAATTCCTCTGTGTGTCTCAATTGGCGCACATGTTTTCGGGAACTCAGACTCCCTCTTTCTCACTCAAAATTCTCCCGTAAAGACAGGCGGACCTCCTGCAGACTTTCCCAAATCAGGTGATCTCAAGCAGCCTCAGAGCAGTGAGTCCCCCACTTCCATCTCCTCTCCTCGGCTGGCACCAGGCTGAGTTCTCCCTTTACCCTTTTTCTTCATAACTAGGCTGATCACCCAGCATAAGGAACCTGCCCTAAGGGTTCCTTTCTAATATTTGGGCCATGCTGTTAGAAAGTGCACGCAAGTCCCTCAGTGGACATGAGTGGGACCCTAGGCCTCAGTGGGATGCCCTGAGAGAATGTGTGGTTGGTGTCCCCCAGCAGATACTAGGCCCCACTGGCTTGTCATTTTCCAGTCCCATCACGGAACAGACCTGTGCTATTCCGTGTGCTATTCACTGCTCTGAGGCTGCTTCAGACTCCCCTCTGCGTTGCATCCTAAAACATTGAGACAAATTTAACCCTCAGACTCTCAAAAAGAAACGTCTAATTTTTTGTGTGTCATACAGCATGGCCCCTATACAGAAAATCCTCAAATTAGCCTCCTCAGTCTTTTATAGCCGAAAGCAGAATAAGAAGGATTAGGGATAAGGAGAAAGAAAAACGCAGGGACAAGAGACAGACTCAACTGTTGGCTGATTTACAAGCTCCGCAGCCCCATCTAGGCTGTCCTAATGATACTCCCCCAGGTAACTGCCGGGAGTGCGGAAGGCCGGGCCGCTGAAAGGCAAACTGTGCCAATAAAATAAGAAGGGAAAAGGCCCCTGTGACTTGCTTCCTCTGTCACTGGCTCCACCATGGAAACAGGACTGCCCTGAGGGCTGAAAGGCCCCCGGGACAGAATCGCAGCCCCTGAAGACATGAGCTAAAGGGGACTTACTGCTCCCACTGGCTTCCAAATCTAATATCGTAGTTAACAATCCAAAGCCAAGGGCAATTCTGGAGGCAAGTAAAAGTATCCGTGTCCCTTCTGAGTTCACAAGCTGCCTATTATGGAAATGCCTCCTCTACCCCTTTGTGGAAATACCTCTTGCCTATATGATAAAAACCTGGAAAATTGCTCTCTGGACTGCAACAGGCTTTTAGATTGAGTCACTATTGGAACTAAGCACATTAAAAATAGATTAAATTGAAAGAAGGATAAATAATAATAAAATGGCTAGTCTTAGAAAATTCTCTTCAGCAGTTAAAATTTTTTTGCAAGCTTCAAAATGCTCTGAACTAATCCTGGACATAAGCAACAACAGTCACTTGGTGCTGTAGGTCAGTTGCTAAGGCCTTGGCCTCTCACAGTGACATCTGGGTTCAATTCCTGGCTTTGAAAGTGAGTCCTTTGTGGTTTGATAGTTGTGCTACTTTTGCCATTTATCAATTATTGCCTCCTCTATGGACAGTTTCTGATTTCCTGTCTTGAAATGTTCTTTTCTCTGAGTTACCTTTGGGGCAAGTCTAGATTTTGTAAATCGCTTACCATCTCTTTGGAGACAGCTTCTGCGTTTGTGTTCCAATTATCCCCTTAGTCAAGGCTTATTCGTTTCACGTAGGAGGTTACCATTAGTAAAAGATTCAAATGCCGGGAATATTGGTCATTTGTACTGGTTAAAAGCTGGTAGTAAAACATGGTAAAAGGATTTTTCTTTTCAGAGCTCTGTAGTTAGAATTCAACTTATTAAAACTGGTATTTGAATTGTGTGTGTACAGATAGTGTTTTTAAATCCCCTTCATTCCCTTCAGGAACTTCTCAGTGGATAGAATTGTGTCAAAATTCTCTTTCTGTGCATTTATATGTGTTGTGTGTATGATGTTTTTATAAAAGAGCTCTAATTAATTGGCTTAAAAAATAAGCATTTAAACATATTGCCAGAAAAACAGAAATTGTAATGCCTTTTAGGTCATATGACTCTAATAATCTTTTTTTAAAATTAAGATAGTTTGAAGCCTAGTGATAAAGTGAAATAAAAATGACTTCAAATGTCACACATTTGAACTGAATTAGACAGTTCAGATACTGTTTTCCAGATGTTTTAAGGCCATAACTTGCTTCTATTACTTTTAATAATTGTTTGCCGTGTCTCTTTTATAGTCATTAGATTATCGGTAAAGGACTGGGGTCATATGGAGTTAGCCAGGTCCCCTGGCTAGGCTGGGAAAAAATAGACATTATCTATAGCTCTGTCCTCGTCCTGAGCTCTGCAATCGTACACATGACTAAAATTCTTCACCAGGTATTTCATCAAAATTAAACATTGCTGAATTAACATTGTAACATATACTTGAGACTATTAGAGAAACAATTTACATACAAATTACAGAAGGAAAGTAGAATGTGTTTTTGCTAGGAGTTATAGAAGATATGGAATTTATTTTTTTTTTTTTTTTTGAGATGGAGTTTTGCTCTTGCTGCCCAGGCTGGAGTACAATGGCATGATCATGGCTCAGTGCAACCTCTGCCTCCCAGGTTCAAGTGATTCTCCTGCCTTAGCCTCCTGAGTAGCTGGGATTACATGCATGCCCCACCACACCTGGCTAATTTTTGTATTTTTAGTAGAGACAGGATTTCTCCATGTTGGTCTGGCTGGTCTCAAACTTCTGACCTCCAGTAATCCACGGGCCTCGGTCTCCCAAAGTGTGGGGATTACAGGTGTGAGCCACTGCACCCAGCTGGGATTTTTTTTTTTAAAGGGAATGCAATCTTGTCTAACTCAGAGGGTTTTAAGGATTAGCCTAACCTAAAAGAGTAATGGGACAAAACTAAAGGCTTAAGCAAGTTGAAAAGGGTTTGTGAATCATTAATCTTATAAAAAGTTCTGAGTGTGAGCAAGCTGGCTAATATTTAAAGGAGATTATTGAGTTTTCTGTAGGATGAACACTGAAATAAAAGCACACAATTGCAGGGCTAGAATCTGGCCTTATGTGTCTGAATAACAGGGTTTCCTTAGAGAATTAGTTTCCTGTTTAACAGAAAACTGTAAAGGGCTATAAGATGTTTATGGAAATTTTACCTTATGGTGAAGCTAATAAAGATTGGACAGACTGAATTAAATAATAACAGGGTAGAGGGACCAAGGTGGCCCATGTGGTCATGGCTCTCACAGAGGAATGAAAATGACGAGTGATATCAGCATCTTCAACTGAAATATCCAGGCTCTCCCATTGGGACTGACTGGGTAGACAATTCAAGTCATGGAGAATGAAGAAAAGCAGGGTGGCATGATGGCCTGCTACGGAGCAGTATGGAGTCAAGGGACCCTAATCCATTCCTCTTCGCTGGATAGGGCCTCCCTGTGGGAATTTCAGGAACTTCATTCAGGATTATATGGATAGAACTCCAATCTCTCCCTGAGATGGAGCCCCCATGGGGAGGAGCAGATGCCACTCTGTGGTTCATTTGACTCAGCCATTCCAGCCTGCTGGCTCTGGAGAGTCCAGGCAGTTGGGACAAGGAGGAGTCCCCCACACCCCCCATGCAGAACAGCTTCTCTACCAAAAAGTAGCTAGACTGCTCCTTTCAGTGTGTTCCTGATCCCATTCCTCCTGACTGGGAGAGACCTCCCAACAGGGGTCAACAAACACCTGCTAGAGGACTGTTTGGGCTTGCCCCAGGTCACTTGCCCCAGGTCACTGCCCCCCTGGGATGGAGCTTCCAAAGGAAGAAGCAGGCTTCCATCTTTACTGTTTTGCTATCCTCACTGTTGATACCTCCAGGCATGGAAAAAACCGAGGCAAGTAGGGTCTGGAGCAGACCCCCAGCAAACCTCAGCAGCCCTAAAGAAGAGTGGCCTGACTAGAGGGAAAAAAAAAAAAAAAAAAAAAAGCAAACAGCAACATTAACAAAAGTCCCCATGAAGACCCTATTTAAAGGTTAGCAGCCCTCAAAGATTAAAGGTAAATAAGCCCACAAAGATGAATTGATGCAAAAATGCTGAAAACTCAAAACACCAGAGTGCCTCTTCTCTTCCTTCCCTTCCAAATGACTGCAACACCTCTCCAGCAAGGGCACAGAACTGGGCTGAGGCTGAAATGGCTAAATTTATAGGAGTACGTTTGACATGTTGGGTAATAATGAGCTTACTTGAGCTAAAGAATCATGTTGTAAACCAATGCAAAGAAGCTAAGAATCACGATTGAACAATAATTGTCTCTCTGACTATAGCACAATTAAATTAAAACTCAAGATTAGAAATTCAGTCAGAACCACAAAACTACCTAGAAATTGAAGAACTTGCTCCTGAATGATGCCTGGTTAAATAATGAAATTAATGCAGAAATAAAGAAGTTATTTAAAGTCAATGAGAAGAGATACCATACCAGAATCTCTAGGATGCAGCTAAAGCAGTGTTAGAAGGAGAATTTATAGCACTAAATGTTCATATCAAAAAGCTAGAAAAATCTCAAATAACAATTTAATAACAATTAAAATAATTAGAGAATGAAGAACAAACAAACTCCAAAGCTAGCAAAAGACAAAAATTAATCAAGAGCACAGCAGAACTGGAAAAGAAAGAGGCATGAAAGCTGATTCAAGACAATCAAGGAATACAGAAACTGTTTCATTTGAAAAAAATTAATAGATTGATTGCAAGCTAGACTAATTAAAAAGAGAAAATTCAGATAAACACACACAGACATGACAAAGGGGATATTTATTACCACTGACCTGACAGGAATACAACCATCTGAGAATATTAAAAATACTTTAATGCACATAAAGCAGAAGAAATGGATAAATTCCTGGACACATACACCCTCCAGTGACTCCCACACAGTAATAGTGGGAGACTGTAACACTCTACTGACAATATTAGACAAATCATTGAGACAGAAAATTAACAAGGATATTCAGGATGTGAACTCTTTAACCAATAACTTCACCCTATCTAGTCCTAACTTAGGGGTTTAAAATAGCCCATACTTACTTAGAAAAGCCCTAGCAGGAAATCTAACCCAGAAATCTTTTCAAGAGGGTCAATGTCTACAGTATGTAGCTAGCCTACTCAATTTCTCCCCCTTCACAGAGCTCACATAGCAACATTTAGTACTAGCCTTAACTTCCTAACAAAAGGAATTTTTTTTTGTCTAATTTAAAAGATATTTAAAGATTATATATGAAACAAGGTAAAAAGAACTAGGAAATAAGAGAGACATATAGAAAGTTATAAAGATCAAGAGGCGTTTTTGGTTCAAGGAAGAATATAAAGAAAGAGATTTTTATGAGACTCTTCTATGGTAAATTCTTGCCCTAAAGTAAAATGACTGGTTATTTGAAAAAGGGATGTTTAGGACAAGTAAGAAAGTCCAAGAATGACGTAGATGGTCTGTATAAGTCATGAAAAATGTTCATGAAGGGGAATTTATAAAACAAATTTTGTTTCTTACTAAGTTGGTTATAATTAAAAGGAAATTATTTAGAATAGTCTTTCTAACATTGGTCCCCTATGTTAACAAAAGGTTTTCTTGAGGTATT
The DNA here is from genome assembly GCF_009761245.1 of Sapajus apella. NCBI lineage: Eukaryota > Metazoa > Chordata > Mammalia > Primates > Cebidae > Sapajus > Sapajus apella. The sequence continues at coordinate 7,904,346 of NW_022436992.1, read as the reverse complement.
AATGTGATTTTAATAAAATTACAAGAAGTTTTACTTTTAATGTTTCTTTTAAAAAACTTCTCAGAGGCTGAGCATGGTACTTCAAGCCTGTCATCCCAGCAGTTTGGGAGGTCAAGGTGGGCAGATGACATTAGGCCAAGAGTTTGAGGCCAGCATGGACAACATGGTGGAATCCTATCACTACTAGAAATAGAAAAATCATCTGGATGTGGCTGCTTATGTCTGTAATCCCAGTTACTCAGGAGGCTGAGGCAGGAGAATAACTTGAATCTGGGAGTTGAAAATTTCAGGGAGCTGAGTTCACAACATTGTAGGGATCCAGCCCTACATCACCCATGGGTACCTGGTGTTCCATGGTGACAAAGGAATGAGAAAAAGACAGATTAAGAGAGAAAATGGGACCCGGGGGCCAACATTTATTACTTTGGAGGAGACAGTGAAAGTCCCACGTTCTGATCATCTACACTATTTGTTGTATACAATCACTGTGATCTACAGAATATGGGTGGAGTGATGGTGGAGAGAGGGTGATGGTGGAGTGAATCAGTGAGCCAGAACTGGTGTCATCCTATGGACTGATAACAGTGGCGGTTTGGGAGTTTCACAAAACAAGAACCTGTGGTTAACTTTAGCTTATGGTCTATGTACAGCTGGTGGAACTTGGGCCTTACAAGGAGCCTACAAGTGTGGCTAGTAATAGTGCTACAGAGGGGTTTTACATCCTCGAGCACAATGTTTATGGTAACAGAGCCTAGGTCACCCTGCACTGGAACATAAGGCATGGAGAGGCCTTCCTCCTCAGAGGTCAGCTGCGACCTTCCGCAGTTTGTTGTTCCTTGTTTATATGCTACTCATAACCAATTTATGTAGGCACTCTGTAAGTCCTTTTTCCTTTGCTGCTTTTCCCAACAACCATTATACTGCAGCATGGGTCACAGAGCAAAACTCTGCGTCAAAAAACAAACAACAATGACAAAAAACTAATCGTATCTCAGAAATTTGACTTTTTCTGTGTTTCTCTGCTTTCTGCTTTTTCCTCCCTGGAGCAGGCCTAAGATTACAATTCTCCCTTTCAGTTTTTGTCAGCTACTGTAACTTTTTCTTCTGGTTCTAATTATTACTATGGCATAATGCTAAAACATTTCATCTTGAAGGTAACAACAATTAAGCAATGTTTTCCACTAACATAACTTAACTTTGTGCCCTTAATATGTCTAGATTCTCATTGTAAAACAAACAAACAAAAACTAACAAAGAAACCTTCTCATGCTGTTCCTAAGTATCAATGTAGTCCCCTCCTATACTCATAACTCAAAACACAGTCTTCCTGTATCTAATTAAATGCAAATAATTCTTCATCAAGTTTAACTTTCAGGATGTCCAAATAGGCTTCCATAAAAACAGTCACACTGCAAAAGGGTTTTATTTGCCTTTTCAGTAACTAGCTTAAGAAACAATATTTTATCTTCTAGAATTCAGCTTCAAATGATTCTATCAATAAGATATCAGTCTCTCCCTAACATTATCTGCTACATTTACAAGTCTCCCCTGGAATCAGCTGGACCTCAGCTTCATCTTGATATGGACCCCCTCTCTAATGAGTCCCTTCTTCCTGCAAGATTCAATATTCTAGGCCCCAAAGTCTGGGACAATGACCCACAGGGTCTTCTGACAGACCAACAACCACTCTACGTAGTGTCAACTCTATGCCACAGGCCAGCAGAAAGTAGTTGGAAGATGAGACCTCTGCCCCAATGACAAAGATTTACCATCATTCTGTAGGGAGGTACTGTGGAATCCTTATGAGGGAGCAACAATGAAGAAGGGACCCCAAGAGGAAGAAGATCCCTAATGGGAAAAACAATGAACAATTGTTCTGAGAGACAGCTAATCACAACCAACCTGAGGGCACAATGACCTCCAGGGGCACAATGACCTCATTCCATGGTGGCTCCAGCAGCAAAACATTGTTCTTCATGTAGTCCCCTCCAGTACAACCCTGTAGAATTTCCCTCTACTCCCTGGCTCTTTGTAGATAGGCCTGTCACTGCTGTGCTGTCCCTTGCATCTTTGCAACATATTTTCATAGCATCTTTAATAAATTCACCTTTCTTTACTAATGACTGTCTTGGTAAATACCTTGATCACCCATGACTCCAACCTTAGCTGCTACCTGTGGCAACTTGTAGTTATGGTATGTTTCCTTTAAACACATGCTTCTGTAAAATGTTCAAGAGTTCTTAAAATGTATTGAACTCATTTACTTAAAACTTATCCATGTCAATCTTGCTCATTCATGCACTCAAAGAAGGGAGTGAGAAGAAAAATTAGCAGATGTCCTATACCTAATAGCCTTGTAGTTGTACCCCATGACTTACAACATATTACTATAAATATACAGTTTTTTAACCAGCACTAAATTGGAAGTCAAATGAGTCGATTCTAGCCTGAGGCCTATGACTAACTAGCCAAAGAACTTGAGCATGTGTGTTCAGTTATGCTCTCAAGTTTCATTTGTTTTTGTTTGTTAAAAATAGCAAGCAAACACAAAGCATGGACATTTCCAAAAGTGCACTGCAGGGACTTTCTGTATACGAATGATTTGGAATTTTTTACTTGTTAATAAACAAGACTCCGTGTTAATAAACATGTACACCAACCCAATATAATGTCCTAGCTAATAGTGACAAATCACAGAATTTCATTCATATTATTAAATATTGAGAGGTCACTCTAAGAGACCTGATATGACAAATATATGAAATGTTACTGTAAATCACACACACATGCCCCCCCCCCCACACACACATCTTTATATACTATGTGTAAAAGTCAGTCACCAGAAGAAAAGCTGATAGTTTATTGGTATGGGCCTCCATTCTAGCATGGAAAATGCCTCTATCTTGGAGGCTAAAGAAAACAAAACAGTATTAGTTCCTTGTTGTATGAAGCCGTCTAAAAGAATCCAAGTTCTTAAATAATCCCAGGAATCCTCTACCCATGCAGTCCTTTCTCCTTGAGTGTGAGCCAGACCTAGTGATTTTCTTCTAACAAACAGAATGTGGCAAAAAATAATAGAATGTCACTTTCAAGATTAGATCTATCACTTCCTCCTTTTGTGAACTCCTTCTCTTGCCATCTTACACTATCTTGTTCTCTCTCTCTCCCCATATCTGTTTGACTCTCTCCATCTCTCACCTTCATGCTTGCTTGCTTTGATGAAGCAAGCTGCCATGTTGTGAGCTACCCAGTGGGGAGGCCACATGTGACAAGAAAGTGAGGACAGTCTAAGGCTTTAATTCTGACAGCCCACAGGGAATGCAAACATGCCAAACACATTGTGGATTGTGTTGGAGGTGGATCTTCCCCTATTGGAGCTTGCAGAATGACTGCACCCACCCCTCCCCCCACACCTTGATCACAACCTTAGGGGAAACCTTCAGCCAGATGACCCAGAGAAGGCATGTCAGGATCTCTAACCCAGAAAACCTGTAAGGTAATTAATGTTGTTTTGAGACAATACACATGTCAGGATTTAGTATGCAGCAATAGATAACAAATTTATTCCTGTTGCTGTACTTTTAATGGTTAAGACTATACTGGTTTTTCAAATTCTATAATTATGACTTTTCTTCTTTATCTTAAATGTCTGCACATTAAGACCAGTTACCACTTGAATTTTCATTTTTACATATATTTTACTACCTTATGTACCCATTGTATCCAAATCCTGAAATATTTACTGAATCAAAATTTAAATTGGAGTTTTCAGTTTGAAGAACTAAATGTGTATGAAATATAACAAAGCAAATTGTACTTCTAAGAGACAATAAAAGACAAAGCACCTATCAGGTTAACAATTGCATTAATCTTATTCAAACTACCATGTCAAATGAAAAGAAAAGTTTTAAAATTTTGTCTTAGGCTCTTTATAGTCCTGTCTGAGATCGAGCTTTCATCATATTATTTTTATATATTCTATTTTTAATTTATTTTTCTAATTTTTTAATTGTCTGTAAAAAGTGGCAGGTCTCTGAAGGTGTTATAATTGAATTATCCATTAAAATCTGCTTCAAATAATTACTATTGATTAGGAAAGAAGGCTGATAAGGTTTTAATACTTTAAGCCAATTGATAAATGTAATATGACCAGGGGATCAGGCTAAGTGGAAGTGACTATATTATGTATCTTAATACTGATAAATGCTTCCAGCTATTATTTAAAGATGCTAAATAGGAGTTTCCTGAGAAGGAAGAGAACCCTTCCAATTAGCTCATTCTGAAAAGGTCAGCTCTGGAACTTAGAGTCAGCATGTTTGTCTTTTAGGCCTGAATGACAATTAGCCAAATGTCACAATGTAATTGTAACCCTGGCTAATCCACTAACTGACAATTGCCTCAGGATGTAATTTTGCTATGTGGAATTGCAGCTCATCAACAGCTGAGTAATATTTCCTGTCCAGGTCTCAGAACTATATTAAAAAAAAAAAAAAAAACAGAAAAACAAATATGGAAGATAAAGACCTGAGCCTTCCAGTATGAAGAAGGAGTGGAGTTATCCTAGGCTTGAGGTATCTCCTCACTCAGTAAGGGATCTTTGTCTTACAACACATATAAAAAAGATCATCGGATATTAAGCAACTAGCTTGTGTAAAAGACTACTGGAAATACCAAACTATTAATGTATTCCCTAGCAGCTGATGGCTAAATCAAAAGCAGCTGAACCCGCAATGAAGAAGCAAGTCCAAAGTGGAACTGCAAACTAGGAACATGCTATTGTCAACTGGAAGCAAACCAAGAGCATGTATGTTTTGCAAAGCAATGGCATGAAAATGCTCAGGGTGGGGGGAAAGAAATTTCAGTCAAGTTCCACTTAGAATGTCATTTGCGATTAGTAGGGAACGCTTTCATATGGAGTTCGTAATACTGTGTATAGAATATATTTAAGTCTATGGAGAATTGAGAAATAGATTTTGTTATTTGACTCCTGATAATGACACTGTGAGCAAAGTAAGAGAGCACTTTGAAACTTTATCATTATTTAAGAATGAAAGAAAAAATAGAAGTTATGAGAAGTTTTGAGATTTATTAAAAAGGACACAAGAAAATGTGAGCAACACTGGTTATAGCTAGTCTAACTCTAATTTCTTCTGTAATTTTAGAATTTCCTTCAATTCATTGTGTTGGAAACATACATTGTGTCTGTCAGTGTATGAGTATATGGTCATATTTGTATCCAATAATTTTTGAAACATGGAGGGAGATAAAGATAATTGCCTATGTTGATGGCATTTACTTAGGCAGACATGAATTTCTATCTGGGGAATGATGCAAGTAAGTGTAGCTTTTCCCCCTGCAACCTTTATACACTTTATTTGAAATCATTGTGAAAAAGAGTTACTTTACGCCAGCTATAGAACTCTTTATCTCACCCATAAGAAGTGATTTTTTATAACTCTAAGAAATTTTATAAGTACTAACATCCTAATGTAACTCTTTTAAAGAAATAATTATGAAATGGTTTGAATTTATAATTCAAAACTGGATCTGAAATGATTTTATTTTGTAGCTTCTTCTTGGAGGTAATTTTACCAATCTAAGTACCTCCTCAGTCAGGCTGACAATAGGACTGAAATCTTAGCTGAATTCCTTGCTTTGAAGAAAGTTACACTATTCACTATTTCTACAAATAATAATGAGCTAACAACAATGCCTAGTGCAAGTATTCAATGATATTATTGAGTTAGAAATAATGCATGTGTGGATTTCTAAAAAAAAATCAAAATAAAAATCAAAAAAAGTAACTGCTTCAGTTGGTTCTACGCCATCAGTGCCAAAAGCTTTGGTGAAACATGGCCCATGACCTGATTTTTTGGCAGCGGAGGGAAATCCTAGAGCATATTTCCAGTGGCAAGAAGCTGATTATCCAATTTGGCAAATTTGAAGTTGTGGTAATATGATTCATGACAAGACAAAAATCTTGTTTTTTTTTTTTTTTTTTTAATGTGAAGCTTCAATTTTCCCATTGAAAATAACAGGCAGAGTACTGTATTTTTTTTGTGTGTTGTTGATTTGTTGTGCTTTGTATTGATAGGATGAAATGATTGGGAAAAGAAAAGTAGATTCTACATTTGGGTTAGCTTTCTCAAGTTAAATTACATGATGGACTAGAAATACTTTAGTAATCATATTATCTCATTTCACCTTTTTAATTTTTTTTTTAATACAACCAGACCATGAAATCTATTTTACCTTACTCGCAGGTTAATATTTTCTGGAATTTCACCATTTTTTAAAACTAAAAGAAACACTAGATTATTTTGAAAAAGCTTTTCAGGAATCAGTTGATGTTGAGGTTAAACGAGCCCATTTCCCCAAGAACTTCATATACGGTAAAGACCACATCCTAAATTTAGACAACCACAGTAAGAGATCAATTTGAAAATGAAATATTATATTTGTAATAATACTATAGTAAAAACATAATATAAAATTGTGGTATTTTATATGTTTTAAACACATGTATATTTATGATATTTATTACAACAACATTGATATGTAGACTGAGGTTGTTTTCCCATATAATATTTGGGGAAACTGAATCCTTAAGGTTTCAATCATTTCCTGAGATTCAGAGGGAGACAATGATGACACATAACTTGAGATTAACATTTTAAGACTACAAGTTTCAGGCATTCTCCTCTATAAGAAGTCCACACTAATTTGCAAAACAGCAAGCCCGTGCTCTGTGATCCTGACAACTGCTCCAATTAGAATGGCTACAGCGGGAGTAGGTTATATTCCCATTAAACTTTCTAGAAGATAATGTGAGATTAAGGCTGTATGGTGTGTCCTTATAATTATCTCAGCTAAGTAAAGATATTGGTACACGACATGACCCCTAACTCCATGTAGGTGATTATTATAAAAAGATACAGGCGAAGAAATCAAGTATCTGTAGTTGTTAGGAAGCCAGAAGTACCATGATATTTTTACCCACACAAATTTGCAGACAAGAGCAAGTACTGGGGCCTATCTGCAGATAATTTCTTCATAAATAGCCCCTCAGAAAATTAAACCAGTCTGTCAAACCATCTGAGGTCATCCTATTTATACAATGTGATCTTAAGTGGTCTTTTACTTTCCTATTCTAAATAAGCCACCCAATTTTTGTCACCTCAGTTTTTTCTCACCTTACGATTACAATGAGCATGTAGAACTGCTGATGAATTAAACCGAAATGAAGTCCCTTCCTTTAGGCTTTCAATGGAAATGTACATATGAACTTTGAAATGAGTGCGTCTTGTTTTTATCTATGATCAGATCAGTTTAATGTCCACTCAGGTCCTATTACACAATTTCACAAAATTACTTGCCATTTCTTAACACTTCATTTGATTTTCTCCTTCATTTCTATTGAGAATATTTGCCCTGTTACCTGGAATCTCATTCTCCTTTCTCCAGGTATTCTGTAAGATTAAACAAAAATGTAATCCTCTTTTTACAATGTTTCCTGGGACCCTCCAGTAAATATATGCAGGCCTCTGTGTTTTTCTCTATCATTGCAATCTTATATTTTAGCCTTTCTTTTTTCACATGAAACACTTTATCATGTGATAGTCATTTGCGAAGCACTATGTAAAACACTTTTCAATAATTACCATATGTATTTTAAGTTTCATAACAACACTACAGAATCAAGTTGCATTATGCTTATTTCACAGATAAAAGCACTGAGTTTTGTCAAGTTTAAACAACTTCTCAGATAAAACAGTTAGTAAATGACAAAATCAGAATTGAAACACAGTTTAAGCTGAATACCACTTTGTGCTATTTAAGGACTCACACATTTTATTCAGTAGATTTTGACCTTTTTATGATAGGATTTATGTTGTATTTGATCTCCGTGTTTTTATTGTCTGGATTAATTTTAGAATTTTAAAAGATAAATATTTAGGAAATCAGTCAATTCAATTTGGTGATGGCATGCACCTTGGAGAAAATGTTAAAATGTGTTTCATGAAGAAACACGGTGAGAATAAATAAAATTTGATGCGTTGTGGTGATAGTAATGAAGTATCTTTATATGTTCATGCTGAGACTCTGAGGTAAAGAGAGTTTTGCTATTCAAGACTATCTGAGGTAGGGCCAGGCTCCTGAGTTGTCCAGGATAAATATTTGCTACATAGTGATGTACAGCACCAAGAAATACCCTATACTATAACACATTTACTCAAAATTGTTCCTTAGAATCTAAACTGTCTTTGTCACTGAAACATATAGAGACACTTTTGGATACCTTCTTTTCTGAAAATAATTTCCTTTCTTTTTCATCACTCCTCAGATGAGGGCAGAAGAGAAGAGAATGCTTTTTTTTTTTTTTTTTTTTTTTTTTTTTTTTTAGAAAAAAAGAGCTGTCTTTAAGATAAGAGGTACTCTTCAAATTGCTGTGAAGAAATGCTAATAATAATTCCCCTAGTAAAGGGGACATTTGTTTCTACATGTGAGTCAAGTAAGCATTATGCCAGTTCATCTGAAAGAAAGAGAGAAGGTCTGGCAGCTACAAAGATTGATGCCCAGCTAAACAAGTCATTAGGTGGCTAGGTCATGTTTCGAAAAATAGATTTTGTACCTCCCCCTCCTCATTTTAATGCATAAGTCAAGGTAGAAATGTTTTATTCTTAAGTCATTCTAAAAGACATAGTGTTCACATAAATAAAGCTTTTATTGAGAGGAAAGGCATTTGTGCAACCATGTAATTATATCCTTTTTATTGGACTATTGTTAAAGAATTATATCTTCTACAGTATTGCAAATCAATTCCATAAACATTGTGATTAGGGTGAAATGTTGTTTGGCCATAGATGAGCTCTCCAGCAATATAAATATGAAATTCATTTGATGTATTGTTTTCTATTCTCTGTGGATTGCAAAAAGATATTTTGCTAAGTTAAAAACGTTAAAGAAACACACATAATAGTGAGGCAGAGTTACAGTATAGTGCTAAGAAAGGCATGAAGGAGTACATTTTTAAAGTAAGCTAAATTAAGCCTAGACAAATTATGAAGATTTTTGGAAAAGAAACATTCTTCCCTTATTCAGGCAAGATTAAAAAACTTTGAGACGTGGTTTGAGAGAAAAAGACAGAGATAGCAGTTAAGAAAGAGTATTAATCTAGCTAATGGCTCTCTTGAAAAGTTAGAAGTTGAAACAAGAACCTTGAATTTGATATTGTCCTTAATTTATAGTCACTGGAGCAAAGGAATCATAGATCTAATGTGGCCTCACAGATACTTAGGATTCTGCCAGGCTGCATTCAATACTAATTAAAGTTCTTAAAATGACAGGGTGACAGAACTAAAACAGACCTTGGTTTTCAAAGAAGTCAAGGAGCTGGCATTTCTGGTGGAGCATTCAGAGACTGGGCTCTTGAAAATCTGCAGACATTTCCTTTTTTAGTTATATAGAGAAGATAGATACATCTTTCCTCCTTTGCTTTATTTCTGCTCTCAATGTTTCCCCATTATTAGTTCTAAGTTAGGGCCAGATGGTTAGGAGGGGTACAGCCGGTGAATCAAGAAAAATTCTGATTCAAAAAATCAGCACTATGACCTTGATAAGGATTTTGGCCTCTAGTTCCTACTTGGCCTTTGAAGTTGCTTAGGTAGCCCTAAAAATGATAGATTAAGAGAGACTGAGTATGAAACAAAATAATATAGTTTTTACTCTTTCTTGTGCTCAGTAGAAGGTAATATCAACTGGTAGTAATCATTTGAATCATAATTGTCTGGAGGTTGTAATAGATAATTTCAAATTTGAAGATAAAAGATTTTGTCAATTAACCAAGATCTGGCACTGGGTCTAAATTCTCTTGTAATTATTCTTTTGGCGCAAAATTTAAATGATTAAAAGTTGCCTTTTGAAGATACCCATATAGATATAGAAGTGATCATTTAACCAATGACTCAATAACATGTTGGCATTCTTGAGTTTATCAGACTTTCTAAGTTATTTAGATTCTAGAATAAGTAAAGGGAACTTAAAAGGGATATGCGTAAGTCAGCTAAGATCTGATTTCAGTAGTTGGGAGACTGATCAGGAAATGTCCAGGATGCTTGAGAATCAGGAACACAACAAATCAAGGAACAAATATTGGGTAAAATATTAATAAAGCACAACATAATCTTGATCACTTCAATAATTGTCCTAATATTCCTCTTATTTTCATCTGTAGTAAATAACCATAATTTAATTCTTTCTAGACTATCAGGCAATAATAAAACCTTCAGTTATATGGTCTTGAATTCCTGCTTCATTAAAAAACATGAAGGAAGAGTAAGAGATGAAGGTTCTTTGTTTCTAGAGGGTTCTAGATCATATTATTGTGGTTCATCGGTAAATCCTGAAAATGTAGGGTCAAGAAAAAAGAAAATTAGAAGACTCCTCAGTATTCACATCCCTATACAAATTTCCCTAAAATAGAATATCTTTTCTCCCATTAAAATCTCAAGTAAAGGAAAATCCTGATATCTAAAATTGCTCCAGTTTGTATCTGGAATATTTGGTTATTAGAAATTCCTTTGTTGTAGCAAATTGACATTTCTCTTTTAACTAGTTCAAAAAGTCTAGGGACATATAAATAAAGTGCAATCTTTGTTATAAATAATGGAAGTTAGATTATATAAAAGTAAATTTCCCCACAAATGTTTTTTGATCAATGAAGACTTTTTTCACATGCATGATACTGATTTCTTTTCAATGCTGATTACTCTTCCTGGACACACTACAGTCTGTCAATGTCACCACTTAAAATGTGATGTCTAGGCTAAATTCAATAATAGAGATATGAAATAACAAAAAAATACAAATTTTTATTTTTGTCCTTACTTGAGATACAATATGTGCCTTCAGGTAGCCTGTGATTTTATTAGGCTCTGGAATTGCCATATTGTTTACTCAAATTGTATTTCCAGGTGTCTAAAACTTCATATGAATTATCTTATTTAATAAATACAAGGCTGACTATTTTTGCCCATTAGATAAAGACTTTGATGATCTAGCTAATTTTTCCAAGCTGCTCAGCTCTCAGATTGTAATTTCTATCCACGTTACTAACAACCTATCAATTTTTTCATACCCACAGCCTTAAGAAATTGAAAGGCAGATTGAGACTTTGGATTCAGACAGACCAGAAACTGAATTAATTCTTTCTCTCTTCCTCATTATGTGACCTGAATCTTTGAGATCCAACTTACTTACCTGTAAAATGGGCAAAGAGTCACTTGACTCATGGAATTCTTTTTTTTTTTTTTTTTTTTTTTTTTTGAGACAAAGTCTTACTCCTTAGCCCAGGCTGGAGTGCAGCGGCGAAATCTCCGCTCACTGCAAACCCTGCCTCCCAGGTCCAGGTTCAAGCAATTCTCGTGTCTCAGCATCCCAAGTAGCTGAGATAACAGGTGTGTGCCACCATACCCACCTAATTTTTTATTTTTTGGTAAAGATGAGGTTTCACCATGTTGGCCTGGCTGCTCTTGAGCTCCTGACCTTGTGATCTGCCCGCTTCGGCCTCCCAAATTGCTGGGATTACAGGTGTGAGCCACTGCACCCGCCAACTCATGGAATTCTTGTGAGAATTAAAATTAATTATGTAAAGTACATAGCACAATTTCTGACCTAATGTCAAATGTTACAGAGCCTTCATTATCATAACTATTATTGTTTTCATCCAAATCATTGGTAAAAATAGCAAATCCACACCATACCCTTGGAGTCCATCAATTCATTTATATAAAAAACAAGCTGCTTTATCTAAATTCAGTTTCTTACTCATAAATACCCATACTACCCAATTACCCTACTTACAATGTAAATGCCATTTCACATGAAGTTGTACCACCTAAAGTCAAATTGCTTAGTGATTACTATACCCAGTAGCCATTTAATCAAAATTTCAACAACTTTTTAAGTAGTTAATTTTGTCTATTGTTCACAGTTTTACCCCACTCATTTTTTAAACATTTTATTAGCTCTTTCGGCATATCTATCCTGGATTGCAGTCACATTGAAAAGCTCACATTCTATTTCTCTGGGAAAAATAAAATAGATCTAATTGAAATTTAGTACAATCAAAATTTTGACAAATTTGGTACAATGACCTCTTGGAGAATCGGGTCTCATGACTCCTTGCCTTTCTGCTCATAAAGAAAGATATTTTATTTCTTTGTAAGACTAACAATGAGAAAGATGTAACAATCATCAGATATGAGAGCTCAACATTTACCAGACTTGTCAGAGGCATTGGGAAATATGACTGAGCTTTCTATGGTGTGGACATCAGTAGGTAATCTACTTTTACATCTTTCAGTAACAGAACCGTGCTTTTTCTGTAGGAACCACTCCTCCTATATTCTAAAGGTGTAGAAAGATCAGAAACGACTCATTTTTCACTAGATGAGCACGTGTAACCTAGAATTGGCCAATTGGAGTGCTGCTACTTAGGATTTGAAATTGGAAATAGAGGCACCTGGGGTAAAATTAAAGGAGCCACTCTATCTGCAGGGCTGACCCTGTGCTTACAAGACTCAGTGATTTCTCTTTAAATTTTGTGCATTAGGGCTCATTGGTTTTAATCTGGTCCAGGTCCTAATTTGCTCTAATTGCAAAATGACCCAATTTAGATAAATGAAAATCAGGTGTTGAACTTTAACAGTTGCTTGAGAAACTCTGGCTTTTCTGCTGGACTATCCATATCAGCAGGACAGAAGCCGAGAGATAACGACCCTATGTCTGCCAAAACAGAGTCGGCTTGAGAATTAAGTCAGCACAGTGGAAACAGAGCATGGAGAAGAATGGGTCCCTAGGAATATTTTCAGGTCTCTGGATCCAGGTGTGTAAAAAGTGAGTTCAATGCTTTAATTGTTTATCTTTCAAGATAAATTCTGTTTATAGTCTTAGGCAATTTGAGTTAGGTCTGTTTCACTGGACACCAAATACAGGCATTCCTTTGCGTCCTTCATGGCTCATTCCATCCACTGAACTGTCAGAAAATATCATTCTCTTATCCCTCTCTCAGTATACAGCTTTGTCTTTATACACATTATTTTTTAAGAAATATAGATTCAGAATATTTAAGCATATACTTGTGCATATATAGATATGCACAGTTTAAAAATAATAATACATGTACTCCTATGGAAACTGGATGAAGATTAAGAAATAGAACCTCACCAGTTCCTTTGCAGAAACCTCTGTAACTATATCTGCTTCATTTCTTTTATTAGATAGACATTTTATCATAATCTAACAATATGTGTTTTCCCTAAGCAATGTATTCTTTACTTTTATGGTTCAGAGATTAAACTTTCTCGATTTTTTTTTTGTTTTTTTTGAGGCGGAGTCTTGCTCTGTCTCTTCTTAGGCTGGAATGCAGTGGTGCCATCTCAGTTACAGCAACCTCAGCCTCCTGGGTTCAAGCGATTTTCATGCCTCAGCCTCCCTAGCAGCTGCGTCTACAGGCGCCTGTCACCAAACCCGGCTAATATTTTGTATTTTTAGTAGACATGGGTTTCACCATGTTACCCAGGATGGTATTGATTTCCTGACTTAGTGATCCGCCCACATCAGCCTCCCAAAGTGCTGGGATTACAGGCTTGAGCCACCGCACGTGGACGATTTTTTTGTTTTTTTTTTAGTTAAAATTTACATAAAGTAAAATTCACTCTTGTTAAAGCATGCTGTGTGAGTTTAGGCAAATAAATATAATTAGGTAGCAACCGCCCCAATCAATATTTAGAACAATTCAACCTTCAAATATTCCTTTATGCCCTTCTGAGTCTGGTTTCTTTGATATAGACTAAAGCATACGTAGTTCATTTGAGTTGATTACTATAGTTTTACAATGAGCTCGAAATCAGGAGATGTGAGCCCTCTGCTTTATTTTTCTTTGCCAAAATTGTTTTGTAATTTTAGTTCCTCTACAATTTCAGATATATTTTATTATGTTTATTATAATGCAATTCAAAATACCACCTAGTATTCTTCCTGACTTGCGCTTTTATCCATGAGCTGTTTAAAAATATTGTTAATTTTCAACTATACAGGGTTTTACATATATAATTTGGTAATGATGTCTATTTTATTCAGTTTTTGTAAGACAACACATTGTGTTGCAAACCTTTTTTAGCTTATTAATATTTGATTATGACCTATCTTAGTCATATCTTATTAATAGTCTATCTTGTTAAGTAGTCCCTGCATACTTGAAAAGAGTATGTATTCAGATACTGTTGGGTAGAATGATGTCCATTTTGACAATTTAATTGATATACTTGCTTAGATCTTTTTTGTCCTTAGAAATTTTCCATGTATTTTTTCTATTATTTATTAAAAATGGGATGCAGGATTTCAATATCATTTCAGATTTGCTTATTTCTTCTTTTATTTTTAATTTTTTGCTTCATGCATTGTGAATCTGTTTATGAATTTATACAAATAAAAGACATTCATGAGATCTTAGAAAATTTATCATTTATTATTATTAATAATCTTTATTCCTGTTGATATACCTTGTTCTGAATTTTCCTTTGCTTAACATTAATATAAGCATTTCAACTTACTTCTTTTGAATAGTATTTGAGGAGGCCTTTTTAGCTGGACATATCCATACTTTATCCTTTCTTAAAGTTTTTGAAAATGATATTCTACTTGCCCTAATTTGTATGTTGTTTTTAAGAAGTCTAATAACAACCTAATTCTTTTATCTTTTGAAGTTATTTAAACTTCTTGCTTGAAAGCACTGATGAGTTGTTTGTTTAATATTTACACTGCAATAGATTTATCCGAATAAGTCTCTGAGTTTACCGTAGAAGTGGGTTATCCCTAATACCTGTAGGCCCTCCCAGTGAGAGGATTCAGGCCTTTTGTTAGTTATAGAATATTATTAGATTCCAGTTTTAAATTTTAGTTTTTCTTTCAGGTATTTTGAAATTATCTTGAAGGACTTACATTTCGAAAATTTCCTCTCTTTTTAACTTCTTTCCTTAGCAGTTTTCAATTTCTTTGGTTCTATAAATTTGATTATAAATATATTATATAACCTAACAATCCAGTTGCATTTCTGTTGACATTTAACCAACAGAAATGCATACAAGATTATTTATACCAATAATATTCTTACTAGGAAAAAAAACTCAAAAATAGTCATCTATGATGGAACAGGTAAATATATTGTATATAGCCACACAAAGAAATGCTATACAGAAATCAGAATGCATTAACTAAATCTACATGTAACAGCATGAGTGAATCTCTCAAACATAATATTAAACAAAATAACCGAAACACAATCAAGTGCATAATTTTGACCTTATTATCGAATGTTTACTGACAGGCAAGCCTAACCTAAACCAAACCTAACCTAACCTAACCAGAATAATGATTGGTCTTACAGGAGCAACAGTCATTAGGAGAAAAAATAAGAAAGCATCTACTGTGCTTGTAATATTTTGTATTTTATTCACAGTGCTCATTAAATGGATGCATTCATTTTATGAAACGATTTTGAAGCAGCATACTTATGATTTTGTGTATATGTATTTTATTCTTCATCAAAATATTTAAATGGCATTCATCTTTATAACACATGCCACTTAGAATATGATGAATTATTCTTTGCATTCATTAATGTATTTTTTTCTAATAAGTGTTTGGGTTTTACATTCTTTTTTGACCTATACTCACATGTAATTATTCTTGACTTCTTTTTTTCAAGTTTAATATTAAGTCTATGCTATCTTCTTAACATGAGCTGCTGAGTTTTTCTCATACACTATGCTTTGAAATGAAATAAATAAGTATGGATTTTTGTACCTCGAAAGTGTGATAAAACTTGCCAAAGGAAGACATCTAAGTTTGAAGTTTTGTTAGAAGATTTTGACTATTCAGACTGTATTAATTATCAAGCAGTTAAGATTTTAAATGTTTTTCTTACATCCTTTACAAAGTCCAATTTTTGACTTGAGTCGTCTCTAAAATTTTGAAGCTGTTCTTTCGTATCTTTGGTTTATATAACTAGAAACTGTTTCTCACTTCTGATGTGTGAGGGTAGACACTTCCTCTTCCCTACCCTCCATCTGTTTTGAGTCTTGCCAGAGCCTTTTTAATTTTATTAGTCTCTCAAAATCTAAATTTAATTTTCTTAACCTTCTCCTCCATATTCTATATTTATTTTCTATTTAGTAAATATTAAGTTCTTCTATTCTGTATTATGAGCCCTAGCCATTGCAAAATACCCACAAGATTTATCAATATCTAACTGTAATCAGTACATCTTACTTTGTCTCCCAAATTGCAAAGATTATAAAACACTTTAACTCATTCTTTCACATCAAAAATTCCATACTATTTGTTGCATATATTAATTATTTTCTTTTAAAATTTAAACCCCACAGTCCATTATTGTTTTCTATAAGTGATATATTTTGTTACCTGTGTATTTAACAGATTGTGTGAATTTACTTCTTTTTGGAAATGCAAATCTTCCCTCAACACAGCATTTAAAATTTTCTCTAGAAAGTATCTGCAGTGACATGTCAAGTTAATTTTTGTCAAAAAAAAGTCTTTATGTTACTTTCATTTTGAAATATTATTTCATGTTTATAATGATGGAGGCTGACAGTGATTGGTTTCCCAGCATATTGACATTGTCATATTTCTGTCTTCTAATATCCACTGTGAGAGAAGTCATCTGTTAATTGTTATCCTTTTGAAAGTAAACTTTTTTTTTTTGGTAGTTTATAAAAATCTGTGCCTTGTCTTTGGTGTTCTTCATTATCACCTTGATGTAGATTCAGAGAATGGGCAAATACATTGTTTATAGCCACACAAAGCAGTGCTGTACAGAGATGAAAATACATTAACCACATCAGTGAATCTAAACAACATAATATTGTACAAAAGAAACCAAACACAATCAGGTGCATAAACTTTGATCTTATTCATATAATGTTTACATTTATAATTATTTATGTAATGTTAATAATATTTCACTTACCCTGCCTATAACTCTTGTGCTCCTTGGGTTTCTTAAATCTCTTTCATCAGTTCTTTCATAATATCTCATCAGTTCTATATTGACTCATGATTCTTCTTTCAAATATTTCCTTTGGTACATTTTCTCATTCCTTCTAGAATGCAATCAGTGGAAAGAATTGATCTAAGTAAGCACTCAACAATATTAGTAAAAATGCAAGCCTTCTTCACCACTTTCATTGGTACAGTATTGTTATTTGGTTGCATGTTTAAACAAACCCATTAAAATGTAAGTGGCTTGAGGAAAGAGATCACTTATTACTTATCTCTGTGTTTCCCGTAGTACCTAGCTAAATACAAAGTTAACTTTAGGTATTTATTTTTAACAATTTATAAATACAAACATAAAACCATTAAAAGTACTTTATACTATTTTTTCCAGATATGGTATTCTTTATATTCACAGATCAAACTAATAAAGTTAATATATCTTCTAAAAGATGGAAATTATTGTATACTGTAGCAGTATCTGCTTAATTGCATTATTTAGAAAAGTCAGAAGTTGATCAAAAGATAATATAATTTTTCCTAAGCAGAAATGACAATTGGAACCAGTATCAAAACATACCAATAGCCATGCAAGTAATTTACATAATATTGAAACAGTGTTTTGAAGCATTGTGATGCTTTTATTCTCCTGGTTTATTAAGACGTTTTATAGTGTTGGTAACTATTGAGACATGTTATTGTATAGAGACATTAAATACAGTAGCTGTAAAATACTTGAAGGTGATGGCCTGCCTGTGGGGGAACAAAGTGAATATGAAACACATGCCTGAGGGAAATATACTTTTCTGTCTACTGTTTGTCTTAACTATTGTGAATATTTCAAATAAATGAATTGTAGGGGGGAAAGGTTAAAAAAGCCTCTGAGGTGGAAAAATAGTGGGTGCACACTTGATATAAATTAGACTCTAAGAAGAACATATTTTCTTTCATATATCACCTAAGTCCTACCTGTTGTTAGATTAAAAAAAAATTTAAGGGCAATCAAGAAAGCTTTATTTTATTCTTGAGTCATTCTCTGTTTGTTTGACATTGAGGAAGCCAATTTAACTGTCTGGCCTATGTTTACTCATCTAAAAATTGAGTGGAATTACCTTGATAGTAGAGCCCAGAGGGAAATAAACTGTGCACCATAATAAAGATAGTGACTGGTGTTTATTGAAATATTCACTAAGGTGATAAAGAATGCACTTGTAATAATTCGCATAGTTCACCAGAGGGTGTATCTGCTTTTCAGTCAACTTCCATGGACAGGCACATAGCTGGAGCACTTGGTGACAGCAGTTTATATGTAGCTAATGTATCCATGTTGGGTGAGTGAAAACAGCCATACAACTTGCGTTTCTTCATAGATTGATTTGTCTAGAATTGTGTATACATGAACAACAAGGATGACAGTTTAATGTGGGCCCAAACTTGCAAAGGAGGAATCACACATCACCAAATACATACTTATTTCTCTTTCTTCAACAAGCAGGCTTTTAAAATAATTAACTGAAAGGCCAGTAGGCTGAGATGTCTCCTTGATAAAAATCAAAGGAAAATCTAAATGACACAGAATCTTTTTGTGAAGAAATATCCTAATTGGTTGCATAGTTAACTGGGAAAGATGTTCTGGGGTCTAGTCAATGACTCATGAACTTGTGTGAACAATATTACAAGAAGTACATTGCATATAACAATCTAAAATGTACATATAAAATCTGAAGAACATTCCTTACCCAGGCTATATATGGTGCACACACATATTCTACTCTATTTAATCTATTATTATTTTTTTCATTCTTCTTATTTTTGTAATGCTGCTGTCTAAAAAGGTGTCTGGTTTTTTAAATAATCCACGAAGTGTTATGTGACCTACAGTTCGAAAATCATTCATGGGTGGTATTTATTGCCATAGGACTCTAGTAATACCCACGCTTCTACATTTGGTCATATCTAATCAACATAGACATTTTTCCTTTTATTTTAAATGTTGGAGGAAACTCATATTTAGTGGCCAGTGCCTGTAAACTAGAGATAAGGATGCAAGTACAGAGCATAGGCATACTATCCAGTAAATCTTACACTACAATTAAAAGAAATTCATTACCAATCAGTTTGTTTTCATGTCATTTGTCTTTTGTTTATAAAAAATAAGAGCTGACCATTAAAGAAGGAAAAGCAGGAAAAATGAATCCAAGTTACAGAGGCTACCCACGACACAAACTTTCTGTCAAAAGTGATGGATGCTAACCAAAGTGAAGACAGGGACTTCTTTTCCTGACACCAGCCAGTATGTTTCAGTGCCTCCTGTGCATGCAGCAATGTGCCAACTGCAGGTCAGGAGCTTATCCAAGCCAGGAGGCAAAACCTACAAAATGAAGACTTTCCAGGCTCAGCAGGCAATTACATCATAAAATAGGCAGTATATCAGGATGACTGGCTTTAATGGCCAAGCATCACTCTTAGCATCATTATTACTAAAGAGAAATTCACATCTGAAAAATGCCTATAAATACAGACTTTAAAATGTCTCTTGAAGAATTGCTTGATCCCAGGAGGCAAAGGCTGCAGTGAGCCGAGATCACACCATGGCACTACAGCCTGGGCAACAAGAGTAAAACTCCGTCTCAAAAATAAATAAATAAATAAATAAGAGCTGAAATTAGTTATAATTAAAGACTTTTCCTTAAGTTCTAGCTAAACATACTGTAACATTTTAAGCTATAAGAATTTTGTTTTATAAAATGAGGAATTCAATGGAAAATTAGACATAAAATGCAATATTTTCTTCATTTTAATTTTCATCTATACCTTGTACTTTAAAATAATTTCTGAAGGCAGATTAAAACCGCTGTTTTCCTAGGATAAGGCCTTTGAAATTTAGAAAAAAGACTTGACATTTGGATGAAGGCTGGATTTCTTAGTTAAGGTATTTCAGGAGTCTAAAACTAATGTGGGACTATATTTTGCCAAGTTAATTTTTTTAATAGGCAAATTCTCTTAGGTTTAATTTATTCCTAATGAATGCACATCATGATACTTTTTTTCTGATTTTTTTGAATCCATAAAGTGAATCTTCACATTTTATAAAACAGAGCTTTTACATGTTCTAATTATTTTATGATACAAATTATACCTTCTTTTTGGTAAAAAGGAAAAATTTGGCAAGTGTGGAATTACCTTTGTAATTACCTTCCCCCAACTCCAAGTTATTAAAACTATATGGCCAAGGCAAGCATTTTTAATGTTTTATACTTTTCATTTCAAATTACAGTCACACACTTGTATTTGTAATGTCTGTACAACAATAATCTGTATAACAGGATGATATGCTTTATTTGACATTTCTCCATATCGAAGTATTTGTAAATTTATTAAAATAAAAATTTTGATCAGCAAGTATAGTATTTGCTTAGATAATGTTGAATTAATCAAGATCTCCAATATTTCAACCTTTTCTGTGCATATCATTTTAAAAATGGGTATTTTAGCTGGGCATGGTGGCTTGTGCCTGTATTCCCAGCACTTTGGAAGGCTAAGGCAGGAGGATCATTTGAGCCCAGGAATTTGAGACCAGCCTGGGCAGCGTAGTGAGACATCATCAGTATAATTTTTTTTTTTTTTTAAATTAGCTGTGCATTGTGGTGTGAGCCTGTAGTCCTAGGTATTTGGGGAGCTGAGGTGGGAGGATTGCTTGAACACAAGAAGTGGAGGTTGCAGTGAACTGAGATTGCTTTACTACACTCCAGCCTGGGTGACAGAGTGAGGCTCTGCTTCAAAAAATAATAATAAAAAAATAAACAGTTATTATTAACATTAGTGTTTCTCAACCTTAGCTGAATGTTAGAAACGCTGGGGGAGTTTTTAAAACTGTCAATTCCTATGTTGTTTACTGGAATAATCAATTAATCAGAATCCCTTGGAGTGGGACATAGATCACAGTGTTTTATACACTTCCTAGGTGGTTTTAATGTGTAACTAAGTTACACCAGTATGGCAAATAAAAAGAGTAATAGTTGAATTTAATAGGACTTACTTGGATAAATCTCGGTGAGGCATTTATTATTGCTCTTCCCAACAATTAAGAATGTGAGCTTCTTAGAACTGAGAGAGAAATCATTTAACATGTGTGATGTATTCCTTTTGATAAAACTCAAGTTTCCAGCTAGTTATTTATCATCAAAAGTTATGTTTTTAATGTCCTGTGTAATACTCATCACATGTCCTGGAAGAAGTTCAAATATGAATGCTTTCCTGTTACAGAAGTTCTTCTACTTATTCATGTAAACAAGGTTTTTCTGTAAGAAATCACATTCATCAAAGGAATCAAATCGATGTGAAAGCTTGTCTCATTCTACCATGACAAAATTTTCATCTAAGAATACATCACTAAGCCAGACATTTAAATAAAATCTAACATTTTACAACTTTAAATGTTTTCAACTGTTGTTTTAAATTATAATAATATATTTTCTTACAGCCTTAATTAGAGATCTTAATTTCTAATGGCCTTCTTGCTCTGAATAATGGTTATCTTATCAAATTGTTTTACTACTACTATTTAAAATTGTGAGACATAAATTGAAAATGAAGATGTTCTGAATACATTTTTCTGCACTGTACATCAAATTTTAATCAGCTAATAAAATGAGGTAGCAAACTAGTCTTTTTTTCTCCTAAATTCAGAAAAAGCTTAAATGCTAGGAGTTATTATTTTCCACAGGATTTGAAAGAACTGAGGTAAAATAGCTGTACCAAGGTCTTCTGCAGAAAGGCAAGTAGTTTAATAGCTTTTCCAATTATTTTTCTTTTAGACATTTTATTTTGTATTAATATATTCAAAGAGAGTGTTTTGGGTATATTTGTAAATTATTTTTTCCAGCTTATCTAATATATTACATTTTTGCTGCTAATATAATTCCTACATTTGGACTTGCTTCTAGTTTTCTATATTGTACACTATTTAGTAGATTTTTGTATTTGTTGCACACATTTTGTTAATTAGTAAAATCACCCTGTGCATTTCTCTATGACTCAAGACTTGGCGACATTCCATCATTTTTTATTTTTCAATTTAATTTCAAAATTAATACAGAAATAGAAATAGTATTGAGATGCATCTTGTGATAAAATGAGAAGCAGATCTATAAATCTGAAGATTTCTACTTCTGAAAGTAAAAGATATGGTGCTTGTGTGACAGGAACAGCCAATTCATTTGGGTGAACAGTTAAAAATTATTGATTTTTTTTCTTTTTTTCCCATGTACTTCTGTAACTGTTTTGATATATCTTACTAGCCTTTCAGCATTCTCATTTTCATGATTTCTTTTCCATTTAAAGTGATTTTTCTATTCAATTTACTTAAAGTTTGCAGGAAAAGCTTCAGAAAGCTAATATTCTAATGTTATTTCCAATTCATACCAACTCTACCAAGTTTTATACTAGTATATTCACTTTTCATAATATTTTTTAAGGATAGCTGTTATAGCCAGTTTTATAGATGAGGAACTATGGATATGAGAGAAAAGAAAAAATTAGAGTATAAATCCACAAGTGTTTAACTTAAAATTCTAGGCCATTTATAGTATAGCATCCCACAGGCTACTGGACGTTTAAATTGAAGCACACTCAGCCCAAAGAACAACTTCTAAATAATTAGTAGAATATTAGACTTTAGCTAAGGATTATAAATAAATTAGGGAAAGATAAAAGACAATAGAGAATAGGTAATACATCAAAAGCCTCATACTCTTCAATTATCAGTGTGACCAATTATGATCATGACTGAATATTGCGTAAGATATTGTATCAATGACTCATAATAGTTCAATTTAATGTTTTAGAAAATAGACTTCTAGAAACTGTTTTCTCTTTGTAAATTCTGGTTCCAAAAATATATGTTAACTAAACAGCGAAAAGCTGCAGTCCCATAATACAACATGGAGACTGATTTGATTTGGTACCCAGGCAAAGTTGCCAGTATTTAGCAAATAGAAGCATGTATTCTAGGATATATGAAAATCCTGGCAATGATGCCTGAATCCTCTGGCTTTGGATTGTTTACTTCTAAGCTCTTTTGCTTTAGGAAAGAGAGAAAAACAAGCCATAAACCCATTCAACATAATTTATTGACAGCAAAATGTATTTATGCTTCTATTTTGATAAACAGATGAAGTGGCAACTTTTGAAACTCCATGCTTTAAAAAGAAGGGGAAATGCATGTGGCAAAACACATTTGGAAATTTAGCAAACCTCAGATGTTTAATGTGGAATGTTTGATGAACCTAAACACAGCTGTGTAAACTTCTACCATGAGTATGGCAATTTCCCTCAAAAATAGCCAACACCTCTTTATACTAGCAGCGTACTAATAACACCATTCCATTAAGAAATAGCATTGTTCATGAATAGTATGTTTATAAATGAGAAAAACTTGCTCTCGGCACAAGCTAATATGTAGTGATGAAAACACTATTTCTAGAATAATTTAATATCCTGAAAATGCCCTAAGAGTTGTTACACAAGAACTCATTTTAATTTGAATGAGATGAGTTGCATTAGACTGTGAGCTATAGATAGAAAGTCTACTAGCATGATTTGTCTGGCAGGATAAGGTCAAAACAACAACATATTATTTTAAATAATTCCATCTTTTTGGTTGACACAATGTAATTTTTGTTGGTAAAATTAGTTAAAATGATTTAAAGGTTTTATGGGTGATGTGAGTAAAAACCACCTGAAAATGCAGAAAAATTAAAAGATTATGTTTGAAATACCCCTTGTCCCATGATAAGATTGCTTGTGTTCACTCTGCTGGAAATGCATTAAAAAATGTCAGATGTTTACACAACAACAAAACAAGAAACTAAAAATAAAACAAATACAAGAGCAAATATGGTTGATAATATAGATATTCCATGATATTCACTTATTTCATTCTTATTTGTACAGTAGTTGTATCCATCTTCTTTGCTAAATCAAGGCCCATAAAAATTGAGATGTTATCAGGAAAAAATCAGAGTCTTAGCAATTTGTGCAACAATGTTAATCGACACAGCAGGCGTTTAATTGGAGTCCCAACAGGAAAGGAGGGAGAGAATAGGGCAGAACAAAATATTTGAAGAAATAATAGGTGAAATCTCTCAAATTTGGTGAACACAAAAATATATAGATTTAAGCAGCTCTACAATCAAAGCAGAATAAAATTTCACTCATACATATTATAGTAAAACTACTGAAAACTAAAGATTGAAAGGAAGATCTTTAACGATAAAGATAAAACAAAGTTTATGTGGGGATAATGGTTAGGATCACCACTGACTTCTCATATGAAAGTGTTAAAACTAGAAAATAGTGTGCAAATTAAATGCAATGAGGAAAATAATTTGCCAAAGCAAAATTGAAATTCAGTGTAAACATTATCTGAGAAGAAAGAAATGCCTTTTAAAATAAAGAAAAACCATATAAATTTAATTGCATAAGCCTGCTCTACAAGAAATGCCATAGAAAAATTTTCCAAAAGGAAAACATGATACTTAGATATTCATAAAAGAATAGTAACCTTTAAAATAAATAATTATCTTAGTAAATAAAAAACCATCTCTATGTACTTTCATTATATAGATTCAAAGTTGATGGAGTACTGTCAATGCACTAAGACAAGAAAAAATACATAAAAATATTTTTTTCTATTTAGATATGATATGACTGGGCTGCATAAATCTAAGATATATACAGAAAACCTAAAATTATATTTACTAAGGCCACCATATTCAAGGTTTATTATATTAAAAATTGTATTTCAGCTACTAGTAACAAAACAATGGAAACAATAAAAATCACTTTCATTCACTGTAGTGTTTAAAATATACTTAGGAATAAATTTACCAAAACTTTTCAAGACCTCTACACCAGAAATTATAAAATATCACTAAATGAAATTAGGAAAGACCAAATAAATGTCAAAATATACTACATTTGTATAGTCTACTCAATACTCTTAAGATCCCAATTATCCTATTTGTTGTATAGATTCAATATAATCCCAATTATAATCAAAGCAAATTTTCCTTAATAGAAATTGACAACATAAATCTAAAATTTACATGAAAATTCAAGGACATAGAATATCCAAAGCAACCTTGAATAATAAAATTGTGAGAAATACTTTACCTAGTTTTAAGACAGTATGTTACTTGAATAAGCATCAATGCATAAGTACAAGAAAGTCCAGAAATAGACCCACATATTGTGGTCAATCCTTTAATTACAAAGATGCTAACACAATCTAATAGACGAAGTAAAATATTTTCCCAAAACGGTAATATATAGCTACAAATCAAAATGAAACCTGGAATTTTCCCTTACATCATATAGACTTATAAATTCGGAGTTGTAATAGTTCTAAACATACAATACAAAATAGAAAATATTGTAGTGAAAAACTATAAGAAAATCTTCATGTTATAGCGATGGGCACATAAAGCATATAACTCTTAGACCACATCAAGCAATAATGTTTTATTGCTAAAAATGAGATTTCATCAAAATGTAAACGTCTGATCATCCAAAGAAATAGTCAATGAATAGTTAAAGTGCAGATGAGGGGAAAAAAACATTCACAAAGCAATTTTTTTTTTTTTTTGATATGGAGCCTTGTTTTGTCCCCCAGGCTGGAGTGCAGTGGCAGGATCTCAAGTCTCTGCAAATCCTCCTGGTTTCAAGCAATTCACCTGCCTCAGCCTCCTGAGTAGCTGGGATTACAGGCATGAACCACCACGCCTGGCTGATTTTTGCATTTTTAGTAGAAATGGGGGTTTCATCATTTTGTCCAGGCTGATCTCAAACTCCTGACCTCAAGTGATCTACCCACCTTGGCCTCCCAAAGTACAGGATTATAGGTGTGAGCCACCATGCCCAGCACAAAGCATGTATTTTTTAAAAATGGTATTTGCTATATGAAATTTCTGTAACTCAATATAAAAAAGATGTCTAAATGACTAGTAGAAGCCCATAGTCCTTAACATAAATAAGAATTATAGAAATATGAATTAAAACCATATGAGATACCACTGTGTTCAACAAAATGGCTAATATGAAAGTTAGAGATGGAAAGACAGATAGCACCAAATGTCGGTAAGTTTGTGGGTCTAGAAAATTCATTATTAGTGGGAAGGTAAAATGGTACAGTTACTTTGAAAAAAATCGTGGCAATTCATTATAAAATTCAATATATTCCTACCTTGTGACCCAGCCATATTTCTCTTATGCCTTTACCCATGATAAATATAATTTTTTTAAAAAGTTGTATAAGAATGTTCATGGAAACTTTATCATAACCCATAACTAAATAAAGCCTATGTGTTTATTAATAGGAGAGTAGATAAACTGTAGCACATTTATGCAAGGAAACACCAAAGTGTGTGTGTATGTTTGTATGTATGTATTTATTTATGAGATGGAATTTCGTTTTGTATTTTTTATAGAGATGGGGTTTCTCCATGTTGGTCAGACTAGTCTCAAACTTGTGACCTCAGGTGATCCTCCCACTGTGGCCTCCCAAAGTGCTGGGATTACAGGCATGAGCCACCACACCTGCCTCAAAGTCTTTTAAAAAATGAATGCATTGATAATAAATAACATTTATGAATCTCAAAAAGATTTTTCATATTACAAAAAAGTTCCAAAAATACATAATATGTGCTTGTATTTATGTGACATTCTAGAATAAGGAAAATTATTCTACCAGTAGAAAAAATTGGCACAGAATGGTTGATGTTTGGTGACAGAGCAGGAAATGACTGGGATGGGGCATAAGGAGATTTCTGACTGATGGTGAAGTCCTGTAACTAGCTGGGGTTTCAGGCTATATTGGGTTATGCATTGTTCTAGACTCACTGAATGTACACTTATGTACATTTTATTGTACATAAATTTTACATTGAGAATAAACTGCTAATTTACTAATGAAATGCATGATGAGGTAATTGTAAAAGTTACTTTAAAGTATATCGAAATTAAGTTGAGTTAATAGTTATGTAGAGGAATAGGTATATGATAGAGCAAGGATAATGAAATGTTATTTTGGATGGTAGCTTTCTAGGTGTTCTCTGTAGAGTTTTTTTTTTTTTTAATAAAAAGACAAAACTAAAGTTGTCTTAAGTAATTTAACATTTTGCTTTTAAAGCTCTGTTATCACCACCAATAATTCCATATCTGTCTTGCTCATCATTCAGTAATGATGGGAATCTAAATGTGAAAGTAATGATATTAAATCTTGGCTAAATACTCTTTAGGCAACTCATTAGTGATTGATTCATATTTCTGATAGAAGGTTAGCTAGATGATCATGGCCAATTCCCTCCCATGTTCCACACCTCAGGTCAACTGTCTAACAATTATCTCTGAGTTTTCTCTCAGCTCAGATGTTTTTGGATTAAGAGTCAGAGTCTGTAGTCTCATACTTAAAAGCAATCTAAGAACATTTGGTGTGTGTAAAACTACTTGAAATTGTACAGGCTTTTAAATTACGTATAATAGGTTTCAAATCCCAGCTCAGACTCTTATTAGCTGTTTCCAATAATTGTGTTAGGATGACATGAAATAGAACACGTAAAGCCTGTCTCTCTCTTTTCTCTCTTATACACACAAGATAGGATGTTAGCCAGAGGCTCAAACCTGCACAGTTCATCTAGAGTTTCAGAGTAACAACTGAAAAAGGTTTGTTTAGCATTGTCTAGATATTTGAAAAAAACGTGAACCATAGTATGATTTAGATGAAAACCACTGGCTATTCAACAATAATAATCACCTCGGGCACCAACAACCTCTTAAGAGAAAAAAAAAAAAATTGGATGTAATCTGTATTGTCATTTCTAATCAATTTTCATGTAGTTTTTAAATAATATATTAGAACAAAATATTTGATCTATTGGACAAATTAATGTTGTTGTAAAATAGCAAGACTGTGTGCATATATGTAAAGCACAAAATGTCAGTATGGAAACATACTTAGGTCATTCTGCACTGAGTAAGATGAGCTAGTACCATCTACCCCATAGGCACTGAGTTCAGTGACATAGTTCTAGGTCTCCCTCAGAAATTGCAGAGTGGCTTTGTCTAAATCACGGAAACATCCTAGGCTTAGGTTTTCATTTGTGGGATGGGAGGACTGCACTATATATGGTTTTATGATTTCCCCCCATTTTTTTCCTTTTATTAACAGATTCTCCCATATTCAGTACAATTAACCACTTAAAATAAAAAATACAATGTTTCTTTAAGTGTAGTCCTTGAACTGTGTGACATCAGAATCACTTGAAATGTTAACCATGCTTACTCATCTTGAAAACCATTTTATACAATGAAACCAAATGGGGAAAGAATTAAATGTGTAGAATGAACCTCCCTCCTAAGTGTAGTTAACAACATTGGTTGAACCTTGGAATCGCATGGGAACTTAACTAATAATGATACCTGAGTCACTTAAGATAATTTGATTTAATGGATTTGGGGTGTTACCTGAGTATTGGAATTGATAAAAATCCTTCCAGGTGATTCTAATAACGGGAATAATGACTGCCCTTGCTTTAAACCAGAGTTTTCCCACCTACTGTGTATATAAATCATCAGAGGATCCTGTTAAACTATAGATTCTGATTAATATATCTTAGGTTGAACCAGACTGCATTTCCAACAAGCTCCCAGATGGTGCTTGATCTCACTTATCTCAGACCATCCTAGGTAGTCAAGTCACAAAAAAATCTTTTGCAAACAGATACAATTCTGTTATGTATTATTGCTTTTGTATACTTCTGAGAATCCTGCATAGTCAACCTTTTGGTTATCTGTTTGTGAAACATTCCGTGAAAACAGCACCAACATTATTTACAGAGCTCTCTTCAAAACAGAAAAACTTTTCTAAACAGATTATATCTAAAACAATAAAAACAAAAGGAATCTTCCAAATATAGAAAAATTAACAGTGATAATGATTTGATGAATCTATGTGGAAGAAAATCTAAATGCTTCAGAATTCTATGAAAAGAGGCAGGTTTTAAATTGAAATGTGATTCAAGAGGTTGAGATGCCCATTTTGACTATGAAACAGAGAAACTAACAATTTTCTGCTTCTCTTCCTCTGTGGCCTTTCTCTGTCCACAGTTGAAGAGTTGTTAAAAACTTTCAGCATCATTTAGGCTTTTGAAAAACTGGTGGGAACACCTATCCTTGGAAGAATTAGGTAAGGGGAATCAGCATCAGGGCTGGCAGGCCTAGTCTATTCTTGGCAGCTCAGCACAAGGCTGTTGGCAGGATTCAAGGAGCTAAAATTGTTCCTACTCTTGCACCCACCTTGTGCTGTAATTTCAGCAGGAATCAGAATTTGGCAGATAAGTCAAAGGACTTGAATATTTTCATTTAGTTTCATGTCAATTATTTACAGAGTCCCTCTCTCATTTTTTCTCTTCTGTCAGAGGGCTGACAATGTTTTGGCAAAAATAGGTAACAGTGATATAGAGGAAAAGTGACACAATTATTTATTGAAATCAATTGAGTATTAGAGATTCCATAAGTAATTGAAGCTGCTACCATTTTGTTTTCAGTACAGTGGACACTGATCACATTTGTGTATTGAGCACTTGAAACATAGGTGGTTTGAACTGAAATACAATATAAGTGTAAAACACATACCACATTTCAAAGATTTGGCATGATCAACATGGAAGGAAATTAGAAGTCAATATGATGAAAGGTCCCAAATTAGTAACTATTTGCCTTTAGAAAGTAGAAAACTTTAAAAAATTATAAATTTAACCCATGTCATGTGGAGGAAAGAAAATGATAATTATTGAACAGAAAAAAAAATTTTTAAATAGAAAATATAAAATGAAAACCACGTTTGTTATTTGAAAGATCAACAAAACTTATAAAACCTCTAGCTAGAATAACCAGAAAAAAAGAAAAAAGTTTGAAATTACTAAAATTAGAAATTAAATAATATACATTACTGTTGACATTATAGAAATAAAGATGTTTATAAATACTATAAAGAATTGTCAACAAATTAGATTTAAAATAAAATCGAAACATTTCTAAAAAGCTACAATTTACTAAAACTTACTCAAAAAGAAATATACATTGCAAATACTTATATAAAAACTAAATAGGCTGGGCGCAGTGGCTCACACCTGTAATCCCAGCACTTTGGGAGGCCGAGGCAGGCAGATCATGAGGTCAAGAGATCGAGACCATCCTGGCCGATATGGTGAAACCCCGTCTCTACTAAAAATACAAAAAATAGCCGGGCATGGTGGCACGTGCTTGGGGTCCCAGCTACTTGAGAGGCTGAGGCAGAAGAATCACTTGAACCCAGGAGGTGGAGGTTGCAGTGAGCCGAGATTACTCCACTGCTCGCCAGCCTGGCGATAGAGAAAGATTCCGTTAAAAAAAAAAATAAATAAATAAAAAAATAAACTTAATCTCTACTATTAAAAATTCTTGATCTCAGAAAATTTTAGTGCTGAATATTATCGAACATTGGGAGAATGAATATCAATTCTTTATAAACTCATCCAAAAATTGGAGAGAAGGGTAAACTTCTAACTCATCCTGTAACATAAGTATTACCCTGTTAGCATAATCTAATGAAAACGTTGCAATGAAGAAAAAAGCTGTAGACCAATATACCTTATGAAAATAAATGCAAAAAGAAAATCAACAAAATACTCACAAACTGTTCATTATACGAAAGGATTTTATTATCCTGGCCAAATGGGTTTCACCCTGGGAAGTCAAGGTTGGTTCAACAATTAAATAATCAATGGAATATACCACATTAATACAATCAAGTGCCATACGAGGACATTTTTGACCATATAGATAATGGTAATTCCATAAAATTATGATGAAGCTGAACAATTTCTACTGACTAGTGACATCATAGTTATCATAACTTTGTAGAGCAATGCATTATTCATGTATTTGTGGTGTTGCTATTTGAACAAATCTACAATGCTGCAAATCATATGAAAGTCTAGTACATACAGCTATATATAGTACATAGTGCTTGATATTTAGCAACCAAGTACAGATTTTGGAAGTCCATTCCTTATTTTCATGGTTATCCAGAGAATGTTGAGGTGCAAGCAACAGTGGCTTTTTTGGTCCTCTGATCTCTTTGTGACTTTTGGACCCATGCAGACCACATGCCTGCCTCCATATTTTCCACTTTCTTGATTATGGAAGTGGAAGGAGTAATTCTGGTGGACCTGTTTGATAACCTTTTCCTAGGACCCATTCCTGAAGGTCCTTCTAATTTCCATTGTCTTGGCCATTTAATTTTTAGGAACTCCAGTTTTTAGTTGAAGTTTCTCAATGCTAAGAGCAGAATGCTTTTTATTCTCTAAGAGTGAAAACTGCATGTTTAATAAAGCATATTTGTACCTATATGTAGTAAAATAAGTTATACACATAATTGTTATAAAAATTTTTTGGCCAGGCGTGGTGGCTCACGCCTGTAATCCAAGCACTTTGGAGGCCAAGGCGGGCAGATCACCTGAGATCGGGAGTTCAAGACCAGCCTGACCAACATGGTGAAACCCTGTCTTTATAAAAAAAAAAGAAAAAAAAATTTTTTTCTTCAGTTGGAAGAAAAAAATATAAGCATGCAGGACCTAACTACTAGATGAATCTTTCTTTACAAATCTTAATGATTTACTCAAATCACAGTTACAAATAGAAGAGCTTGTCTCTCCAAGTTGATTTAAAGCTTTAAGAATTTTATGAGTATAATACTTTGATACTCTTAATGTTTATACAGAATGAGTTGAAACAAGAACTGAAATATGTGCACATTATTATATTACAAAGAAATATACTCAGCAAGTAATAAAAATGGCAAATAGGATATTTTAAATTCATGGATTTGTACATTTATAGAAAGTGTAAACTAACATGGTCTATGACATAGTCTCAGTAAGTCCTGAGAACATGTTCCCAAGATAGGTGGGTTACAACTTGATTTTATACATTTTAGGGAGACGACAGTTACAGGCAAAGACATAATTCAATACATGTAAGGTGTTCATTGGTTTAGTCCAGAAAGGCAGAACATCTTGAAGTGGGGGTTTCCAGGTCACAGATGGATTCAGAGATTTCCTAATTGGCAATAGGTTGAAGAAGTTAAGCTCTGCTTGAAGAGTTGAAGTCAGCTTGAGTTAACAATTAGGGGCATTTTGGAAGCCAACATTCTTGTAATGTAGCTGCAGCCTCCAGGTCCAGGTTTCAGAGAGATTAGATGATGAATGTCTCTTATGGAACTTTAAGAGATGTCAGAATCTTCAGAAGAAACCTAGTAAGGGAAGGAGATTCCCTACAGAATACAAATATATCAAAGAAATGTATTTGGGGGTATATTTGGGGACCTGCTGTTGGACATGTTATGCTATACCTGAATCAGGTTGGAAATTGATACCTTATTGCTACTGTTTTCTCTTAAGGTCTCTGTTTTAATGTGAGTGCTGGTCAGTTGCATCTAAATTCCAAAGGGAGGAGAGCATGATGAGGCATGCTCAACCCTTACTTGTCATCATGGTCCAAACTTGTTTTGTAGGTTTCTTTGTGATTCCCTTGGCCAAGAGTAGATCCATTCAGTCAGTTGGTGGCTTAGAATTGTATTTTTGGTTTACAAAAGCAAAATCACAGATAGAAGCTCACCGTTAGTTGTTTTTACAAATAACAGACAGTTGATTCTATCAATAGGAAATATAATATAAATAAATATTTGCATCCACATTTAGATATTTAAAAAAATCTAATAGAATGGAGTGGTCAATAAATGCCATTTTTCAAAGAGTCAAGTGTTTAACTGAGAACAACTGAATACTATTTGATATTGTGATATTCTGCCAACACTAATGTGACTTAAGACTGAAAAAGATAGGAACAATATTCGGCATGTGGATTGTAATGATATTGTGATTTCTTTCTTGGATTAATAAAATCTAAGCGATGAGATCGATTATTTGATTTGGGTATAACTGTGTAGACAGCACATGTGAAAGAGAGTTTGAGAGTCTAATCCAGGCAGGACAGAGGCTACTCATGACTTAAGCCGTGATATGCATGTGCTTTAAATGTATATTCACTTATGGCTTTCAATGCTATGTCTTCAGTCCTGACCTCTCAACTAACCTCACCATTCATTAATAGGCAGCCCAAATAAGATGCATCCAAAATTAAACCTTCCATTTATTTCCTCAGATTTACTCTTCCTTGAATATTCTCCCAATATAATACATGAAAATTATATTATAAAATCTGCTCATTCTGAAAATATTATAATTGTAGTTGATTCCTTCTCTCTTTTGTACCCTATGTCCAATTACTGGAAAATCTGGAATCTTATTTATTCTACATTCAAAACAGGTTGAGAATCTGAATTTTCTAGATATTGTCGCCTTTATCTTCACCTTTATCTCCCTGGGTTGTGCCACTGATCCTTCCCCTGGGCTATCGCAGTGCTCTCTACTCTTGTGCCCATTAGTTTCTTACACAGAGCTCAGAGTTATTAGAAAAAATAATTAAGATCAAATCAATAATCTGCTCAAATATCCTCTATGGCTTCCTATACATTTAATAAAATGCGAATCCACCATGACCTATAAAATATAATATACATTGACTATCTAGTAACTCAGTGACCTCATATTCTACTCCTCTGTCTCTTTCTCATTCAGCTTTAGCTTCATGAGTGGCTTTTAAAAAATGTCAATACATGCGCAGATTTTTTATGTGAATATATTGCATAATGCCCAGGTTTGGAGTATGGATATAATCACCCAGGTAGTGGGCTTAGTACCCAAAATGTAGTTTTTTTATCCATGTCTCCCTCCTTCTGTTCCCCTTCTAGTAGCCTGCAGTATGTATTTTTCTCAGTTTATGTCCATGTATGCTCAATATGTAGCTCCCATGGGTCTTCTTAATCGTCTTCAATCACAACAAACATGTTATCTCTAGTTTGGGGGCTTTGGCCATCCTATTGCAATTAATTAGAACAGTTTTCCCAAAAGAGGTGTCATTGATTTCTCTTACTCCAGAGATCTTCTCAAATATCATCTTATAAGAAAGGGCTTTCCAAACTATACAATGTAAGTTCGCTCTCCCATCTTCACCAAACATTTACAATCTGATCTTTTATGTGTTTATTTTTTTTACTGTGTCTCCCCTTCTACTAGGTGCCCCTGAGATGAAGGACTTCAACTCTATTTAAATGGCCTACACATGATAGCCACTCGAAAAATATTTGTGAAATGAATGAATATAAGAAGAGAAAGTATTATTGAATTGTATTTCAATTCAATTATTGAATTGTATTTCAGTTGAATTGTATTTCAATTGAATTGAAAGTAGTATTGAAAGTATTTTTGAGTGAATATAAGAGAAATAATTATTGATTAATAATTAAGAGAATTATTTAGCATGCCACTAGGATGTATGAGTAGATTAAACCATGTGAAAAGATAAAACTAGGAAGTAATACTCAAGTAAGCAGCATAATTAGTGACCAGAATATTGTACAAGAATCCTTTTATTTAATTCAGGAAGCCTATTTCACAGAGAGTGGACCTACTTTGGTATATGTTTCTGGAACAGAAAAACAAAAACAAACCACTGGTTTTCTTCTTTCTGGTTTCCTTTTCCTGATGATTTGGGGTTCGATGAGATTTGGGCACAGGGGACTTCAGTATCTGTTACAGAACCAGATGCTGAGAACATAATGATGAACAAGACATAATTCTTGCCTCCAAATAGCTCACAGATTCGATATGGGTGGTGGTGGCAGATGAAAATGAAACGCATCAGGCCTTATTGGAATGGTGATTGCATGCGTCTAAGAATGGCTTTGCTACAGTAGAGGATAGCTATTCCCTCTTGTGGCTTCTGTAGTGATAATGACAGGGCAATATGCTCATGAATTTTGAGGAGGAATTTTTCTCACTAAATACCAGAAAAGAAAGACAAATTCCACATGATATTGCTTATATGTGGAATCTAAAAAAGCTGGAGTTATAGAAATAGTTGTAAAGTAAAATAGTGGATACCAGAGGCTGGGAGTATGGAGGGTGACTGGAAAGATGTTGGCTAAAGGATACACAGCTTCAGTTAGAAAGAATTAGTTTCCAAGCTGTGTTGGACAACTTGGTGACTGTATTTAGTCACAATGTATTACATTAATAAAAATCACTAAGAGAGTAGATTTTGTGTTCTCACCACAAAAAATAAGTATGTGAGTTAATGCATACATGCATTAGCTCAAGTGAGACATTTCACAATGTGTATATATTTCAAAAACCTCATGTTATATACCATAAACATATACATATTTTATCTGTCAGTATAAAAATAATTTTAAAAATATAAAATAAAAAATAAAATTGTTACAGGGCATTGAAATCAGACTAATTTTGCCATATGGTGTAACAACTAATTAAGATGAGAAATCAGGCAACTAGTGAAAAAGATATTGATGTTTTCTTTTCATTAAAGCATCCTCAACCATTAGTAAGAAATAAAATAAAAATAAATATATACTCCTCAACTATATTAGAATTTCTCATTTTGGATGACTCAAATATAAGTATTTTTGAATTGTGTCAAAAGTGTCTACAATGATTAAGTCAAAGAAGCAAATCAGAATATGGTCTCATTAGATAATTATTGTCAAATCTGAATGTTTAAAGGAAATGGTTCATGAGGCTTTAAGTAGGACCAAATCCTAGGTCTAAAAAAGAGTGTAGTTAGTTCTAAATTGGAATGATAGGTTACATTTTTATGGGTCTTTATAGTTTGATAACTGTGTTTCCTATATATTATCTTGTCAAATTGTCACAATGACTCTTTGCAAACAGAAGTTAAAAGCACTAATTTTACAATTAATGGCCAACTCTTATGGGTTTTTTTTTAAATGAAAAACCCCTTTTTTATTAAATGCCATTTTTCTTATGAAAATCTATCCACATGTTTAGGCTACATAGATTAAATCCTTTACAGTGTGCCCTGAAGAGCACTAAAAACTGTCTAGGGTAAGGAAAGAGTGGTTCAGTTCCACCAGCTTGGAATATTATTGGTCTTCTTAATTACCTTAATATTATTTTAATATAATTGACAAATAATGCTCTCAAAGAATGCAAATACATTTGTCTTCCATGTTACTGTATATATGAAGTTGTGAACTTGGGGCTTCAGCAAGTGAATGTTGGTATCTTAGGTATGTAAAGAAAACTAGACTGTTGACTAGAAAGTGACTTAAGCAACTTTTCTTCTTCTTCTTTTTTTTTTTTTTTTTTTTGAGTCAGGGTCTCGCTCTGTTGCCTAGGCTGGAGTGCAGTGGCACCATCTGGGGTCACTGCAACCTCCACCTCCTGGGTTCAGGTGATTCTCCTGCCTCAGCCTCCCAAGTAGCTGGGACTACAGGCACATGTCACCACGCCCAGCTAACTTTTTATATTTTTAGTAGACATGGAGTTTCACCATGTTAGCCAGGATGGTCTTGATCTCCTGACCTTTTGATCCACCTGGCTCGTCCTCCCAAAGTGCTGGGATTACAGGCATGAGCCATAGTGCCTGTCGGCAACTTTTCGTTTTGCTATTTGACCTAGTGTCAATCATATGAAGTATAGGAGGCAATTACATAATTGTATTCTAAATCTATAATGGCAGAATTATGCTTATTTTCACTAACATCAAGAAATATGTTCAAAAGAAATCCAGAAAGCATTCATTTACAGTGCATCTGAAAATTTAGTTTCCAAATGATCCCACTGTGTCAGTTTTCTAAAATGTATACATACTGTCATTTTTCTTATGAGCCTGTTATATCTTTGACATAATGAGTGTTTGATACAGGATCTTAAGCTCTGCTAAAGAAAACATTTACATTGCTGATTGACCGCATGTGTTTTTAAAAAACTGACCTAGGTATTGGTATGCTTATTTCCAAAAGGTCTCAGCTGGACTCTTGTTACCTCTCTTATTGTGATAAGAAATGTGTAACAAATTTCGCGTTTTGAATATTTTGAAGCATATAGTTCTGAAGTGTTGGATACATTTACATTGTTGTGCAACAGATGTCTAGAACTTTTTCATCTTATAAAACTGAAACTATACCTATTCCCTCTCCTGCCCCAGTTCTTGAAAGCTACGTATTTCTACTTTCTATCATTTTGACTATTTTAGATACTGCAGATGAAGGAAATCATACAGCATTTGTCGTTTCGTAACTGGTTTATTGCAATTAGCAAAATATCGTTGAGGTTCACCCATGTTGTTGCATGTGTCAGGGTGTCCTTATTGAGGCTGCATAATATCATACTGCATGTATTACTATATTTTCTTTCTTCATTCATCTATCTATGAGCATTTGAATTGCTTCCACTACATAGACAATGTGAATAATTCCGCAATTAATATGGGTGTGCAAATATATCTTCAAGATTCTGCTTGAATTATTTTGGATATGCACCCAGAAGTGAGACTGTTATGTCATATGATAATTTTATTTTTAATTTCTTAGTGACCTTCCCACTGTTTTTCATAATGGCTGCCCCATTTTTTATTTTCATTAGAAATGCACAAAGGTTCTAATTTCTCTGTATCCTTGTCAGCTCTTGTTATTTTCTCTTATTTTGATAGTGGCCACCCTAATTGGTATAAAGTAGTATTTCATTTTGGCTTTGATTTGCATTTATCTTATGATTAGTCATGTTCAACATTGCTATCTATGCTTGTTGGCCATTTGTATATCCTCTTTGGACAATTGCTATTGAAGTCCTCTGCCCATGTTTTAAAAATTGGTTTTGTTTGTTTCTGTTGGTATTATTATAGAGTTCCCTTATACATTATGAATGTTGACTCTTTATCAGATATATAATTTGCAAATATTTTCTTGCATTCTACAAGTTGCCTTTTCACTTTGCTGATTGCATTTTGATGCATAACTTTCAAGTTTGGTGTCCCATTTGTTTATGTGTTCTTTTGTTGCCTGTGCTTTTGGCGTCATATTAAAGAAATCATTGCCAAATCCAGTGTCTTGAAGTATTTCTTCCAGGTTTTTATCTAGAAGATTTATAGTTTAGTTCTTAGGTTTAGGTCTACAACTCATTTTGCATTACTTTTATGTAATGTAGGGTAGGAGTCCAATTTCATTCTGTTTTACGTGGATATCCAGTTTTCCCAGTACCATTTGTTGAAGAGACTGTTTTTTCCCCACTGAGTAGTTTTTGGCACCATTTGGCCACATATGCAAAGTTTTATTTCTGGCTTCTCTCTTCTGTTCCATTGATCTATATGTCTGTCTTTATGCCAACATCATACTGTCTTGATTACCATTACTTTAAAGAATGCTTTGAAATCAGAAAGTGTGTGAGGCTTCCAAATTTGTTCTTTTTCAAGATTAATTTTGCTATTTGAGTTATTTTTAAATTATAAATTTTAGAACTTTCTCTTATTTCTACAAAAACTGTCTCTGGAATTTTGATAGGGATTGCACTGAATATGTAGGTAGCTTTGGGTAGTATAGTAATTTTAACAATACTAAGTCCTCCAATTTTTTAGTATGAGACTGCATGAATTTTTATTTTCTCTTTTTACATAAATGTGCCCTACAAATATTGAGTTTCACCCATAGGCTGTGATATAGAGAGCTTTTCCAAAGTAAAATTTATCATGCTTATAGAACCAAAGACTTATGGGATCAGTGCACTTCAGAGATGGGAACGATCTCAGCCATACTTCTTCTCATTTGGCCCAAGAGTGGAAACTGCTGATAGTCTTCTATGTTACAAAAGAAACTACCACAAATGTAGTGACTTCAGATGGCACCCATATATTGTTTCACAGACTTTCTAAGTCATAATTCAAGGCACAGTTTAACTTGGTCCTCTGCTTATCATCTCACTAACTTGAAATAAATATGCTTGCTGGGCTATAGTTTTACCTAACATTCTTCCAGGACCACATGATTATGGTATATTTCAGGATCTTAAGGTTTTAGGACAGAGAACCTCAGCTGTCAGA
Organism: Sapajus apella; assembly: GCF_009761245.1. Classification (NCBI taxonomy): domain Eukaryota; kingdom Metazoa; phylum Chordata; class Mammalia; order Primates; family Cebidae; genus Sapajus; species Sapajus apella. The sequence continues at coordinate 7,865,193 of NW_022436992.1, read as the reverse complement.
GGCTGCTTGTCATACCCTGTCACATAGCCCTCTTCCTAGCCTCTGATGTCTGTCATTGTACTATCTGCCTTCATGAGATCAACATTTTTGGTTACCACATATGAAAGTGTACATGCCATATATTTGTCTTTCTTTGGTTTATTTTACTTAACGTAATGACCACCAGTTCCATCCACATTGCTACAAATGACATTATTTCATTCTTTTCTAGGACTGAATAGTATTGAGTTATATATATATGCCGTATTCTCATTATCCATTCAGCTGTTAATAGATGGTTACGTTGATTGCATATTTTTGCTATTGTGAATAGTGCTGCAGTAAACATGGGGGTGCATGTGTCCCTTTGATATACTGATTTTCTTTCTTTAGTCTCCCCACCCCGCCTTTTTTTTTTCTTTGATAACTACCCAGTAGTGGGATCACTGGATCATATGGTAGTTTTATTTCTAGTTTTTTGAGATATCTTCATACTGTTTTTCATAATGGATATCCTACTTTCCATTCCCACCAACAGCATATGAGCGTCTCTTTTCTCTGGATCCTCGCTAACATCTGTAATTTTTTGTCTTTTTGATAACAGCCATTATAACTGGGGGAAGACTATATCTCATTGTGGTTTGGATTTACATTTCCCTGATGATTAGTGATGTTGAGCATTTTTGATATACGTTTTGGCCTGAGAAATGCCTACTTAGAAATTTTGTCCCCTTTAAATGAGATTTTTCTTTCTTTTTTTTTTGTTTTTTTGTTTTTAGTTTTGCTGTTAAGATGTTTTGAGTTCCTTTTATACATCTATGTAATTTTAAATTATAGTTTGTAATACTTTGACCTATGAGTTTGTGTGTTTTTTAAATTAACATATCTAAATGATTATTACTGCTGCTTGAAATTTTGTTATTGGTTTTAGCACTACATATGTAGCGTGTTTAGAGATTGTAACATACATTGCTAAAATTTTCATTCATGACTGAACACAATCACAATTTTGTAAAAAGTTGCAAAGAGGCCTGGTGAGGTGGCTCACACCTCTAATCCCAGCACTTTGGGAGGCCAAGGCAGGCAGATCACGAGGTCAAGAGATCGAGACCATCCTGGCCAACATGGTGAAACCCCGTCTCTACTAAAAAATACAAAAATTAGCTGGGCGTGGTGGTACCTGCCTGTAGTCCCAGCTACTCAAGAAGCTGAGGCAGGAGAATTGCTTGAGCCCAGGAAGCGGAGATTGCAGTGAGCCGAGATTGCACTACTGCACTCCAGCCTGGTGCCTGGTGACAGAGCAAGACTCTGTCTCAAAAAAAAAAAAAAAAAAAAAAGTTGTAAAGAATTAAAACAGTGTTAAACACTTATGTTGGGGAAAGGGAGCAATACCAAAAATTGTAGTCATCTTCTACCTTCATTCTACATTTAAAATTATTTACCTTATAATCTTTGTAGATAAAATAATATAAAAATTTCTGTGAAACATTATAAAACAGATCGTTCATTGATTTAGTGTTAAAGTGTTACTGAATCTGTGTAATTTTAATCAAGAGACTACTTCAAGTATCAGAAGGTCGACAGGAAAAGATAAAAAGTCCTTTTGAGATATCCATTGTTGGTAGGGGATTTCCAGTGAAGTTGCATATTTCTGCTTGTTGGTGGTTTGCCTTTTTATTCTCATCTGTGATTTTGTTCAGGTTAATTCTAACATTTTAAAGGGAAGATTTAGACTCAGTGAGTCTTGAAATGAGACTGAGATTGTGCACTTTTAATGCAACAACAGCATCAACTTGGAGCTTGTTTCTCAGAGGTTCTCAACTTAGCTGAATGCTTATAATAACTGGAGACCTTCAAAAAAATGCATTTGGAATCTAAGGCGGTACCAAGCTTTGGCATATTTTAAAAACTCCTGAGGAGATGCTAATCAATTGCCAGGTTTGGAAATCACTAGCATCCACATTTCAATAATTCCTCAAAACCCTGGCCAGTTTTTCTCTTCTATACGCCTCTCCTTAATAAACTTTCCCGTAAATTCAATTCCTCACTCTTCTCCCACTTTCCTGATAGTCTGTAACACCTTCTAGTCAAAGTCATAAGATGTATTTTTACTTTTATAAATTCACTATATATTGCAATGTGTTAACCTTGTAACCTAATAGTACACTCTTTCTGTGAATGCAAAGACTCAGTTACAGTTAGAGAAAACATAGTATTTAAACATACAGATTGAGCTAAAATTTGCAAGAAAGGAAACATTTCTTGGTTAATTAATAGTAAATAATATTTGAAAAAACAGTCTATAAAGTACTTTCACGCATTTTCATTTTGTTTTACAGCCACCTTGTACATTATGTGGTTTTCTTTCTTTCTTTTTTTTGGTGACAGAGTCTTGCTCTCTTGCCAGGCTGGAGTACAGTGGCATGATCTCAGCTCACTGCAACCTCCACCTCCCAGGTTCAGGCGATTCTTTACTTCAGCCTCCTGAGTACCTGGGATTACAGGTGGACACTAACACACCCAACTAACTTTTGTATTTTTAGTAGAGATGGGGTTTCACCATGTTGGTCAGGCTGTTCTCAAACTCCTGACCTCGTGATCTACCACCTCAGCCTCCTAAAGTGCTGGGATTACAGGCGTGAGCCACCACGCCCAGCCACATTATGTGGTTTTCAATACATATCTCAGTTAAGAGAAAGAATAGGTAATTTTTTTGAGCAAGGGTAATATGTGATAGAGCCAAGGTCAAACATGAATTCTTTGATTCTAAACACTGTGTGTATGTTTCTCACAAGACTTCATCCTTTTTATATCATATAAGAAAACAATACTGGGTATGCTTTCTGTTTTGTTAGCAACCAGATTACTTTCACATGCATTGACTCACTTAAAATTGGCAACAATCTGTTATTAACTTGATAACCAACTTCAGCCAAAGAATTTATTTGAAGTAATCAGTCTGGACATTATAATAGACTAGTACTGATGCCAGAAACTCCAAAGACAAGGTTTGGAGCAATATGATATGTGTAATGTTGGTATGGATGTCAGATAAAATATAGAGTTATCCAAAATTCTAACTCTCCTTTAACTCTGCATTATCCAATAGCAATAACATATACTTGCATAGTAATTAATATGTGCCAGAGCTAGTAATTTTCCCAAGGTCATCTGTTCATTAAATGGCGAAGCTAGGATAAAAAACAAACAAACAAACAAACAAACAAAAAACAGTTCAATCCTCAGAGTTCATCCATTAAACCAGGGGTAGGCATAATATTTTAAAATACATAGCTGTACCCATTTGGTTAAATACTGTCTCTGACTTATTAACTTGCTACAGTGGTTAAGACCATTGTATGTGAGCAAAGTCAGAAATATTAATTGTCTAGCTCTGTATGCAAAATGTTTGTTAATGGCTGCTTTAAACTAATGTGCTGTAACTTCTGTCCAATTAGTCAATCTAAACATCTGAAGTGTATATTCATAGGTCAATGTGTTCTAAATATAGAGTACGTATCTATTTTTTCCAAATATTACATTGAAAAGCATAAGTTTGTATAGTGCTTTTATTTTTCATTTAAAACACTTTCACAACCTTTATCTCAATTAAGTTTTATAATACTTTATGTAATAAGAAGGTCAATGATTAGTGTCTCCATTGCACAGATCAGAAATGCCAAGCCAGTAAATGTCACAAGTATCACCATGCAGACCTCGGAATTTTGGGTCTACATCACCATGACATCATGAGACTAACAGAATTTCAGCATATTACTGGCCTTCATAATGGCTTAAGAAAATACTTCGCTTCAATAAATATTTATTTAATGCTTGTCATATGCCAGGCATTCTTCTAGGCCTTGTATAAATGTTAACTTACATTTTGGGAGGCCGAAGCAGGCAGATCATGAGGTCAAGAGATCCAGACCATCCTGGCAAACATGGTGAAACCCCGTCCCTACTAAAAATACAAAAAATAGCTGGACATGGTTGTGTTGGCCTGTAGTCCCAGCTACTTGGGAGGATGAGACAGAGAATCACTTGAACCCAGGAGGCAGAGGTTGCAGTGACCCAGATCACACCACCACACTCCAGCCTGTCAACAGAGCAAGACTCCATCTCAAAAAAATAATAATAAGTTCATTCATCTTGTACTCATAACAGATCTCTGAGGTAAGAACAATAATGCCATTTATCATTACATAAATAATAAATTATGAAAGGGAGGCACAGATATTAAAAGTTTATGGAACTAACCCAAGGTAATGCTGCTACTGAGTGATGGAATTCAGATTTAAACTGAGGAGTCTAAAGTCCTTGCTTACAATTTCACTGCATTGGCTCCTGTGGAGCTCATGCATCAGTCTGTGTATTTCAAAATGTGAATCTAGTTGAGATTTGAAATTTCATCATAAATGCTTTTAGAAAACATGTTAATTACTCTCATTTTGATGACTCACAAATAAAAGTGGAAGTAAAAACAATTTTGATATAATTCAAATCAAAGACATATTTAGTGTAAATACCCAATTGGCTAAAATACATGCATTTACATAAAATTTCTTTTATTTGGCTTTTCCAGACTTTAAAACAGTTAATTTTCTAATGTTTTGCAAATAAACTTAAGCCTAACGTATTAATTATGTTTGATTGTTTTGCTCTAATACCACATAATTCTAACTATATTAAAAATGAATTTGAAAAATTAAAATCCATTTAAAAAGGTTCACATTGTAGAATAACACTTTTCTTACCACTTTGGCCAATGAATTGTGAACAGCCATTTACATGTATCATTTTCAAGTAGAAGTTTTAAGACCGAATGCATGTTCCAACACATCTTCTGATCCCTTTGCAGTGGTGACTTCAACATAGTTCCAATGGCATGGGGTAACTGCATGAAACAAAGCCTGCAGCTAATCCAAAGTGAATGTGTAATTAGAGTGGGAGATAAACATTTACTATTTTATCTATAAACATTTTGAATTTGCTACTGACCCTTATTGCCATAATTGTTGGTTGAACTTTATATATGTATATGTAAAGTTTGAAATAATCTCAAACTTATAGAAAATTTGCAAGAAATTTCAGTCTCTGTCTCTGTCTCTCTCTCTCTCTCTCTCTCTCTCTCTCTGTGTGTGTGTGTCTGTGTGTCTGTGTGTGTGTCATAGATATAATTCCTTCTGTATCATATGAAATTAGGTTGCAGGAATTATGGCCTTTAACTGATAATTTTTTTAGTGTTTTATTTCCTAAGAATAAGAACATTGTCTTAGAGAACCGTCATATAATTTAATATCTGTATATTACCTAATCTACAGTCTGTAATTTAAATTTCATCATTAGCTTTTTCAATTTTTTATTTTTCTTTAGATTTTTCTTTAACTTGGTCCAGAGTCTGGGCCAGGGTCATACATTACATTTGATTTTGATGTTGAAGCCTCTAAGAGTTCCTCAGCTTTTCTTTATCTTTTACGATATTTTTGAAGGGTATAGGACAGTTATTTTGTAGAATGCCACTTATTTTTTAGCTGCCTGATGCTTCCCCATGATTATACTTAAGATATGCATTTTTGGGGCCAGGCGCAGTGGCTCAAGCCTGTAATCCCAGCACTTTGGGAGGCCGAGGCGGGTGGATCACAAGGTCAAGAGATCGAGACCATCCTGGTCAACATGGTGAAACCCCGTCTCTACTAAAAATACAAAAAATTAGCTGGGCATGGTGGCACGTGCCTGTAATCCCAGCGACTCAGGAAGCTGAGGCAGGAGAATTGCCTGAACCCAGGAGGCGGAGGTTGCGGTGAGCCGAGATCGCGCCATTGCACTCCAGCCTGGGTAACAAGAGCGAAACTCCGTCTCAAAAAAAAAAAAAAAAGATATGCATTTTGTCAGGAATACCACAAACATGGCTCCCTGTTTCTGTCAGTACACATATCTGAAGTCACAAATGAATTTGTCCCATTATACTAATTTGTCCCATTATAGGGGATGTTAACTCTGATTACAGGATGAAGGTAATGTCCTTCATATTTCTCTACTATAAAATTAATCTCTCTTTTGTAATTGATAAATAATTAATAGTGTTATACCCCAGCAAGTTAGGAGGAAAGCGCCACACTCTGAGTTTCAATTGAGAGTTTTTTATTGCTGGAGACTGAGAGACAGCTCATGCTCAAAAACCTCTCAGCCCCAATGAAGGGGAGGTAAAGTCTTTTATGCCCATTTTTATTGAGGGGAGGGAGAGGCTAGCTGAAGCGGAATTTTACAGAAGCAGAACAAGCAAGTTAGAACAAGCAAGTTAGGGGGAGCTGGTTACCAGGAGGTAAACAGTTCTCATGATTGTTGGTTACTAAGAAGGGAAATCACAATGGCTGGGGGAACCTGCCAAGCAGGGTGTGGTTAAAACAGTTACAAGGCTCTGGGTACAGCATGACCCAGCTGTGTCCCGAAAGGGGAACTGGTGGTGGGGGGGTGAGGCTAAGACGGAGTTGGTCAGGCTCACATTTAAGATGGAGTCTGTTTGACTCACTTCATTCCCCATGTGTGTTTTTGGAGAGTCAAAGCATTGACTCTGTAGTGAAAGGCAGGGGGTTATACTCAGTTCTGAGATACATAAGTTTGACAGAAACTATGCGCTGTTTTATGAAATTAAGGAGTCAGTTTAGTATGTACAGTCTGAAGATGAAACCTAATAAGAGGAGAAGAAGGGGGCCTGCTAATCCAGCCATTAGGGTGGTTAGACATGGACTCCAGTTAAACATACTACATGTCCTGACTTAAAAGAAGTAAGGAGAAAAGAGTAGGTAGGGGTGGAGGGCGTGACTGAAGGAAACAGACAAAAAGAGAGAGAGACAAGAATTAGTCAGAGGATTTCATCCGATTCAGGCGTAGCTTTAAGGGACCTGCCCCAGGTATGGGAACCTATGTTTCTTGGTGGTGTTTTTCCTTGTGCTTGATGAGGAAGTGATGAATCCAGGTGGGAATTCCATTGGCCTTTACAGCCCTTGGGGTGGTAAGGATAACGATGTGTGGTCCTTTCCAGGTGGGACTAAGTCCTTCTTTCTGGAACTTTTTGACATACACCAGGTCATCAGGACGGAAAGAGTGACAGAACCTGGCTGTTCAGGAACTGGATTAGGGTGTATTCCCTGGACGAGTGGCTGGATGGTGTCTTGAACCTGTTGGAGAGACTAGGTGCTGTAACAAATTAGTCTGGGTTATTTTTGCTATTAGGGTATCCTTTAACCTGGGTAGGGAATGCCCTTCCACACATAATCGAAGGAGTAAAAGCAGCCTGGTAAGGGGTGCATTTAACTCTAAGGAGGGCTAAAGGAAGAAGGGCTGTCCAACTTTCACCGGTTTCTAAAATTAATTTTGTGAGAGTGTTTTTTAAGGTTTTGTTCATGTATTCAAACTGTCCATAGCTCTGAGGTCAGTATGCACAGTGGAGTTTTCATTCAATGTTTAGGGCTTTGCTAATGGACTGAGCTATGGACGAGGTGAAGGCAGGCCCACTGTCTGATCCTATGGTAAAAGGAAATCCATGTTGAGGGATGATTTTATTAAGCAGGAATTTTATCACCATAGAAGTGGTTTCCCTGTTGGTGGCAAATGCTTCAGTCCATACTGAGAGGTGTCAATTAATACCAGGAGATATTTGTAGCCGACTCAGGAAGGTTTTGTTTTAATGAAGTCTATTTTTCATCTTTCTCCTGGGCTGCATCCTCGGACACGGTGGCCTAGTTCAGGTTTAGGCCCCTGCTTGGCATTTACCTGTGCCCAGGCCGTACATCTGCTGGCTGCCCGTGTAGTTAAGTCCTGGAGGTGGGGGATTTTGAAACGGCCCTATAAGAGTTGAGCCCATTTGGTTCCTCCCAAGTGTGCAGTAGAATGGAGTTGGCTGACAAGGGCCCGTCCGAGAGAACCAGGCAGGAAAATTCTTGAGTCCGGGAGAATCCACCATCCATTTTGATCTTTGCTGGCCTGGAGGTTTGTTGCTTGTTCTTCTTCCTATGGACAGTAGACAGGGAAGTCTGGAAGATTGGGAGGTTTCGGGAAAGAGATGGTAGGTAGTAAAGTCAATGGGGTGACTGGAAGTGTAGCTGCTTCATGGGCTGCTGAATCCGCCTTCTGGATTCCCCAGGCAACACCCGTGTTTCCTTTCTGGTGTCCTTTGCAATGGATTACAGCCACCTGGCGTGGAAGCCATACAGTCACTAGTAGGGCCAGGATTTTTTTCTTGTTTTTATAGTCTTTCCAACTGATTTGAGTAGCCCTCTCTCTGGGTAGATGCCACCATGGACATGTATGGTAGCAAAGGCGTGTCAGCTGTCAGTGTAGATGTTGATACGCTTGTCCTTTCCCCATCTGAGGGCTTGGGTGAGGGTTATTAGTTTAGCTTTTTGGGTAGATGTTCCAGCAGGTAGGGCCTGGGCCAAAAGGATGTCTGCTTCTGTGATGACGACTGCCCTGGCCTTTTTTACCCCCTGTTCCATGAAGCTGCTACCATCTGTAAACACAGTGGCATCTGTTTAATTTCCAACAGTTCATTGGAATCATGAAGTGGGGTGGCCAGGTCAGGGTCAGGAAAGAGGGTAGCTGGATTTCAACACTGGGTAGAGGAAAACATCAAGTGAGGCTGGTTTAGCAATAAGCTCTGGTACTGAAGTATACAGGTGTTGAACATCCATTTCCCTAGAGTTTCTTGTAGCAGGGATTCTATGGCATCAGAGGCCGTAAGGGTCAGGTCCTGGCCCAGAGTTAGTTTGTCAGCTTCTTGGACTAGACTGGCAGTGGCTGCTATAGCCCACAAACAACTAGGTCATCCAGAAGCTACAGGGTCCAGTCTTTTGGACAGGTAGGCCTCTGGACGCTGCCACGGTCCCAGAGTTTGGGTAAGTACTCCCTTTGCTATGCCCCTATTTTGGTGGACAAACAGGTGGAATGGTTTAGATATGTTGAGGAGAGCTAAAGCAGCGGCATTAGTTAGAGCCTTTTTGAGGTTTCAAAAGGCCTGTTCCTGGGTTTCTGTCCAGATTGGCTCACCGCTTCCACCCATTGCCACATATAGGGGCTTTGCGGTTTCCACAAAACCAGGAATCCAAAGACAGCAGTAACCCGCTGTCCCCAAGAATTCGTGTACTTGCTTTTTTGTGGTGGTAGTGGGGATCTGTAGGATGGCCTCCTTTTGAACACCAGTGAGAGCTCTTTCGCCCTTGTGTAGTTCATACCCCAAGTAGGAGATCTTGGAGAGGCACAGTTGAGCCTTTTTGGCAGAAACCTGGTACCCAAGTTCCTGGAGAAGGTGAAGCAAGTCCTGAGTGTGCTATAGACAGTCATCGGTTGTTTCAGTGGCTAGGAGTAAGTCATCTACATATTGGAGTTAGGATGGCTGGGTCCAGGTAAGCTGGGTGGTATCATCTGGATTTGGGTCCATCTATTCAAAGAGGCAAAAATTGGCTGGCTTATGGGGCCAGAGGGATAGCAAAGAAGGTGTCTTTCAGGTTAAGGACGGTATACACTTTATGCTCCGGTGGGAGTAGGCTAAGGAGAGTGTATGGGTTTGGGATCATTGGGTGGAGAGTGACACCCATTTGTTGACTTCCCTGAAGTCCTGTACAGGCCTATAGTCATTTGTTCCTGGTTTCTGGACTAGTAAGAATGGAGTATTCCAGGCAGACTGACAAGGGGTGATTATGCTTGCTTTTAGTAACCTTTTAATGTGAGGGCCCATTCCCTCTCGTGCCCATTGGCTTATAGGATATTGTTTTACCTGGAATGGCGGAGCAGTGGCCAAAAGTTCTACTACCACTGGCGGGTGGTGTTTTGCCAGCCTCAGAGGATTTGACTCTGCCCAGGCTCGAGGGAAGAGAGCTTGTAAATCCTGTAAAAGTGAGTTACTCATAACCTCCCACAGTTGGAAGGATGTGACCAGATGGTATTTTTCAGACAGGGGGCTAGTCAGCAAGAGTTGGGCCGCTGGGGACTGTGTGGCCTCCAACATGAGATGAATCTTTTGGGGAGTGAAAGAAATAGTTGCTTGCAGTTTGCGGAGCAGGTCTTGTCCCAGGAGGGAAAATGGACACTCCAGGACTATGAGAGATAAATGAGTTACTCGTTTTTGACCTAAATTTACTTTTTGTAATTTAGTAACTGGGTATTCTTGGATAGCCCCAGTTGTTCCTTGTACTGCAACCTTTTTGTCAGAGACACTATATAGAGGCATTTGTAACAGGGAATGTTCAGCCCCGGTGTCCACCAGGAAACAAATAGACTGACCCCCAACAGTAGCAGTAACCATAGGCTCCCAGGGGCCAAGACAAAAGGAGCCCCAGCCCCATCAATCTTCATCAGATTCCCCCACAGTGGGGAGGGTGATGGCCTTTTTCTTTTCTGGTTTCTTTTCTGGTCTCAATGAGAATTCATTTTCTTAACGTTCAGTTTGTTTGCAATAGGCGCACTGGTCCTTTTGTAGTGGGACCCGCTCCCCTTTTTGGTGGGAATCAAGGGCCCTTTGGTTAGTTTTCTGTAGGGGGCCCCTCCATTTTGGCTCCTTAGAGAGCAGTTACTAGGATTTTTGCCTGTCTTTTTGATGTCCTGTCAGCCACCTGGGCGGCCTGTTTTTGCTTTTCGAAATCTCAATTGTGGAAAACTTTCTAGGCTATTTTTAAAGCTCGATTGATATTCATTCCAGCAAATCTTTCAAGCTTTTGTAACTTTCTTCAGATGTCTGGTGCTGCCTGGGGCGTGAATGCCAAATTAATAGCATGGCTGTTTTCAGGAGCTGCTGGGTCAAATGGGTGTAAACTCCGAATGCTTCCTGGAGGCGTTCTAAGAATGCTCCGGGGGATTTATCAGTCCCCTGCACAACCTCAGTCATTTTAGACAAATTCATGGGCTTTCATGCAACCCCTTTAATACCCATGAGAAGTTACCGGTGGAAGTTGTCCAGAGACCCCTCCCTGCTGAGGTATTGGGGTCCCAGTCAGGCTGGGCGGAGGGAAAGATCTCTAAGAGGTCTTGGGCCTTGTCCTCCAGCCTGTTTACTGAGGCCAGAAAAGACTTTTTGGCCTCCTTTCTAATTCAGTCCCTCTCCTCAGCTGTAAATAGGGTCAGGAGAAGCTGCTGACAGTTATCCCAGGTGGGCCGGTGAGTCCGGAGCATAGACTCAACCAGTGGGGTTAAAACCTGAGGTTTCTCATAGAAGGGTGGGTTCTGGGCCTTCCAGTTATACAGGTCAGAAGTAGAAAAGGGACTGAGCGTTCACTACTGGACAGGGTGGTGCTTCCCTCAAGAGGAGAAGTGGAGTAGCCACCTCCAGTTGAGGCTATAGTCAGGAGGCGACAGGAGGGGAGGCCACAGGAGACAAGGATGAGGAGACAGAGGAGGACCCTAGGGGAAGAGGGGGATTTTAGGGTGGGGGTAAAGGGTGAAGAGGGCTCTCCTCCTCCTCAGAAGGGGGCAGAACAGGAGGAACGGAGAAAGCAGAGGGTTGGGGTAAAGGAGAGGTTTGGCTTAGAAGGACCTTGGATGAAGGACTGTGAATGGCGCAAGATCAGAGCCAAGGGGGAGGGTTTAGACTAAGTCCAGCAATTGATCAATACAGGGAAATCGATCAGGGTGTCTAGGCATCCTGGTGATGACCTGCCAAACAGCCCGAACTGCCAGGGGGTCCAAGGACCCTGTTGAAGGCCATCCAGTTCCAAATCTTGGCCATTTCACTTTGCAGAGAGTCTGGAGTCTAACTTTTGTAAGGTGGACTCCGTAGTTACCTGAAAAACCTGAGGAGAAATTTTTAAGCATGCACTGGAAGGGAGAGGGGGGTTGAGATGAGGACATACCCATGATGTGTGTACCCCACTGATCAGTGACGCAAGACAGACAAGTGGAGGGGTGTCCCATTAAGGACTACTCAGATGCCTGCCTGACTGCATCCCTCACAAGAACTTAAGTGCCTCTTAGCGTTGGCTGGTCAGTATAATACCCCAACTCAGATTGAGCTTAGCCCAATTCTGCCTTAAGCCTTATGAGGTGGCCATGGAACCGCAGGTTAGGGCCCACTCAGACTCCATAGTTTTCACCATGGAGCCACAAACTGGAGGTTCAAGGGCAACCCTTTGAATTCCACATTTACTCACTCACACAGAGTTTATTACATTCCCTTATATCCATTGAACAGGAGAGAGACTAAATTCATCAGAGAATCCCAATGACAGAAAACTGGGACTCTGTCCTCCAGCGTCCTGGAGTGATGACAGAGTTGTGAGGGAGGACTCCCATCAGGGTGGGTTCCCTCTCAGAGAGACAGAGTCAGATCTGATTTACCTTCCTGGGAACAGGGACTGAGGACTCAGGGGTTGATTTTTAGTGGGCTCACTGTCAGTCGATTCGGTCCCCTATGGAAGACAGTGGGCTACGGGGTCCTGGAATGTCTCAGGGGGCACCTCCCCTATAGTCCACTGTTTGTCTAGGGGAGCCTGGAATGAGTCCGGTCTGTGCCCAGTGGTGATCTTGCTGGGGCCTCCAAATGTTATACCCAAGCGAGTTAGAAGGAAAGCGACACACTCTGAGTTTCAATTGAGAGTCTTTATTTCCAGCAAAGGAGAGTCAGCTCATGCTCAAGACCCTCTCAGCCCTGATGAAGGGGAGATAAAGTCTTTTATAACCATTTTTATGGAGGGGAGGGAGAGCATAGCTGAAGTGGAATTTTACAGAAGCAGAACAACAAGTTAGAAGGGGGAGCTGGTTACCAGGAGGTAAACGGTTCTCATGATTGTTAGTTACTAAGCGGGGTAATCACAATGGTTGGGAGACTTGCCAAGCAGGGTGTGGTTACAACAGTTATAAGGTTCTGGGTACAGTGTGACCCAGCTGTGCCCTGAAGGGGTAACTGGCAGCAAGGATGAGGCTAAGATGGAGGTGGTCAGACTCACATTTAAGATGGGAGTCTGTTTGCCTCATTCAATAGGAGATACCTTGAAACTCTTACCAAACCTCCCACCACAGATGTTAATATTCATCAGTGACTCTTGCCTAAATCCACTGTTACTATGATAATAGCAAAACGATTTTTTGAACTCCATAATTTCTTCTATTCTAAGGATGTTGTATTTTTCTTTCCGAAGTTCCCTCGCTCCCTCCTTCCCTCCCTCCTTCCTCCCTTCCTCCTTTCTTCCTTTTTTCTTTCTTTCTTCCACTTCCTTCCTTTATATATATATGCATATATATATGAAAAAGGGAGATAAGAATAAATGCACATATATAAATATGCATATGCATACATAATAAATGAATGCCTATATATGCACACTTTCTCATTTATATATAAACAAATAAATGCATATATACATACATATATATAGAGAGAGAGAAAGAGAGAGAGAGAGAGAGTGCATTCCTTACTTTCTGGAACACAATGCTCTTCTAGACTGCTTTGCTTTTTCTGCCCCCAGATCTGGAATTAGTCATTTCTCCAAGGACTGCTGGCTTCTTTTAGTAGAGAAGCCATTCTGAAATCATAATCTGAGAACAGGAAGAAGGGGTTATTGCTGATGATCAGTGCCAACTTCTAATTAAATTCAAAGCAAAAATGCTTTTACTTTTTTATCCAAATTGCTATTGGTAAAGAGAAGCTATACAAATATGTTACTTTGAAACAATTGTACTCTTTCTTCTCACACAAATAAAGATAAATAATAATGATGACCTACAAAAACTGAGCAAGGAAAACATCAATCAAATTCTAAAAATTATATTTGTCTTTGATAGGTTATAATGTTATTGTTTCTCATATAGACTTGAGAATTTCCTGGATATCAAAATATATATAATATAGATTTTCATATCTTATTTTAAGTGAATCAATAAAATTATTTTATTTCCTTTGAGAAAAACACAGCTTTCTAATATTTCAACATCTAAAAATTGCTTCGTAATAGAAAACATGTGACTTTCCTTAATTGCCTTTATCATTCATTTTCCATTTTGAAATGTAAGAATATCTCGAATATTCACATCCTTTAAGTGCTCAGATCAATTCTCACCCAAGCACTTTGTACTGTTTTCTCCTAGTAAGTCCTTTCCTGAAGGCATAGTGCCATAAAATATTAGCAAATTGTTGTGCTCCATGAAAAGGTTAACAGATCTTGACTTAAAAGTGAGTGCATATATGTGTGTGTGTGTGTGTGTATAGATATATATATGTGTATATATATATATGTGTGTGTGTGTGTGTGTGTGTGTGTGTGCTTTTATTTATGTGTATATATATATATCACTTTATAGAGATGGGAAATAAATAATTTTAGTTTATGCTGTTACTTTGATGGGCAGATTTATCTCATTTTATGATGGATTCATCTGCTGTGGGTGGTTAGTCACCACTAAAACTTGTCTTTTGCATTCTGGGCTTAGAATACATTTGGAAGTTTTCCTTTCACTATTTATCTTGAGCATACTTTGTGAAGCATTTTCAGTAAATAACTCCTAATTAAGACTATTGTTTGCAATAATGCAATGTAGAAACACGGAGTACAGAGAAAATATTAAAGCACTTTTAGCAAGGATCATCAATAAATATTACAGATCGACACATAAGCTTATATTTAGTATTTAGAGATATAATACCATCAAACTTTAACATGGACATTATTATTTAGGGATCTAGTTATGCTAAAACATTGATTAGTAATGATGCTAGGCAGAATTCTAATATGATTCCCATGAGCATTGCCACCTGATATTTTACTTGCGATTATAAGTTATGTGGCAAAAGTATATTGTAAATGCAGTTAAATTTACTAATCAGTTGACCTTAAGATGGGGAACTTGGCTAGGAGAGTATAACTGACATGAATGCTTAAAGTAGAGAGGTTTCTCTGGTTGACAGCAAAAAAGTAAGCCTCACACATTCAAAGTGTGAGTGGGATTTAATCAGAGGAATACCATTGGTGGCCTTGAAGGGCTAAATTGTGATATTGTAGGAGAGCGAATGAGGACAATGGCATGGAAATTTGAGCAGCTTAAAAGATGACAGTGGCTTCTGGATGACAGCTTGTAAGGAAGTAGCAATATAATTCTTACAACTGCAGGAAAAGATTTCTGACAACCTTTCTAGTGAGGTCGGAAGCAGATTCTTTCTTATGGCATCAGATAAGTATGCAGTCAACCAACACATGGAGTGTGAGAACCTAAGACAAAAATCTAACTGCTGCAATTTGCTATGTCACAGTATCCATGGATTGGGAGCCTACATGGCTCAACTGGATCTTCCAAACGTGAAGCATTGTATTTATAAAGCTTTGATAGAATCTTGAACTTCTTCAGAACCTTATAGTTCTTTCAAGAAATAGATTACAAGGCCAACCCCACACTAAAATTCCTTGTGAGAACACTCCTCAACTACAGTTAGAGTTTCTGCCTTACAAACTTAAGTAATACAGGAACTTTTGCATTTAAAAAAATCAAATAGTCTAAAATCAGACAGTGACTGCAACAAACATGTCTTTGTGTGGTATATGTCTTCTAAATCAGAGATATTTGCTGTATTTGGATGATAATCTTGTCAGTAAACTTTACCCCTCTCCCTATAAAATAAGAAAATGGCAGTTACTTCCATAGCCTCTCTTGAAGTTAGGACACAGAAAAACCAAACCTGTAATTTTTATTTAGGGGCAATGATATAAAGAATGTCTGAGGGAAAAAATATTTTGATGGCAAGAGATGTAACAGTATTGATATTCTAGGGTACCAATAGAGGCAATTAACAGTGTCCAGGAAAGGGTAGTGGCAGTGTGAGCTGGCTGACCTGTGGTCCTAATTGAGTGGAGCAGGAATGGGTAGGAAGATGAGAAGATAGGTGTTTACTCTGTCCAAAATCCTGAGATCTGCCATGTACATGGTATAGAAAAGAGTTAACATAGCAAGTAGCAGGCCCCAAACTGTTCTCCTTTAAAAGACCTGATAGCTAGCCATTGGCTGACATCTGGAAACTTGGATTTTAAGAGTATTCTCACCATTCGCAAACTGATAGAGTAACCCGCTGTGCACCAACTATTTGTGCATATAATGTGTTCTTTGCTGAATACCTGTTTTCCTTTTGAGAGTCTGGAATTTTGGTATGCCTTAGTTAGAGGTCACCTATTGCACCCCCAAGGAAAACTCTGGCCACTGAGTTTCTAATGAGCTTCCCTGGGCAGAAAAATCATAAACACGTTGCTGCATTTCTGTTGCTGGGGAACAGTGTCCTCTCTGTGATCTGTCATGGGAAGGAGTCAGCATAAGGAAAGCTGCACATCATTTCTTCAAGACTCCACCTGTGTTTTTGCCCTTTTGATCTGGCCATGTATCCTTACTAAATCACAGTCATAAATCTTGCCATGAGTATCCTTATATGCTGAGTCCCATGAGTCCTTCCAGTGAATCTCCTAGATTCAGGGTCTTGGGAACTCTGACACACACACACATCATTTACTTTCTTAATAACTATTAAATGGATTTATTCCATTCACTTTGAGAAATTAGAAACTTCACTCTGCATTACTGAAGAAATTGTCCAGGTTACAGGGTTGTATAACGGCATGAGTAGGAGGCAAACCCATGTGGGTCTAGCAAGGTGTTTTTGTTGAATTGTAGACTGTGCTAAAAAGGGAATTTAAAGTATTATCTTGGCCTACACTCCTCCTACTGTATGACTATTACCTTCCTGTGTAAAATTCTCATCACTCAGCCACTAATCCTTTCAATAATATGTCCTTTAATAAATATTCATTGGGTTTAAAGTCCTAATCAAAATATGGGCTCTGCTAGTTACACCTGACTACTTTTCTGTGTAGTTCAGCCCATATTTGAACAGCTATGATTGCCAGAAAAACTTTTTGAACAACTCGCAATCAGCCCTCTTTATGTGCTTACCTCTGGACTTATTCTCTCATTGTGGCCATCATGAGTAATTCTTCTCTTCCACAGTTCTGAGATTATAAATCTTAGATTATTTTTCAGTCTCAAATATTACATACAATTATATCCTGGTTAAGAATTGATACCAGATATGACTATTTTTTTTTTTTTTTGTGGTGAAGTCTTATTCTGTCGCCCAGGCTGGAGTTCAGTGGCGCAATCTCGGCTCACCATGGCCCCTGCCTCCCTGGTCCAAGCGATTCTTCTGCCTCAGCCTCCTGAGTAGCTGGGACCACAGATGCGTGCCACCATGCCTGGCTAATCTTTTGTATTTTTAGCAGAGGCAAGGTTTCACAGTGTTAGGCAGGATGGACTTATCTTCTGACTTTGTGATCTGCCTGCCTTGGCCTCTCGAAATGCTGGGATTGCAGGCATGAACCACCGTGCCCAACCCTTTGATATTCCAACCTTTTCCTGCAACTCTCAAAATCAGGACTAGATCAAAATTATTTGTCCAGATGAGGCTCTGTCTGAAGAGCATAGTCCCTGTAAAGTACTTAAGCAGTCATTGTTCTAAAACACATTCTAAGTCAAGGCCATTTCTTCATCAGAAAAACCTCATTATTAAGCCTTTTATGTCATAGCTTCAATATTGAAGGTTTCTACACCTGTTGATCATTTGTATGTTGTCTTTGGTGAAATGTCTATTCAAGTACTTAGCCTATTTTTCAATAAGGTTATTCGTTTTTTTTAAAAAAAGTGTTGAGTTTTGGGTGTTATTTATTTTGGAGATTAATCCCTTATTAGATATAGATGGCCTGGAACTAGTAACAGGGTTACATCCAGATAAACTCATTGTAAGGTAAAGATATTGTAAGTCAAAGATGCATTTTATAGCCTAACTTATAGAACATTATGGCTTAGCCTCCCCTACCTTAAATGTGCTCAGAACACTTACGTTAGCCTACAGTTGGGCCAAACCATTTAACACGAAGCCTATGTTAAAATAAAGTTTTGAATATCTCATAAAATTTGTTAAATACTATACTGGAAGTGAAACACATAATGTTTGTGTGGGTGTTCAAAGAATCGTTTTTATGAATGGGCATAATTTTTACAAGAATGCAAAAAGCTATAATTCAAATTATCATAATGCAGGACTGCGTATAGTTTTGAAATATGTCCTCCCATTCTGTAGATTGCCTTTTCACTGTTGATTGTTTGCTTTGTTGATACAGTATTTTTAATTTGATACAGTCTCATTTGTTTATTTTTTGTTTTGTTGTCTTTGCATTTGTTTCATATTTATAAAACACTGCCAAAGCCAGTGTCATGAAGCTTTTCCTATATTCTTTTTATTTAAACTTTGGATGTTTTACCCTCAACTTGAACATTTATTTCTTTTTATGTTGACAAAAATCGTATGTATTTATGCCTGGGGTGGATTTGAGAGATCTTTTTCAAAGGATACCTAATTTCAGTTAAAACAGAAAAGTAAATTCAAGAGCTCTATGGTTCAACATGGTGACTATGGTCAATAATAAAATTATATACTTGAAACTTGCTAAGAGAGCAGTTTCTAAGTTATCTACCACAAAAATAAGCATATGAGGCAATATATACAGTAATTAGCTTGACTTAACCATTGTACAATGCACTCATATATCAAAAAACATCATTTACTACCCTATGTTTTCTTTTAGGAGTTTTAGAATCTAAGGAATTACGTTTAAGTCTTTAACCTATTTTGACTTGACTTTCGTGTAATATATAAGGGTCGAATTTCTTTGTTTTGTATGTAGATATCCAGTTTTCTCAGCACCATTCGCTGAAGAGACTATCATTTCCCCATTGTGTATATTTGGCATCACTGTCAAAGATCAGCTGGCCATATATGCATGGGTTTATTTCCTGGCTTTTTCTTCTGTTAAATATCACTAATCATCAGAGAAATTCAGATCAACCCCCCACAATGATACATCACCTCACTCCTCTCAAGATAGCAATTAAGAAAAAAACAAGTGTTCGTCATGGAGGAATTTGAACCCTCACACACTGTTGGTGGAAATGCAGATGGTACAGCTGCTATGGAAAACCATATGGAGGTTCCTGAAAAATTTAAA
Organism: Sapajus apella; assembly: GCF_009761245.1. Classification (NCBI taxonomy): domain Eukaryota; kingdom Metazoa; phylum Chordata; class Mammalia; order Primates; family Cebidae; genus Sapajus; species Sapajus apella. Next base: position 7,846,192 of record NW_022436992.1, on the reverse strand, counting down.
AATATAAAACTATCATACCCTGTGATCCAGCAATCCAGTGTCTTAATATATATTCAAAAGAACTGAAATCAGAATACATTAGCACTTGTCTGTTCATTGCAGCATTATTCCCAATAGCTCAAATGTCTGTCTACAGATAAGTGGATGAAGGAAATGTGGTATATACATACAACTGAATACTCTTCAGCCTTAAAAAAGACATTCTGTAGTGCAGAATGACATATTTAATTTGAAAAAATAAAGTTACTTTGAGAAAAGCTCTATATTCTTTGCTAGTTCGAAAAACAAAAAATGGAGTATCTAACTTAAGACAAAATAATGTAAAATTTATTTTTTCTTCTGTGATTATGGCAAAAGTAGCCCATAGACATATGCAGTTCATCTAATTTGCATTAATGTCATAGATAGCCTAATGCAAGCTCATTTTCATTAAATATTATAAGTATTCTTCACTTTTGCTACATTCTTATTTTATTTTTCCCACCTTAGTTCTTTTCCTCAACAACTTTTTATTGCGTTTATGCCATGTTGTGTCCCACAAACACACACACATGAATGCATTACAATTGTTATGATTTTATTATAGTGTATTTGTTTCAAATCATCAAGATTAATTATTTTATTAATCGGCTCAGGCTGCCATAACAAAAATGCCCAAGCCTGGGAAACTTAAACAAAGGAAACTTATTTCTCCAAGTTCTAGAGGCTGGAAGTCCCAGATCAGGCTGTTAGCATGGTAGAGTTCTGGTGATTATCCCCTTCCTGGCTTGCATATGGCTGCCTTCTAGCTACATGTCTTCACATGTAGAAATGAGATATTTCTCTCCCTCTCTTCTTATAATGCCACCAGTTCCATAGTATGAAGACTACTCACCTATCACCTCATTTACTCTTAATTACCTCCTAAAATGCCATCTTCAAATACTGTCACATTTCGGGTTAGTGCTTCAACCTATGAATTTTAGGGAGGAGGCACAATTCGGTCCATAGCAGTTTTAAAGTAGGTCATAAGAAACAGATCCTTATTTTATCAATATGTTAACTCTACAGAGTTAGAACAATTTCATTCATGTTTTAGTTGTTGGTACCTAACTCTATAATTGAAATCCACAATAGCACTGTTGAGTCTTTGACAGTTGCAAAAATCAGGAGTAAGGACAGAATCTTGATAGAATAAACCAACCAACCTTTGGTCATGTGGTAAGATAAAAAGGCTAACTTCATTTCTCTACATAGACCAAGCTTTGGTAAAGGTAGTCAGACTACTTTCTCTCCTCATTTAAAAGTCTGAGCAGGTATGGTTTAACATTAAATCTCCAATTTCCTTTATTGGCCAAGAATTAATCTTTTTTAAATTCTTGAAATATGTGTATGCATAAATTATTAACTAAAATTAGGAATGACTTTATATTTGAACTTGGTACAAAGAGAAAAAAATAAGTTGTGTCTAATTCAAAGTGTGATTTCTAAGTTTTATGATGAAGGAAATAATTTCAATGTAGCATTTTAAATTTACATTTTCCTCTTTGTAAATTGTGACCTCGGTTTAATTGTCCAAGTGTAACTTTTAATCAAATTGACTTTGGAAAGTGAGTTAGTGAGTTTCACTTTATGTTGCATTGTCATTCCCTTACACAGGTAGATCTCTAAAGTCGGAGGAGTAATAATCCAGGGGAGGGACGCTTCAGACACTTTCTCGGGCCTGATTTTCATGAGGTTTAGCATGTATTCTTACATATAAGATAGTTTAATAAATATTTCTGCAAGTTAATTTGCCTCAATTTGGGAAAAACAGCATTTTTATAAGGAGTTTTTACTATATTTGAGCATTTTAGGGAAGAAAATAATGTATAGTTTATAATCTCTACTCCCAATAAAATAAGAGAAACAAGACTTTTACAGGAGAAAAAAAAACACAATATAATAATCAACAAAGTACGATATAGATTACAACTTTTGAAAGCCTTCATGGAAATTTAGTAGCTTTAGATTAATATCAAATGACAGAAAAATTTGTATAGAAGAGTAAAAAGGCATGTAGGGGAAATAGAAATATTAAAACAAGCAAGAATCTAAGCCAAAATATGGGGTTGAGCAGAGGGTTTACACTGGGGTGTAGTGAGAATAGATAAAGTAAGAAGGATCCAGTGTGATGTTTTCGGGTTGTTATGTTTCTCCTTCTTAATCAGGATTTTGCATGGCTGTTTTTTATAAGTATGGCAGGTTGACCAGTCTGATCCTTATTGACATTTCTGTGCTGTAGATATATTTTGGCAGTTCTGTCCAGCTAATCATAACTCTTTTCTGTGAGAGTATCTTTCTCCTTCTTTAGGGTTGTCAATCTCTCTGTTCACAAACTAGATTTCTACTGTTTCCTCAACTCTGTCTAGTTGCTTAGACCAGGAGTGGACATATGATCCAGATTTGCTATAGGGGTTGTAAAATTGGGGATCGGAGGCAACTAATAACCTTCTCTCTCCTAGTGAAACTGAAGGGCATTTAAAATATGTAAGTTTTGGGGAGTTATACTCTGTGGACAGAGAGACCTTAGAAAATTGTTTTCAAACAAAAAGATTGAAATAGATGTGAAAAGAGACACAAGAAAATGTCAAAGAAAGTTGCCAGCTGTTGATTGCTTCCCAGTTCATATTTTTCTCTTTCTTCCCCCTTGCTTTCTCTCCTCCTTCCTTTCACTTCATTAGGTAGTTTAGATACATTTTGTAACATGTACCTACAAATCAGTTATGGAAGAGACCACTGATGTTGTGGTATATTTAATATTAGTAGTAGTGTATTTTCTTTGATTAACCTATGGCCAGTACAAATCAAATATAATGTACTAAAATTATAATATACTAACACAGCCTAATACTAGAACTGTAAGGTGAAGTAAGGTAATGAACCATTAAAAAGAGAAACATAGAAAATCTATTTGACTGGGAATACTGTTCTCACATTTAACTCCAGGATGGTATAACCTGGGATAGTAGTTTACTTTTGAAACAAGTCTATTCTAGGATGGTGATTTTAACATTGTCAATTTTCAAAACATGTATTTTTTTATTATTTAGTTTTGAATATTCTCAGAGTAATAATTGGTTTTACAAATTAAACACCAAAAATTACTTGGGAAAATATATTTTAGTATATTTTCTAATTTACCTTCAAATAAATCTATTTGTTTAGTCTCTCAGGAAGGATTTGTACTTTTTTAAAAAAGCTTTGAAATCTGCATCATAACCCAAATCTAAATTAGTACATATTCAATGGATGATATTCTTTTATGAATCACAGGGTCAGAAATATCTCCCATCTAGCTTTGTTGAAGTTTTGGAACAAATTATTGTTTCTGATAAAAATTAAAGTTGCCATTGTATGAAATAATGTATTTTCAGTAACACTGAATTTCAAAGATATTCTCCTTAAATAGACCTCTCTATTTATGTCTCTTTTTGAAATATGTTCCTAAGTAATATCGGTGTGTTAGATTCAGTAGAAATATCACTTTTCATCCTACATTGAAGTATGTTTTCTCATTTAGCTTTTCCTCCATTCAAAGAATTTTGTTCTCCATGTCTTTCTCTATATTTCAAGAAGCAAATTGAGATATCAAGATGAAAATGGATGTATGTTTGAATATAATTTTAAAGACTTGTCATTACTGTTGTAACATCAATCTATTTTATACAGAAATTGATCATCCAGTGATTATTGACAATTAGGTTTCTGTATGGACACTAATCTTATAATAGATAAAATTTCATAATTTGATCTCAACTGCAGAGAAAACTCATGCAAAAAAAATCTTAACAATGAGTTCTCTGTTTAAATGTTTCATTGACGACATATAATATTTTGAGTTGCTAAGTTCGATGTTTTTACTTTCTCTACTGATATATTGCACCCTTGGCTTTTGACCAAGATGGAGTAAAAGGAACTGAATTTGTACTTCTGCCTTAAATGAGTGACTCAGACACAATATATGAAACAACAGTTTTCAGAAATTGTACAACAGCCAGCACAGGAAAGTTAACACAGGTATAGACAAACAAAACAGCACTATAATTGCCCCAGTGTTTTACCTTTAAAGAGTTTCTAAGCCACAATGCATGAACAGGGCTACCCAAACCCAGTTCTATGTTGAAGAGACAGAATTGTGAATTTGGAAGGCCAGTTAGAACTTCCAGGGCAAATTATAGAAGAGAGGAGAACTGCATGGACAGCAGAGACTTGTATAGAGAAGATCACACAGGGTTTCCTTTAAGTCCTCAGCTAATAACTGATCAGAGGAGAAATATATATGAAGTACCCAAGGTTGGAGACAGATCCATCAAAAAACAACCACAAGAAGAAAAATAAGTAAAGGTGATTATATGAGATATGAGGAGTATTTAATTTGCTCGACTACAGCCATCACTTCATTGTATATATTTATATCAAGATAAGTACATCAAAAAAAATATATATATATCAAAATATGATATTTTGATATATATATATGATAAAAAAAGAAAATTTGGAACAAATTATTGTTTCTGATATATATATATATATATATATATATATATATAGATATATATAATAAAGAAAAGATTTCCCCGAGGTTGGTGGATCACGCAGTCAGGAGTTCAAGACCAGCCTGACCAAGATGGTGACACATATGTCTACTAAAAAAACTACAAATATTAGCCAGGTCTGGTGGCAGTTGCCTGTAATCCCAGCTACTTAGTAGGCTGAGGCAGGAGAATGGCTTGAACCCGGCTGGTAGAGGTTGCAGTGAGCCTAGATCTGCCACTGCACTCTAGCCTGGATGGCAGTGAGACTCCATCTAAAGATGACAGTGAGAACCTGTCTAAAAAAAAAAAAAAAAAAAAAAATCCTAAAAGCTTAAACAGAGCTACAAATAGTTTGTCTTTCTACCTGCCAAAATGGAAAAAAAACCTTACAATGAATTGAACATTAGACAGGATATTCAGAGAAGTATGGGCTTAATAGTTTAGAAAAATTAGCTCTAGACTGACAGCTGTCTGAAAATAAGCTTAGAAAGAAGACTTGGAAATATCATATCTTTCCATTGACTTAACTGTGTCGTAAAATAAAGCTAAGAAATATTTACAGAACATATCAGTATCTAGCACAAAACATGATAAATAGCATAGTCAACATCCAAGAAAAATTACCAGGAATACAAAGAAGCAGAAAAATATGAATTATTATAAATTAAAAAATCAACCAAAAAATATACTTTCAGAAATAACATAGATGTTAGAATTAGTACACAAGTACAATTAAAAACTTATTGTAACTCTATATATACCACCAGGTAGTGAATGTATGACCATGTTAAAGGGAGAAGAAAAAATTAAAAAAAAAATCTAAAAGAAAAAGAAAAATAGTCTGTTATGAAAAATACCCCATATGGAATTAAGAACAGTATGCACATTGTGGAAGTGTGCTTGTAGTGACAGCAATGGAAATGATCCAAAATAAAACATACAAAGGGGAGAAATATAAAAATAGATAACACGATACTAGATTAACAGTACGTCCATGAACTATGAGACAACTTTCAATGGCTTAATATATATTCACAGTAATTGGAGATGCCAAAGGACAGAAATGATGGGGGTGGCATACTCTTCGAGAAACAATAGCCAAAACTGTTCTAATTTGCTGAAATATATAAACATAAGGACCCAAGAAGCTTAACAATCCAAACCTCAAGTACAAAACAATATGAAGAAAACTACATTAACAGTCGTCATTGTCAAATTTCTCAAAACCATTGAGAATGAGGCAATTTTAAAAGCAATTGGAAAGGACACATTACATACAGGGGAAGAAAATATTACAGTAGCTGGAGGACTCTGGTCATAAAAAAATGCAACCCATGAAACAGTGGAGCACTATTTTTAAGGTGCTAGAAAGATAAAACTCAACCAACTTAGAATTTTATACCTAGTAAAAATACCTTCAAACATAAAGGTAAAATGAGTACCTTTCTTTTTTTTTTTTCTTTTTTTTTTTCTTTTTTTTTTTCTTTTTTTTTTTCTTTTTTTTTAAGGAAGAAAAAGAATATTAAAAAAAAAAAGAAAAAGAATAAAGGAAAGGAAGAAAGAGGAAGAGGAAGAGGGAGAGAGAACAGGGGTGGTGCTTTATTGCCCGGGCTAGAATGCAGTCTAAAACTGGGTATGCCTGTAATTGTGTTTAATAATAGAGACATTAAAAAAAAAAATGAGGGAAGAAAATAATTAACAAGCAGCCAACCAATATTTCATTTAAACCTGTAAATACGTGTGATGTAGTACTAATAAGAGTGTATATTTTGTGTATTTAAAGTAGAGAGTTCTATGAATGTTAATTAAGTCTACTTGTTCCAGATCTGAGTTCAAGTCCTGGATATTGATGTTAACATTCTGTCTCATTGATCTATCTAATATTAATGTTAAAGTCTCCCGCTATTATTGTGTAAGGGTCCAAGTCTCTTTGTAAGGCTTATATATCTGGGTATTTCTGTATTGGGTGCATATATGTTTAGGATCTTTAGCTCTTCTTGTTACATTGATCCTTTTATCTTTATGTAATATCTTTCTTTGCTTCTTTTGATCTTTGTTGCTTTGAAATCTATTTCATCAGCAAAAATTGCAGCTCCTGCTTTCTATTTATTTATTTTAGCTCTCCATTTGGTTGGTAAATTTTTCACCATCCCTTTGAGTCTTTATGTATCCTTGCATGTGAGATGGATCTGGATGTAGCATACCAATGGGTCTTGGCTTTTTTTGCCTGTCTGTGTCTTTGGATTGGGGGATTTAGTCGATTTAAATTTAGAATTAATAACAATATATGTGTGTTTGATACTGTCATTTAATGTTAGCTGGCTGTTTTGTCCATTAGTTGATGCAATTTCTTAATTATGTTGATGTTCTTTATTTTTTTGGTATTTTTTAGAAAGGCTGATACTGGTTGTTCCTTTCTATTTGTAGTGGTTCTTTCAGAAGCTCTTGTAAAGCAGGCCTGGTGGTGATGAAATCTCTGAGTGCTTGCTTGTTCACAAAAAATTTTATTTCTCCTTCGCTTATGAAGCTTAGTTTGGCTGGATGTAAAATTCTGGGTTGAAAGTTTTTTTCTTTAAGGATGTTGAATATTGGCCCCCACTCTCTTCTGGCTTGTAGGGTTTCTACTGAGAGATCTGCTGTGAGTCTGATGGGCTTCCCTTTATGGGTGACCTGACCTTTCTCTCTGGCTGCCCACAGTATTTTCTCTTTCATTTCAACCCTGGTGAATCTGGCGATTATGTGCCTTGAGGTTGGTCTTCTTGAGGAATATTTTTGTGGTGTTCTCTGTATTTCCAGGAGTTGAATATTGTCCTGCCTTGCTAGGTTGGGAAAGTTTTCCTGAATAATATCCTGAAGCGTATTTTCCAGCTTGGATTGATTCTCTTCGTCACATTCAGGTACACCTATCAAACGTAGATTAGGTCTTTTCACATAGTCCCATATTTCTTGGAAACTTTGCTCGTTCTTTTTTATCCTTTTTTCTCTAATCTTGTCTTTTTGTTTTATTTCATGAAGTTGGTCTTCGATCTCTGATATCTTTTCTTCTACTTGATCAATTCGGCTGTTAAGACTTGTGCATAGTTCGCGAAATTCTCGTGTTGTATTTTTCAGCTCCATTAATTCACTTATATTCCTCTCTAAATTGTGTGTTATTGTTAACATTTCTTCAAGCCTTTTTTCAAAGGTCTTGGTTTCTTTGCATTGGGTTAGAACAAGTTCTTTTAATTCCCAGAAGTTTCTTATCATCCACTTTTTAAAGTCAGCTTCTGCTAATGGAACACAGTCTTTCTCCATCAGGCCTTGCTCCATTGCTGATGAGGAGCTGTGATCCCCTGTAGAGGGAGAGGCGTTCTGAGTTTGGGTATTCTCAGCCTTTTTAGGCTGTTTTCTTCCCTTCGTTATAGATTTATCCATCTGTGGTCTTTATAATTACCGTCTTTATAGTTGGGTTTCTGAATGGACGTCCGACTTGTTGATTCCCGGCGCTAGAATCTGAGCAACCCACTGTGCCGGTCAAAACAGCGGCTTTAAGATTGACGGTGCTTTTCTGACTGCACCAAGAACTGCCGCACCAAGGCAGCGGCAAAACCGCCTCACCGGCCTCAAGAATCACGCTGGCGACACGCGGGGCTCCTCCGCTGGGAATCTCCTGGTGTGTGAGCAACAAAAATTGATCTGAAAGTGTGGCGTCCTCTCGTTCTCTGCTCTTTCAGTGGGAGCTGCAATCCCGAGCTGCTAGTGATCAGCCATCTTGGATCTCTCTCCAAGATGAGTACCTTTCTGACATACAACAGCTGGAAGAATTAATCTCAGGGAAACCTCTATTCCAAAGAATGTAAAAGCATTTTTTTTTCAGTCATAAAGAAAATACCCAGTGGAAATCTGAATCTATGCAAATTATTAGATGCAATGGAAATGGTAAAATGTAAGTAAATAAAAAATATTTTTTCTTGTCTTTTAAATATCTATAAAAGATAATTGACTGTTTTAATGAAAGTAATACACTTTCTGAGTTATCTGAGTATCCCATATTTTGATTAGGATAGTAAGTACATGGGTGTTCACATTTCTCAAATCTCATCAAATTTTAAACTAAAATCTACACAACATTTTTTGTGTAAATTATACCTCAAAAATATATTTGTTTGAAAAGTGAAAGAATTTTTTTATAATTTGAAATATATGGAATATCAGTGATGCTAAAGTTATATATTTTCATCTACTGTTAATTTGTGGTATTTTATTTTATTAATTATTTGAATCTATCTTATAATTTTGTTTCAGAAAATGTTCCGAAGTGTGTGAACATTGTTCATTCCAACTACCATAATGTTAAGTTCAGAGTAAAAAAATCAGTGAATAATTAGAAAATTCCATGTAGATAGTATAGACTGCCACTGTCATACTGTCCAATTACAAAAATGTATCCAATTATATTAATCTAATTGATTATTAGTATTCCTAATCATCTGTTTTAAGTTAAGGTAGAAACTGGGGTTATCTAGTGTCTAAGTTAATGAATACATTTCTTTCTCTAAGTTATACTATGCCATGTGCAGTTAAAAAAAAAAAAAAAAAAAAGCCCAAGGAAGAAAGTCTTAAAATTTATTAGTAAGGGGATTTATATAATGTAGAAAGAAGAACTTAGTCTTAAGGTATGCCAAGTTTTGCATGGGACAATGGAATTTCATTATAGTTGATCTTCCATAAAAGGGATTTTTTAAAAAGACCCTTTTCTTTAAAAAAAAAAAAATAGATCCTTGTTTACTAAAAACTGCCGATCTCTCAGATCTCAAATTCATTTGTGTGGGTGTGTAACTTTTTCTCAGCACTGTGCAGTTATTTCAACCAATCTAAAAGGAATTACTCAAATCCCCTTATTCAAATGAATTTTCCACAATGGAAGAAGACATTGCTAGGATTTCATTCTAAATACCTGAACCATAGGGTTCAATTATTTTTTGTGGAAATTGCTGTCTATCTCATCAATGTCCTTCACGTAGATGTTTTTTATTTCTACTTTGTAAAGACATTGAGATTATAATTTCTTTTAAACATCTACTAAATTTCAACTGTTTCATCAGAAATATTAATAATATGTTGTATGTGTGCCACATTCAGCTCTGGCCTCCAAGTCTCCCAAACACAAAAGCTCTATTACTGGAAACTGTCAGTCGAGCTATTTCATACACATTGTTTCAACTGTCAAACACATTGTTATTAGGGAACCATGTCCCTTTTGCCATATCCAGCATATTGACATTTCCTTTAAATCAGGGGTGACAAGCCAAGTATAGATTTGGCAGTTACCTTAGGGGTTTAATTAGCGGCAGCTGGAGATACTGAATTCCCAAACCCTCATGTTGAAAAAATACTGAATTTCCACCTAATTTAAAACTCCACCTTCTTTTGAGAATCATACTAGTCTTCTACCTTGGAAACTCCTTTATCTACAAATCACTTTTCCTGACTGTTGGTTACATTGAATCTATTAAATGCCTGAAAATAGAAAGAAAGTGACACTAACGTGAATGATTGATAGCAAATACATTTTTGCCTTATTTCTAAGCAATTATTTTACATGTGGCATCTAATCTTTTCCCCATGACTCTAGACCAGAGGTTCCAGACCGTTGTAGTTCTTGGACCAGCTACATCCACATCACCTGAGAACTGGTTAGAAACGTAAATCTTCCGTCCTGCCACAGACCTACTAAATAAGAAGGTCTGGAGTTAGGGCTCAGAAATTTGTGCTTTAAGAAGTTTGAGAACTTCTGATTTATATGTATAATACTGGCAGAGTGTGGTGTCTCAGGCCTGTAATCCTAGCACTTTACGAGGCCGAGGTAGGAGGATCACTTGAGCTCAGTAGTTCAAGACCAGCATGAACAACATAGAGAGACCTTGTCTCTGCAAATAATTATATATATATGTGTGTGTGTAATACGTACATCATATATATGTATATAATACATAATGTCATATATAGAACATATATATATACAAAAAATACACATACATAATACACACATGTGTGTATGTGTTTCTGTGTGTGTGTACAGTATTAGCTGGCTATGGTGGCATGTACCTATGGTCACAACTACTTGGGAGGCTGAGGTGGAAGATCACTTGAGCCAGGGCAGTGGACTGCAGTGAGCCATGATCATACCACTGCATTCCAGCTTGTATGAGAGAGTGATACTCCATCTCAGAAAAAAAAAAAAAGAAAGAAAAAGAAGAAGATATATAGTACTACTGTACCTCTTTATTCATATCTCCTTCTTCAAATTCCCTCCTTTAACTTCAAGACATATATTTTGCTTCCCCAGACTTTAAAAGGAATATTATTTAAATCTTTAAACTTTAGTGTATGAATAAATAAAGGTTTATCAAATTTGTTTGATTCCAAATCCAGCATTTTCAGGGACATGTTTCAAATGACCAAAAGTGTGCCTTGTTTGTGTCCCTGGATTATTCAACTATGGCCAACAGATAGTATTTTATATTTATCATAGCTTTTCTCACTGCGATCCTGTGGGCTATGAGGAAGAAGGGAGAAATATAAATTCCCAGAAGAATTAGGTAGACAGGAACATAATCCCAGAGAATCCAAGTCTACATTCATCAGCATAAGGAATCCCTATACCCTTAAAAAACTCACCTTCAACTATATCTTAAGTGCTTTATGAACATCATCATACATTAACATTTCCTTTATGTATGGTTTGATGTAGCTTCTGATTTTCATTTCTGGATAACTCAATCAGTAGTAAATCCTAGATGTTATTATACTGTTGCTGATCTTAATCTTTGTGTCTGTGAATGTGTGTTTATTTTTTTTTAATTTAATTTAATTTTAAGTTCTGCTATACATGTATAGGACTCACAGGTTTGTTACATAGGTAAATGTGTGCCATGGAGGTTTGCTACACCTATCAACCCATCACCTAGGTATTAAGCCCCACGTGCATTAGCTATTTATCATGGAGAATTGACTTACTCAATATTATTAGATCACGCTACTCCAGTGAGTTGGAAAATTCCCTCTCCATCAAAGTTAATATTTCATCAAGATTCCCAAAGAATGACATCACACTTTCTTGGTAGCTGCTTCTTTCTAGAAACTTGGGACAAGTTTGTTGACAATGTTGGAAAATAGTCGTGTGGTATGTATCACAGACTCATTTCACTCCAATATGTTATCTTATTTCATATCTGAGAAATCTGCAGTAATTTTACATCTGGGATATAACTGGAGGAATTAGGTACTGAATAAAACACAAAGGATTTTGTGGTCTTTGGAAATCATCTTGTATCTTGAATAATACTGAGATATTGTCCTGATTCAAAGATTTATTAAGTAACTTTATACATGTTGAGATTCGTTGTCTCTGTTCTCAGGAGAACGGAGATCATCCCCATAGTTTACTCTTATTTATTTAATATGACATTGTTATTTATTTATCAATATGTCTTTATTCTTTATTATTTATCCCAGGAGATTCTCACCCAGGAAGTTAGAGCTGCACACATCTTTACTGTACATTCCAAAAACTTGTTAAAATACTCATCAAATCTACAAAAGAAAATCTCTAACTACAATTTATGCCAAAGAGTCTTTGAAACCATTACCAAAGAATCCTTGCTTACTCTGTTCTCATCTATTAAGCTATTATAGTATGATCTTTCTTCAATCCTAAGCCCTTGCACTGAGAGAACTGCCTTACATCAGATGAAAAATCTCAGTAAATATACTTTACTTTTCCACTCTGGGTCATTACTAAGGCCCTAGAAAAGTGCCATTTTCTAAAATTCAAATTTGTCTCATCAAATATTGTTTTGGTTAAGTTTGGGAAAGGCAGCATACATCTGCAGCTAATATAACATGTTCAGATTGCACATTTATACACGCTACAATGAGATGTACAGAGCAAATGCAGTCCCCATCATTAATTTGGTCCTAATTATTAGACCCTATCTGCTGCCTTATATAACCTAGCCTCAGTTCTAGTTGATGTTATGAAACCATGGAGTCTCCAGTGGCATTCATTTTGGATCATAGTAGTAATCTAGAAGTGGGTTCCTTCTTGCCTGACATCAGTACTCAAATCAACTAACTTCCAAGGATCCTCTTAGGGTGATCAGAAAATAATGAATTTTTCCAAGGAATAATAATAGCATAAATCAAACTCCCATTTTTCTTAATCTAAATTTACTGCCAGAATTTCATTTCCTCAGGTTTCTCAAAGAATGCACTTTTGATAAACAATGGAAGAATCATACACAGATTACCATTTTATGAATAACTGAGCTTGAGTGTCATGTCTGAATTAGAACTTTTTGATAAATATGTAATTGATAGATGTATCTTAGATTTTAGTCTCTAGTTGTGATTCTAATTTCTCTCTCACTGTCTACCTCATGAGAACCGCTGGGACATGTATGCCTAAAAAAAAAAAAAAAGAAAAACAAAGAGAGGGCTCCAAGTGAATTCATTTTCTTGGACACTGGCAATGGTACAGAGCCTAGAGAGTGACTTGGTTGCCCCCACAAGCTGTCCTGATCCACGTCTGAACCAGGACACAGAGAGGATATACTTGTAATTTAAGACATTTAAATTTAGCCTACTAACCACATCTAGTTCAGTGAACCTCACTGGGTGATAATTGTGGTAGGCAGAATAATAGCCCCCTGCAAAGATATCCAAGTCCTAATTTCTGGAACCTTTGCATTTGTTACCTTATTTGGCAAAAAAAAAAAAAAAAGAGTCGTATATAGAATTAAGGCTGCTAATCAGTTGATGTTAAAATAGAGAGATTATCCTGGATTATGTTGTTAGTTCAATGTGATCGCCAGGGTTCTTAAAAGTAGAAGAGGGTGAAAGAAGAAAAGGTCAAAGCTACGATATAGTGTGTGAGTGACTTGACTTGCTGCAGCTGGCTTTGAAGATGGAGGAAGGTCCATGAGGCAAGGAATGTGGGTAGCCTCTAGAAGCTAGAAAAGACAAGAAAGTGAATTATATTGCAGATCCTACAGAAACAAAGATAGCCTATCAACACCTTCATTTTAACTCATCAAGACCTGTGTTGGACTTCCATTATAGAGAACTGTAATGTATTTTTGTTATTTTAGCCACCGAGTTTGTGGTAATCAATTATAGAAACAATGAAAACTAATTTGCCAATTACACTCTCAGTGACCCTTTCCTTGGAAACAAGTGGGTAAAGCAGAGAGGGGTACTGGCAGAGGGGAATAAAGCTTCTCCATTCTGAATGAAGCATGTCTTTCTTAGATACTTAGATCCTTTGTACATGCCTCTGTCACTACAGTTATTATATAAAATTACAGATGGAGATATTTATGTCTGATTGTCAATGAGATAATTGGTAATTTAATGACCAGCAGTATTATTATTTTATCTTCTTAAGTTGAATTCCAACTTTGAGTCTGTCTCACTTAAAATTATAACATTTTGAATTTATTCAACAGTAAGTGAGCACCATCTATGGGCTAGTACTAACAAAGGAGGTTGAAATGCAATTAAAAGCCCCCAAGAAATCAATTTGCTAGCATCAGTCAGAAGAGATGGGTTATGCTGAAGTCATATATGACCCCAACATTTCAGTGGCTAACAACAGAAAATGTTTATTTCTTGCCCATGACACATTAACAACATGGGTCAGCTTTGGCTCTGCTTCATACATTCTCCAACCTAAAATCCAGACTGATTTGGAAGACAGAATCCAGAAGTAGCCTCCTTCTACTGCCTTGCCATTCTCATGACAAAAACAAACAAAAAGGAATCATGAGTACCTTGGACTTGTGCTAAAAACTTTTCCCTGTAGGTAACATATGATACTTTTGCTCACATTTCATTATTCAGAGCAAATCTAATGGTCATACCTGGAGCAAGTGGAGCAAGAAATTATGATTATTTCCTAAGGAGGTGCAGCTAATATTGGTGAAAAACAAACAAAAAACAGGCACATGTAATCTATAGAGCTACTATTCCAACCCTAACATCTTTAAAGATTAATTATGTTCTAGTTTTCTCCAAGAAAAATGGGGACAATTCATATTGATCACCTCATCAAAAGTTGACAGTTTAACCACAAAGTACTTTTCTATTATTAATTTAATAGGACCATATGCTGATATTTTGTTATTCTGGCAACACTTAAAATAATTCTGGACATAAAAGTGAGTACCAATAGATGCTTGTTTAGTGTTGAATTTAGTGTTTAATATTGAATGAGGTTGTCCTGATATATATATACATATATATATGTTAAATATATTTGTGTTTACTAAATATATTTATATATATATATTAAATATACGTATATATTTTTCCCCAAAACTTAAGTGCTGTAAAACAAACCACTTGAACTCTGGTGAGGCTTGACCTAGAGACAAGTCCATGGTGTCTTCATATTAGATAGAATAGAAAAAATAATGTGGATGATATACAGCAGATGACTGTTTTACGTATGTCTTCTATAGGCATAGCTGCAAGGCTGCAGACAGGTTAATTATGACTATCAAGCACAAAGTAACTATGTGAAGGGCAGTAATTTTCCATTGGAGAATAAGAGAGGACATTTAAATAATAATGGTATCATAAAAACTTGTATATATTTAGAGATGAAATAACAAGCTTCTAAGTAAAGTTTCTTGCAATTTAAAATGCTAACAAGATAACAAACACTCCCACCCCAAAGACAGGCAGACCCACACACATACACACATGTGTGCACACACACATGCACACACACAGTGTATGAAACACTTCTGATAAATAATTTTTGATTATAAAATGTATGGGATCTAGTATTCTGATAAAATATAAAATGGGTAATACATTTTAAAGAAAGTTACAGTATGAAAGCAATTTCCAAGAATTATAATTCAATAAAATTCCCTGAATATTAAAACTCAGCTGAATATAATTTTGTCCTCTCTATTTCAGAAAGCAATTTAAAATAGTGTAGGGCATTAGAAATGTTTCTTATATTTGTAGCCTATTAAATTTTATAAGGTACTTTTCACATACATTGTCATTTGATTCTCACAACGACCTCATGAAAGGCAAAGCATTATTATGCTCCATTAGCACAGCTTACAACATATAATAGGCAATTATTAATAAATATTTGTTGTTGGAGTGAATGAATGGATTACTCTGTCAGGAGGAAGGTGAACTTAAAGAAGTTAAGTGTTTTACTCAAGGAGACAGACCCTGAAGCTAGAGACTGAAGTTTTCAGAGAAAACCTTCTTTCTCTTCACCATGAATATGACCTCCCTTTGAATGTGAGCTCACCTTGCTCAAATGATGCGTAGAATAGAGGAGTGTAAATAGTGTATTAAAATACAAACTGGCTCTAATCATACTCAAAAGGATATTGTTAAGTAAAATCTTTTTTGTAAAATAAGTAATATGACTTATTACATAAAGTTTATTTGTGCATTTGTGCATGCATTTAGTTAATTGAAACTTGCAGAACCTGTATACATGCTACAAAGTATGCAGAACACTGCTCCCACTTTCTGTGTCATCAGCTGCTTGACAGCAGTGAAGCTCAGTGATAGCATCTCAGAATAATATTCTTAAATGCACAAAATAAAATATGCAGGATTACAAAGGAGAGCAATTATTGCTTAAAAATAGGTCTATGTTGCTAACCACTGCATAGACAGTTAACTTATGGTAATGATTATTATAATTGTTGATCATTATCCATAATATTGTAATATTATACACACTATTAGAAGGAAACAGAGCCAGAGCCAGTAATCCTTGTATAATACATAAGTATTTATTCAAAGAGAAAACAAAGGTGAACATGTACATTTCAATGCTTGAAATTCCAAAAATATTGCACAGTTTAAAATTTTAATATTATAGTGTTAAAGGTCATGTTAAGGCAAGAATCACAGATATTATTTCATACTCTTCTGTGTGCGTCTGAATTATTTATTTTATTTTTAAAACTTCCCGAAAGGGGAGAATGACATACATCCAACACTATTTAATGGATTTGTTGTGAAGGCGAAACATACTAATATATGGCAAGGCATTTTAAAATTTATACAATACTTAAAATGAAAGGTAGAGTTTTCTAGAATAAACAATAAAGTATGAAATTAAAAAAAAATAAGCCAGACCACAACACTTGAAGTTATGGCAGGATATGCATAGTAGAATGGTTCAATAAAACAGTTGAAGAAATGTCATAAAACAGCCAGTGCATGTTTATTGTCGTGTGTGCTCTAGATAACTAGGATCATTGGAGAAAGTAGTCACAGAAATAAATATGATATGAGATGATAAAGTAATGCTAATTTAGCAGGAAGTATTTGGAAGGAAGGAAGAAAAGGAAAGAAGGAAGGAAGGAAGGTAGGAAGGAAGGAAGGAAGGCAGGCAGGCAGGCAGGCAGGCAGGCAGAATGTAAGAAGAAGGAGTGGAGGGAAGGGAAAGGGGGTGGAAGGAAAAGACCTTAGTCAAAGTGTTGATAAAAAAATTATTGATAACCACCATAAGAAGCTTGAAGTATACTTAATGTTTAATAAACAATAGCTATTATTATAATTTGCATCAGGCAGTCTTTGCAGGAAAACGCCATTAGTTTGCAACATCTTCCATTAAAAAAAATTATATATATATATGGTTTTGTGTCACAGGGAAAGACAAAGTAATAACATTCTTCATTAGCAATTATTTGTATGCAAGTATTTGATTTCTACTCTAATCAGCTAAAACCACAAAGGGAAACTTGTTTAAAAAATTAAAGTGCCTGATGGAACTCAAGACCACACAAGAGACTACAGAAGCATCTCCAAAACTACCAGGACCCAAAAAGCTCCATGAGGTAAAGCATCCACTTTGTAACTATCAGCCGACTTGAGAGCAGAGACATTTATATCAAATCCTTTTCATAAAACATGCTAACTGGCATTCACTGAAAGTGCAACTTATATCCCTTGTAAGACTTCAGTGTCTTTCTAAGTTCAGAAAAAAAATGACTGTTGTTTTTCTCCCACTTTGAGTCCATGCCTCAGACAAATCATAGAAGACACATAGAATACATACCCCAAACCAGAAGATTGTCATGTATATAATATATATATATAATATAATACATATAATATAATATAATATAATATATTATATATAATACATATAAAAATATATATATTATATATAATACATATAATATTATATATAATATAATATATATATAAATATATAAATATATATATTATATATAATATATATATAAATATATAATATATAATATATATATTTATATATATAAAATATATATATTATATATGTAGGTTTATTATATGAATTTCTTATAACAAAAATATAATTCACACACACACACACGAATCCTACCATAAGTCTCTCATTTTTTATCACTGCTAGATAGTCACTCCTTTTACAGTCATATGAATCCTTCTGGATATGATTTTGCCATTAAGAATGTCTCTCTTTCATTTGTTTGTATATTTCTAACATTAACATGAGAGATGACTCACAATGTTCCATACATTGTGGTGTTTATTGTTAAGCTTTTAAAAATTATTATACCTTGCATGTATTTTTTTAGGGCCTTATAACTCAAAATCATTCCTATTTAAGCCTGCCTACCTTCACAAGATGGCTGAGCTATGAATTATTTAAGCATATTCATATCTATTAACATTTAGATATTCTTCCATGTATTTGCTACTGGATATTAAGTAAAAGTTAAAATACGCACACACATTGCCAATTGGACTGAAGGAAGAATCTCATTATTTAATTTGTACATGCCAATCATAAAAGATAGTTACAAACTATTTTTTTCTACTTCTGAGGATTAGCTATTCATGTTCACAGATGTCATAGAATCCTCAAGTGACAATGGAAAAGCTGGAACATGGGAACAACCACATTTGTCAAGGATGCATAGGAGATAAGAACATCAAAGGGCTCTGAAAATTGCAGGCAACCTTGTTCTCAGCCAGCCAAGCCCAAACATGCCAATAAGAGGATTTGTAGAAATTGATTTAAGATGATCCTCAGACCAACTTGTATTTTCTCTCATGTTCATAAAATTGGGTAAATTTAAACACTTATTTCTCCTTAATGAAATTAAAGGAAAGCCTGAGTTCTAATTTAATTGCACTGTGGTCTGAGAGACTGTCATAATTTCCATTCTTTTGCATTTGCTAAGGAGTGATTTACTTCCAATTACATGGTCAGTTTTAGAGTGAGTGTGATGTGATTCTGAGAAGAATGTATATTCTGGGCATTTGGGGTGAAGAGTTCTGTAGATGTCTATTACTTCCACTTGGTTCCAGCCCTGGATTTCCTTGTTAATTTTCTGTCTTATTGATCTGTCTAATATTGACAGTGGAGTGTTAAAGTCTCCCACTGTTATTGTGTGCGATTCTAAATCTCTTTGTAGGTCATTAAGAACTTCCTTAATGTATCTAGGTTCTCCTATATTGGGTACATATATATTTAGGATAGTTAGCTCTTCTTGTTGCATTGATCCCTTTACCGTTATGTAATGTCCTTCTTTTCTCTTTTGATCTTCGTCGATTTAAAGTCTGTTTTATGAGAGACTAGGATTGTAACCCCTGCTTCTTTTTGCTCTCCATTTTTTGGTAAGTCTTCCTCCATCCCTTTATTTTGAGCCTATGTGTGGCTTTGCTCATGAGATGAGTCTCCTGAATACAGCACACCAATGGGTCTTGACTCTATCCAGTTTTCCAGTCTGTGTCTTTTTACTGGGGCATTTAGCTTATTTACATTTAGGGATAATATTGTTATGTGTGAATTTGATCCTGCCATTTTGGTGCTAGTAATGGAAGCATGGTTAGGAAGAATCAATATCGTGAAAATAGCCAAACTGCCTGAAGTATTTTATAGATTCAATGCTATCCCCATCAAGCCACCATTGGCTTTCTTGGCAGAATTGGAAAAAAACAGCTAACCCTTCATATGGAACCAAAAAATAGCCTGCATAGTCAAGACAATCATAAGCCAACAAAACAAAGCTGGAGGCATCATGCTACCTGACTTCACACTATACTACAAACCTACAGTAATCAAAACAGCATGGGACTGGTACCAAAACAGAGATGTAGACCAATGAAACAGAACAGAGGCCTCAGAAGTAACACCACACATCCACAACCACATGATCTTTGACAAACTGGACAAAAACAAGCAATGGGGAAAGGATTCCCTATTTAACAAATGGTGTTGGGAAAACTGGCTAGTCATACGCAGAAAGCTGAAACTGGATCCCTTCCTTACACCTTATACAAAAATTAACTCCAGATAGATTAAAGATTTAAATATAAAACCTAACACCATAAAAACCCTAGAAGAAAACCTAGGCAATACCATTCAGAGCAAAGGCATAGGCAAAGTTTCAAGACTAAAACACCCAAAGCAATGGCAACAAAAGCCAAAATAGACAAATGGCATTTAATTAGGCTTAAAAGCTTCTGCACAGCAAAAGAAACAATCATTAGAGTGAACCAGCAACCAATAGGTTAGGAAAAATTTTTGCAATCTACCCATCTGACAAAGGACAAGTATTCAGAATCTACAAAGAACTTAAGCAAATTTACAAGAAAAAAAAAAACCCATCAAAAAGTGGGTGAAAGATATGAACAGACACTTTTCAAAAGAAAACATTTATGCAGTCAACAAACATATGAAAACAAGCTCATCATCACTGATCATTAGAGAAATACAAATGAAAATCACATTGAGATACCATCTCACACCAGTTAGAATGGCAATAATTAGAAAATCAGGAGACAACAGATGCTGGAGAGGATAGGATTGCTTTTGCACTGTTGGTAGGAGTGAAATTAGTTCAACCGTTGTGGAAGACAGTATGGCAATTCCTCAAGTATCTAGAAATAGAAATACCATTTGACCCAGCAATCCCATTATTGGTTGTATACCCACAGGATTAAAAATCATTTTATTAAGACACATGCACACATATGTTTATTGCAGCACTGTTTACAATAGCAAAGACTTGGAACCAACACAAATGTTCATCAATGATAGACTGGATAAAGAAAATGTGGCACATATATACCATGGAGCCATAAAAAAGGATGAGTTCATGTCCTTTGCAGGGACATGGATAAAGCTGGAAACCATCATTCTCAGCAAACTTACACAAGAACAGAAAACCAAACAGTGCATGTTCTCACTCATAGGTGGGTGTTGAACAATGAGAACACATGGACACGGGGAGGGGAACATCACATATCAGGGCCTGTCAGGGGCTGGGGGACTAGGGGAGGGATAGC
Source organism: Sapajus apella (assembly GCF_009761245.1). Classification (NCBI taxonomy): domain Eukaryota; kingdom Metazoa; phylum Chordata; class Mammalia; order Primates; family Cebidae; genus Sapajus; species Sapajus apella. The sequence goes on along the minus strand of NW_022436992.1, from coordinate 7,825,304 downwards.
AGGGGGTGGGGGATTGGGGAGGAATAACATTAGGAGAAATACCTAATGTGGATGATGGGGTGATGGATGCAGCAAACTACTATGGCATGTGTATACTTATGTAACACACCTGCATGATCTGCACATGTACCCCAGAACTTCAAGTATGATAACAACAACAAAAAAAGAAATTAAAAGAAAAATTAAGTAAAATGAGTAAATTGATTTAATAAGTCAGTTAATTTCAAGGGATTAAGTGTTCCTCTAACTCCATCAGCTATTTGTAGATCAACATTCATTCTAGGGATTTGCTTTGGCATTGTAATGTGGTCTTATAGAAAACCTATAAACTATGTTAGTATAATATTAAAGAGATGGCATCTCAAGACATTGATACTTTAAACAAGACAGCAAACCCTAAGAGACAAAGCCTCCTTACTTGCCCTTTGTTTTTCTAATTTTGTGGTTGAGAATGAGATAATAGCTATTTCCATGGAATAGGAAAATGTTTCCTAAAAAGTGAAAAATATTTTACCACATGGTTAATGTGTTTGCTGACTTTTTTTCTCCTTGGTCAGCTAAACAAATCAGTCATTATTACTATCCATCTGTGCAGAGAAACAAAGTCAGTTAAGTGGCATACCCTTTGTTGTATCCACAGTTCACTTTATAAAGGGTCTAATGACTGGTGAGTTATAATAGCAGGACAGGAGGATTTTGTTAAAGGTAACTCGTCTCTATATTTTCTGTGAAAAACTAGACAATATACTCCAATAGAAAACATATCAGATTAATTGTCTGCTTTATTCTCATTTTCATTCTATCTGACTTGTTCTAATTATAGATCCCATTTGTAGACCCCCAAAAATAAGTCCTCAAACCTATGATCATTTTGTATCTCAACTGCTGACTTAGATGCTAGCTATTAATTGCTGCCATCTCTCCAGGTATCCACCTGAACTGTTCTTTCATTGTCCGCAGTTAGGTCTTTTCCAGCTACCTTGGAATGGCAATGTTTTGTTGACCTGCCACTGAAGTCTGACGACATGCGCACCAAGTCTTAAGCTTCTATGTTAGTAGCTTACTCTGCTTGTCAAAATGATCACCCAATCAAAGGATCCATAGCATTCTACGTTAAGTAAAAGTCAAAAGGTCTTGAAGGTTTACATTAAGAGAATTTGGTTAATGGGTACAAATCTATAGTTAGAAGAAATAAGACCTACTGTTTGTTAGATCAGCAGGGTGACTGTGTTTATAACAATCCATTGTGTATTTCAAAATAGCTAGAAGAGAATAACTCAAATGTAAATGTCTCTAGCATAAAGAAAATACATTTTTTAAGATGATGGATATCCCAGGTTATACTGATTTGGTATTTACAAATTATATGAGTGCATTAAATTATTACATATACCTTTAAAATATGCACACCTATTACATATCAATAAAAATAAAATTAAGGAAAAATATATATCTGAACTAATTGCATAGTCACTGATTTATTGAAGATCATGTAAATGTCATTACTTACTCGTGATTTCTTAAATTATGAGACCACATGTTCTTTGTAATATGCTTTTCTCTAAATTTTATTAAGATTTTATAAACAACCTTCATATATAGCAATTCACCACTCACATATTTCTATCTCTCCTTCAGAAATATTCTCTATTTAAAAAACATAGATTTACTGTAAACAATGTGATAGTATATTTTTTAATAAATGTGATCCAGTATCTTGAACAGCACGGAGATGGATGATAAATGACTTGTACTATCATAAATATGAAGGCAGTAATATTGGGAAAGTGACTGCTTTGGTTTTCTGTCATACTCTCTGACTGATGTTGGCACAAACTAAACCTTTTCCTCTCTAACTATACTTCTTAAGTACATGGAAAAGTCACTTTAAAAATTTCAACAACTATTACATATTTGCCTTTGTTTTATCTTTTTAATTAATACTTTAATCTCAATGTTTATCTTCTCTGGAAATTGTGTTACCGGTATTCTTAATACCTTGCTGGGCTACTTGATCAGTTTTAATGATTCTAAATTTATCTTTCTTCTTCTGCCTGAAATCACCTCACTCTTACCTGGGCATTACTATTCTCTATCCTGATAGAGTCAATTCATCTCTTCTAACTGAGAGTTTGACCAAAAAGGATGACCAGCTTTTAGTTTCAGATTTACTCCTACTACACTGTCGTTCCTTGTTGCTTGGGAAAATGCCTAACCCACATCCACAGGCTGAGCTCAGGTGTTCTTTGGATCTGTCATGTCTGTGTAAAACAATAAGTCACACACAGCACCAAAACAAGGTTAAAAATAGTAAGGATTTGGCCAGGTACCACGGCTCATGCCTGTAATCCCAGGACTTTGGGAGGCCTAGGCGGACAGATCACAAGGTCAAGTAATAGAGACCATCCTGTTCAACATGGTGAAACCCAGTCTCTATTAAAAATGCAAAAATTTGCTGTTTATGGTGATGGGTGCCTGTAGTCCCAGCTACCTGGGAGGCTGAGGCAGAAGAATCACTTGAACCAGGGAGGTGGAGGTCGTACTGAGCTGAGATGGTGCCATCGCACTCCAGCCTGGTAACAGAGTGAGACTCCATCTCGAAAAAAAAAAAAAAAAAAAGTAGTAAGGATTTGAATGTTATTTCTGAAAAGATACTGCAAGTTAAGAAACTATTTATATGGGAAATAGCAGTTAAGAAGGTAACCAGCTGGAGGATAGTCAAGGTTCATACAGCTAGGTTCAGTGATTGGCATGTAAGTGACAGTATATCATCGACAAAAATATGGTCTCTAGTGCCATCTTGTCTGGGATCAAAGTTCAAGCTGGACTAACCATTTGACCTCAGATAGATCACTTTAATCCCTAATACCTTGATAACGTTTCCTCTATAATAGGAAAAGTAATAATAACACCTATCCCCTGAGATTTTTTGGAAGAATAAATGATTTTATATACCATACAGTTAGAACGTCGCCTAGCACTTAATAATGCTGCATAATGTTAGATGTTGTTATCCTAACTCATAAGGACAACATTATAGATCTAAATTTGTGTATTACCTTGGTGGCCTTGGGATGTTTACTTCTTAGAACATTATCTTTCAATACATACTACCTGTAACAGAACTTGTTGTGGGCAATGGTTAAAAATCCAAATCTCTACACCCACAAGATGTCTACTCTGATACACAGTGGAATTTGAGATTACAGCTAAAATTCAGTTATGGTGAAAGGGTTCTGTGTCGAGACCATGCTGCATAATTCCTGTAGCATTTGTATGAACTGCCTAGGGCAGCAACCTTATCACAGTCAATAGAAGATGGCCAGGCTTGTATCTGCAGTGATTTTGCACAGGTTTCTTCCTTCCTATATTGATGTTTTCAACTGGACATAGCACACACCGATGAAAAGAGGGAGAGAATAGAACATTTTATCTGTTATTCTTTTTCTTGTACTTCAGCCAGGAGAATCTTTCCCTGCTTCCAAAAGCAACAACAGCCACCACCACAAAACTGACAGAATGTAGGCTGCTCAACACATTTCTGATCTGGGCAAAATGCGTTTGGCTCCTTAGATGATACAGTTCCCTTAATCATGATCCAAGGTGAGCCACTCGCTCTAACTCTCTGGAAACCTCTATCGTTCAGCCTTTGAATGACAAAACAGAACATCAAAGAAAAACATAGAAATTTCCAGTAAAACATTTTTCTCAATAGTATGAGGAGATGACAGAAACTTTGGCATTTAGAACTTCTTTTTCTGCTTGACAGAATGCAGTTAACAAAATGCAGCCTTAATATTCTTGTGGCATTTATTTTCTAATAATCTGTCTTACAATTTGGCCTAGGTAAGACAAAAAATATTTCATTAGATAGAGGTTTGACTAGGACTAGTAGGGGATCACCTGGCAGTGTGATAGTCAAAAAGTCAGGGCAGAGCTGTCTTAATGTCATAGTGTATATTTTCCTGGAAACAAATATTTACTTTCACATGAGAAAACAATGTCTGGAAAGTCTTATTTCCTCTAAATTATTAAAGGTATATTATAATATGCATTTTATTATATTAAAACATACTAAGGTAACATGAGGCCAGAATTCCAGATAAGCAATAGATATGACAGGAAAAGAGAAAGCCAGGGAAGAAGAGCAAGATTTCCTTGGCTGGAGAACTGAAACACTGTCTTTTCAGAGAATGCATTTATTTATCTCTTAACTTTGTCAGAAATTCACAACTGATGAACATGCAGGCAGGAGTTAAAATTCTGATTTCTCATTGATAAGCTGTAGACTAATGTTCAAACTCTCAATTAGGGAACTTTTAGGAGGAAGAGCAGAATTTCATTTTCTCGAATGCAGAGGAGACCTGTTAAGGTCATGATGTGAGAAAAGAAATGCATTAGCCCTTTGGGAGCAAGAGGAAAACGGCATTGACCTCAATTGTGAGGCGTGAGGCTTAAGTATGGCTTTAATTGTTAAAAAAAAAAAAAAAAAAAAGTATGTGACTTTCAGCAAGCCATTTCTCTTTTCTCGTTTATTAATGTAGGAAATTGAGCTAATCTTAATGTAGAATGAATAAGAGGTTTCTTGGTTAAATGAATATTTGTGAAGGGGAAAAGAGTATGGTACTTACAGGTACCAATTCTTCCCATAGTTATCAAATAACTTTAAATGTAATAGATCGCTACAGGAAGAAGTATTAGAGATCGATATTAATGTATTTGAATGTAATTATTTACCTTTCTTAGATAAAGTACTGATGGGGAGAAAATGCTTAAAGGTCTGCCTGAAGAGAAAAGAAAATGCAAGAAAGGGAAGATGAAAGTTCTGTCTAATAATTTTCTCTTTGCTTCCAAGACTCTATACATTCTATGACTAAGGGATAGTGTTGGGGAAAATGTGCCTAAAGTCTCTGGGATAGGGTGAAAGCCATGCAAGCAGTGGGAATCCCAATAAAACTAGGCACTCTTTCATTTTTGGGTGTGACCTCAAGAGAAACAAGTGTCCCTCGATATTTTACAAGATTGTCTAAGGAAGGGAGCTGGTGTCAATGTCAGCAGAGAGAGAAAATGGATTTTAAATATTGACAGCACTCACCAACTTTCAAAATCAATGTGAATTTTATTTTCCTCAATCTTCATATATGTATGATTTCTTCTTGTTAATTATACTTGTTTAGGATAATCAGAAATTCTAGAAGTTCTGGCAGAAAATATTTTATGTAATTAGTTCCACAGAGAAATCATTAAAAATACACTGATTAAAAACACAGATCAATAAAACAAAGTGAATGAAAACATTTTTCAAGTGCAGATTTTAAAATTTGAGCCATTTTTACCTATTCTTGGTTACATCAAACAGCTATAAAGGGTATTTATACAGAAGTCTCATAAACACTTCCCCATAGTGTATGCTATGATCCAGAAGATTGATTTTTTTCAAAAATTGCTGAGATTCTACATTGCCAAATGTAATTTGTCATAAATATTTCAATGGCTTACATACTGGTGTGTGCAGGTTTGGACTCTGGGTATGCACATGTATACACACATGTCAATGTTATTCTAATACAACTAGTACATAGATGTGTGTTTTGAAAATCTAGGGCTGAAGAATGGTCCCGATGCCATTCTCAGTAAAAAATGATTTAGTCTGTTTCTTTCAAAATTTCTATTTATGTCAATATTCTTAGATTGTTCTGTTTAAAGAAAAGACCATATGATATACCAAGAAATTTTTTCGCATGCCAGTCTAAGCATCAGCAGAGCTTTAAGACTTCAGGTCCCACATTTGGAGCTATGAATCCTGAATTCATGGTATGTGTGTTAGGTGTGAGACAAGGAGGACTATTGTTTACGTAAGTTTGGGAGGTGAAGCTATTTGGTAATCAGATTTTATTGTCACCAGTAGTTTAGATCACTGAAATCAAATCATTGGTTAATAGAAAAAAAAAATTAAAACCTTTATGAAAAGATCCTCTAATGTTCGTGTGTGTGTGTGTGTGTGTGTGTGTGTGTGTGTGTGTGTGTGAGAGAGAGAGAGAGAGAGAGAAAGAGAGAGAAAGAGAGAGAGAGAGATAGGGGAAGTGTTTTGATACCAGTTAGTTCTTTGCCATCTGAGCAGGCTCTGAAACATTGTTCTTATCTTGGAGTTAGTCATGCCTTTCACATTGTGGAAATCTAAACTATTTATTCCTGAGCTAGATGATGACCTCAGAAAGTGATGTTTCTGAGTATATTTAAGGAATGAGTGAGTTATGGAGAAAGAAGGAGGCTGACCAGTTATGATAATCTTGGGATGACCATGGGAATGGTCTATGGGACAATGGAAGCCCAAAAAAGAACTGCCACCTCGTACAAGGAGGCTCATAATTTAGATTGAAAGTCATGAAATCAATAATTTGATTGCTGAGGTTATTAGTTATAGTTTGCTACCAAAACAAATTACCACAAATTTAGTGGTTTAAAATGTCAACATATTCTCTATATTCCCAAAGTCAGAAGTCTGAAATGAGTTTCATAAGGCTAAAGTCAAGGGGTTTTCAAGGCTGTTTCCTTCTGGATGTTCCAGGGAAAATCTTCCTTGAATCTTGCAGCTTCTAAAGGATGCTCCGGTTTCTGGGATTGTGGCTGAGTCATTCCAAACTCTGCTTTGTCATCACATTGCCTTCTTCTCTGACTCTGGCTCTTTCTGCATTCCTTTTATAAGAACCTGTATAATTATGTTGGGCCCACTACAATAATACAGAATACCTTCCCCTGTCTCAAGATCTTTAGATTAAACACATTTGCAAAGTCTCTTTTGCCCATACAATGTAACGTTAATAAGCTTTTGGGATTAGGACATTGGCATACTTAAGAATCCATCATTATTATACATTATTATATCACACTGAATAATAAATCAACACATCCAACCGATCAAATTTCAGCATCCTATTTTCCCAAACAGACTTTGTTCCTGCTTTCAAGACAAACACCTCTTTTCATGATACTTAGTGTTTACATTGAATTCAAAATAACTCAGAAAACATGCAGTAGGAATTATTGTAATTGAGATGGATGATAGTGAAAAGATATATGTTATATGACACTTACAGTGTAAATTATAGTGGAAGACTACTTTGTTTTCAGGTTTCTCATCCGCTGAGCTCAATTGTGACTAATCACTCTGCTCTTGAAAGTTCTACTAGTCTTTATTGGAAGCTACATATAAACAAGAATAAAGTACAGCAGATACCTGACATCCACATGGGGAGCAGGGATAGAGTGGAGTGAAGTAGGGAGCAAATACTAACATTTAAGAATGAGAGTAGATTAATCATCTCAAATGAGTCTATCATGTAAGGGGTAATGTAGCCTAGAACATTTGTTTCTAGCAGTTATGTAACTTTGCATTTTTACATGTGATACTTTTGATTTTAATATCTGAGTTGACGGATGAGGTAGCTTTCTAAGATGAGATATTTACAATATTTTGTCAACACTCTTTAACTTAGACTCATGTATATTTTTTAAAAGTGAGTTTAATCAATCATTAAAAATCATCATTCTCTTAGGTCTTATAGATAAATTTTTCCGCAGATTTGGATTGCACCCTGTCTCTAAGTCAGTCACTCTGGCATTACAATTAAAATTTTAAAATCATCCAAAAATGTGTAAATATTTGTTTCAAAAATAAAATTTCCTAAAATCAAATTGGAATATTTAGAAAACGTATAAATGTTTCATGTCCTTTTTAAGTTGAGAAGGACCCTGTACTGCATTTACTTCCAGCTTTAAATCATTAAAAATTATATTACCAATATGAATATTTTCTTTTTAAGACAAAAAGAAGTAATTTAATCAGGGCACTCCTTGAATTATAGTTGTGCATTCATTACTACATTAGAGATGTCATAAGATAAAACAAAGGTTTTGAAATCTAGGGTTTTTTTCCATTTAAAACATTCCACTGTCATTTGAAGAAATCTTTTTTATCTTATATTTCTCTTGTCAGCGCTGACTAATTACAGTAACATGCTGCACACTGTTATATTAAACCACCAAAAGGAGCAACACATTGATCTTTTCAACAAACTTTTGTTTTATGTCAGATGAACTACAAGGTCTTTAAGTTTCTATCATAAAGTGCTAAGATTATATATGTATGTATATATGTACATGAATTCAAACAAAGGGAAAAAGTGTTAATAGAGCAAGTGTTTCTTTAATTCAGAGTTGGCTATTATTTATGCTAATGCTGTTTGGATATGGTGATCCTCTCAAACATAACACATATAATGTAAGAAGGAAAGAGAACACACATCAGATGTAACTCATAATTTGAATTTCCTAAATCCATTAGTAATTATTTTCTGATAGGTTAGACAGAAAAGACTGACTGGGAAAAAGGAAGTCTTGCTTTGGCAATAAATATGATTGAGTCTGAACTCAAGTACTGTCTCCCACTATGTGAATTTGTGTGGGACTTCAAACATTTTTCGCCTGAAAGTCTTTTATATAAATGAAAGAAGTTGGACTAGGTCACGCCTGTGGCCTCTTTCAGAGCTCTAAAATGTTGTCACTTTTGTGTCAAACATGACAAATTTCTGCTCTTTTAGGTTAAAAGTATATACTGATGATGACATAAAACAATTATTTAATCCTCAAATAGAGAACATTTTTGAACTGAGAGATTCTGATAAAAACAACATGTATGTCACTAAATTTCAGGTAGTTTGTGAGCTTCTATTGACATTTCAATTAGGACATGTAGAATAAAACTTTACTGATTAAAAGTAAATGACCTGTGATTTGGAATGTAGGTTCTCTTCATGTCAGGATCATGTCTTACATATTTTTCTCACCCTATAATTTTCTCACTACTTTATTTGATGATTGATTTCTGTGCCTTTTGCCACCAACCTCATAATCCCCACCTCTCTCTTTATTTCATAAAACTTTACTCCAATTTGTAGTTTTAAATGCTTCTGCCCAGTTTTTTCAGCCCAAGTTTACATAATATTTGGTCTCCTCAGAAGAAAGAAATAGCACAACAAAACTAAGTATTTTAGAAAGCAGACATTCTTGTAAATTAGGAATACATGCCACAGTTCTTTCTGCGTAAACCTATGTCTTTACTCATTTGACTAGTGAATACATGCATGTGTAAATTCTTGTCCAAGGATAAATCTAGATCACCTCTAACAGCTATCAGAAACTTATATGTAAGTGTTCTGCCATAGAAACTGAAATCTACACCAGGGAATCTACATTCCAATTATTTGTGACACCCTACCTTCAACTGGCTTCTCTAACAGATTTGGTGACCTACTATAATTTAGCCTTAAAGTCTTGACAATTGATTTCTTTACTGTAATTCCTTTCTACAGATTATTAGCTGATGGAGCAAGTTTCACAGTGAAACTAGCTTACATGAAAGACTGAAAAGGAAAAGAAAATAAAATCTCTTGTTCATTTGTTATTTGTTTCTAAAAATACACACTATTCTAAAATACATTTAAAATTGATGAAAAGAAGTTAGATACCTCTCAGTTTTATCCTTCCATCCAGTTAAATTTTGCAATCTTTAAATAAGTTTACCTTTAATTCTTTAAGGAGTCCCACAGTACCTGTGTTACCTGGATTAGTCCCTTAAGCCTTCTTTGCTTCACTTCTTAGCTCTACCAGAATCCTTGGCTGAATGGTTCAGTCTGCATGCCAACAAATATTTACAGAATACACACGCTCTATCCTCAGCCAAATTTTTCTCTGACTAAAGCCAAATCCCATTTTGATTTATGTTTAATAATTGTGCCTATGACATGACTAGGTATTTTAAAATAACTAAAAAGAAAGACGTAAGTTAAGCAAAGAAGGCAGGATTATATTATTTTGTAGAATGAACTTTAGAATAGGCAAATCAGCTATTAAGTTTTACAATGCACCATAAAATTATCCAGTGAGTCTTTATTTATCACTCCAACACCCAAATAATGAGTTTATATTATTGATCACTTAGGTATTAGCATTTGTAGTGTGCCGCTGTACCTGATAGACTGATTGTTATAATGAAAAAAAAATCAGCTCTGTTGACATCTGAGAAATTTTGATATATAGTTTTCATCGCTCAGGCATTTTACATTCTTATTTTGAGGGCCCAGAAGTTCTCTGTCTCGTCAAGTGAATGGATGTCCTCAGTTTGGTTTCTCCAAGAAGGTGAATCTGAAATGAGATTTACATATCTGAGAGGTATTAGAGAATACACTTGGGATTGATATCAGTGAGGAGAAAGAAAAGAAGCAGAGTTTGACACAGGAAGAAGTTGAACTCTGATAATCTCAGTAAAGGGCCTATGGTAGTCTCTGAAGTTGGGCTGACCCTGCAAACTCTTCATGAGTTAGGGCAAGAGACCGCATGCCAATCAATATTGAATGTTGGCTGCCCAGGAAGTGGGTATGACCTTCGAAGGGGCAGCTCCTATCAACTAAGACAATTGATAGCTAAGAGCTGACCGCCAGCAGCAATCGTGGCAACAGGAGGAATAAGTCCTTCCATCCTGAAAAAGGACCTGGACAGCATATCACAGCACCCACTACAAATATATTTGCAAACCAATATAAACAAATCTCTGGGAATCAATGTTATTCCTCTACTTTGTAGATGAAGCCTAAATACCTCCAGGAAATATTCCCTCTCACTTTGTTCCTCTTTTGAAATATAACTACCCAAAGAGCAGCATATTAGTCACTTATATTTGTAAATATATACATCTGTTATGTCTCTCTGTAAGGAGAATGACTATGATCATAATGGACATCTCTTTGAAAGGACATAATAAAAAGTGAGAGGGGAAAAGGAATGACAAAGTTAGGAAAAGGTAGGTCCTTTCAAATAGTGTTTTGCATAATTGTCTGCAACTAAGTCAATGAATCAGTCTTGGGTAAGTTGTTTAGAATCAATCATAGGACATATATATCATATATATGTCATATATGTGTGTATATAAATATTATATATATATATCCTATGTTTGTATAGGCTATGTATCATAGGATATATATATCATACATATGTATATACATATCATGTATATCATATATATCATATATATGATATATATCATATATGTGATATATATATCCATATACATATATCATATATATATCCTATGATTCATATATATGATATATATGATATATATATATCCTATGATTGATACATATACATATCCTATATGTATATACATATACATGTATATATGTGTATCATATATATATATAGTATGTGTATATATATAAAATACATACTATAAAAGATATCCTCTAAAAGCATGACCATTTGATGCTTATCTAAAATGTTTTTTACACATTTTATCTTTTCTATGCTTTTAAATACCAGTGGTGAAGGAAACACAGTACATATTTACAGGATTGAATTATCCATCTATCTGTCCAGCTATCTATTAAAGAAATATTTGCTGAACCTGTTATATGGCTATATACCTGTGCAAACCACTTGGGATACAAACTTGTTAGTCACCATCACAAGGACTTTACTGTCTATCAGTTAAGAAAATATAACTGAAACTGAAGAATTGCAGTAGAGATGTGAACAAGTTTTAGTGGTGACTGGAAGAAAGACTGTGGAAAAGCAGAAAGGTTGACACTATAACTGGATCTTAAACTTGTTAAAAGAAGAGAGTGTCTGAGGCAAAATAAGTAGAACGTATTAAAAAAATGTCTCCCATGTAAGTTATATTTATTGCTTAAAATTTCTCTTCATATTAAAGATATTAAGGTTATAGCTATCTCGTAGTGTGTTCTATATATGGAAATATATATAAAATAAACATAAACAGTCTAGATTCCTATTCCATGTCCTTGGTTCTTGCCCTTGTCTTTCAACAGCTGTAACCACTTTTTATGCCATTGAATTTGTTGCAAGTATGGTAAACAATGATTTCTTTCAATGTGTGAAAGTGATTAGCAGAGTAAATTTTACATATCAACACTTACATAATTCACTTAATGACCTATATAAGGAAGGCAAAAGGAAGGAAGGATAGAAGAAAAGAAGAGAGGAAAGGATAGAAAAAAGAAGGGAGGGAGAAGAAGGGAGTTGAAGAAAGGGAGAGAGAGAAAAAAAAAAGAAGAAAATAAAAGAATAAAGAAAGGAAAGCAGGAAGGGAAGAACTTGAACAAATAGATATGCCAGTTTAGTAAAAATTGAATAAATTGTTTCTGGATTTTTGGATAAGCTCACTTTTATATGCTTTAGAAGTGGTCAAGTTAGGGCACAGTGGTTCACGCCTGTAATCTCAACACTTTGGGAGGACAAGGTGGGTGGATCACCTTAGGTCAGGAGTTTGAAACCAGCCTGGCCAACATGGTGAAATTCTAAAAACTACAAAAATTAGCTGGGTATGGTGGCAGGTGCCTGGAATACCAGCTACTTGAGAGACTGAGGCAGAAGACTCTCTTGAATCCAGCAGTCAGATATTGCAGTGAGTCAAGATCGTGCCACAACACTCCATCTTAGGCAAAAGAGGGAAACTCTGTCTCAAAAAAAAAAAAAAAAGTAGTGGTCATTAGTAATGTCAAATTTAAAATATTTGAACAAGGTTCAGTGAAATTCCTTCATCAACATATACCTTCAATATGTATCAGCTTGATTATTTTTATCACTAGTTGATATTTTTGAAAGTCAAACATAGGTGGATTTTTAAAATCTACATAAGTCAGAATTAATAAATTGAATGATTATTTATGTTTAGACAGGGTCTAGTTAGGCATTTGTAAACGGAGATACCTCTCTCCAAACTCACAAATGTCATAGACAGATTATAACACTCATGTATGTTTTGACCTATTCTAAATATAGAGCTATATTCTGCAGAATTCAAAGGCCTAATGTATGTGTTGCATTTTTATCTCTAATGGGCTGTGTTCATTTATTCAAGAGTATAATGTGGAATATCATCCTTAAAGGATTCAATTCATCTCCTTGTGATTCATTGTTAAACATCTGTGTAATAATGGAAAAACTCTGAGACAAAGTTTTAAGTTGAATAGGAATGATAATAGAGATATGGAAATTCCATACAAACAATTTTTACCTGCTAGGCAAGTATCTTGTAAATAGTTTGTATTACACTTACACTAATAATAGAGACATACCTGAGATTGGGTAATTTATAAAGAAAAAGAGATTTAATGGACTCACAGTTCCACAGGGCTGGGGAGGCATCACAATCACCGCAGAAGGTAAAGGGGCAACAAAGGCACATCTCACATAACGACCCGTAAGAGAGTTTGTGCAGGGGAGCTCCCCTTTATAAAACCATCAGAACTCATGACACTTATTTACTATCTTGAGATGGGAAAAACCCACCCCCATGATTCAGTTACGTCCCACCAGGTCCCTCCCGTGACATGTGGGGATTATTACAATTCAAGGTGAGAGTTGGATGGGGACACAGAGCCAAGCCATGTCATAGTTATTAATTCTTGGTTAGGTAACATTACTGAAGAAATATAAATTCCAGTTTGTCCTGCAACATTGTACAGTGTTTACATTACACAGTGTTTGCATTCTTACATGAACTCTACTTGTGATTCGTAAGCAAAATTTACATAACCTTGCTTCCACCCATAATAGCATTTCTCAAACTTAAATCACACAGATACGTCGTCTTCGTTCATTTGGGCTGCTATCACAAAACACCATAGGCTGGGTGGCTTATCAACAACAGTGATTTACTTTTCACATCAGCAGAGTTAGTGTCCAATGACTCCCTTTCTTAAGACAGCCCTCTTCCCTCTTCAACCTTACTTGATGGAAGAGGCAAAGGGTCTTACCCGAGCCTGTATTATAAGGGCATTAATCCCATGCATGAGAGCTCTGTACTCATAAATTAATCACCTCCATAAGGCCTGGCCTCTTTTATAATCACCTTGGAGGTAAGGATTTCAACATATGAATTTTAGAGGATGTAAACATTCAACCACAGCATGTGTGCAGCCTTTTCTCAGTGTCCAAGAGCTCTCCTAGTGGAGTGGGAGGCCTTGAGCTCTATGTTCAGATTCCTAGTTCTAGATTGCTCATGCTAAACTTGATTTAGATATTATGGGGCTATTTTGAACATCTATATTATTTAATGTAGTAAAGTGTAAAGTTTCTTAACCACTTTCTATGTTAAATCAAGAGGTAGCCACTATTGTTTCCCCACAGATTATTTATTAGTTATAATGGAAAAATAATAACTATAAAGTGAAGCAACATATATAATCTTGCACAGGTGATCAAAATTAACATCATCAATGAAAAAATTCATTATTTGCTCTTAGAATGTGCTGAGAAAGATACAGCATTACTGATGCATTGTTCTGGCTTGAAATTCACAACCAAAATCTAATAATGAGGAATTATTAGCTAAATTAGATAAGAAGAAAATGAATGAAATAATAACAATTTGCTATATCGTTCAAGATCTTCAATGAAAGGCTGTGGTAATCCTTGACATTAGGTAAAGACTCAATAAATATGACAAGTAAATTTAATATTTGAACTTTGGCTAGATTCCATACTGGAGAACTAAAAATGTGATAAACGATATTATAGTGTCAATTGAAGAAAGTGGAATAAGAATGGTAAACTAGTTAAAATATCAAATGAAAGTTAAATTTACTTCATGAAAACTGTGATTATGTAAGGTAATATCTTTATAGGAAATATACATGGCAGTTTTTATTGGTAAAGGGTCCTGATATATACAACTTCTTATCAAAAATTTAAGAAAAAATACATATATGCACACACCATGAAGAGTGAAAAAAAGAGAGAGAATAAGAAATAATGAAGTTAATCAGGCAAAACGTTAACAGGTGAAACCGAATAAAGGACACACTATTTTTGTATTATTCTTTTCTTCTAAACTCAATGTAAGTTTAAAATAATTTTAAATAAAAAACTTGAAAAACTTTTAAATAGCTATTATTATTTATTATTATTATTATTATTATTTTGAAATGGGGTCTTGCTCTGTCACCAGGCTGGAGTGCAGTGGCATAATCTTGGCTTACTACAACTTCCGGTTGCCAGTTTCAAGTGATTCTGCTGCCTCAGCCTCCTGAGTAGCTGGGACTACAGGTATGCGCCACTACACCTGACTAATTTTTTGTATTTTAGTAGAGACATGGTTTCACTATGTTGGCCAGACTGGTCTAAATCTCCTGTCCTTGTGATCCACCTGCCTCGGCCTCCCAAAGTGCTGGATTACAGGCGTGAGCCACTGCACCCGGCCTATTTATTATTTTTTAATTGAATATGAACCACTTTTCTTAAATTTTAAGAATAAAAAAAATAATTATAAGAAAAAACCACTGAGTTTTAGAAACAGAATTCAGAGTGAGAGAGGAAGAAAATGTTTTATATGTTCAAAATTACCTTTGAATGGATATCTAAAGCATGCTAACACAAGTGACTGTACTTCACACACACACACACACACACACACACACACACACACACACACACGCACACATACACAGACAGAGAGAGAGAGAGAGAGAGATCTGTTGAATTAGCTTCTTGTTATAGAAGAGGGAGGTGAGGCATGGAAAATTTACTTAATTTACTCATATAACTATATAGAGGTGCAAGCCAAGATTTAAATTCCAAAATGTTGATTGTGTTCTTTGAGTTTCCATTATATTAAACTATTATTGCTCTAATCCAAAGTTTCATTTTACAAATAAGGGAAGTAAGATCTTAAAATATGAAGTGACTTGGCTCACAATACATGGCTAACTAGTGGATTAGATTACTACTGTGGCTGAACAATTAATTAACTGACCACGGATGGAAAAGCAATATAAGTGAAATTTACCTAAATTATTTAATTACTTTGGAATGGCCAAGGCAAACTGATATTGTCACAATGGGAAACTGGCTTGAATACATGATACTGGATTACCATTAAACAACCTTCACTCTTTTGAACATGTAGGAATTCATGAATTATACTTTTAAACTTTCTTTATTAAAATATACTATACATACAGAAAAATTCACAAATCATAAGTGGAAAGTTTGGTTAGTTTTTGTAAAGTAAACAACCTTCATTACCACCTCCCAAATGAAATAACAAATGAAATAGAACACTATTAGCATTGTAGAATCTCTCAATTTGTCTCTTGCCAAAGGAAAGTACTATCCTTAGTTTCCTTTTCTCTGTCATCGCAGATTAGTGTTTTCTGCCTTTTACACACTAAAAATGCAATCAAGAAACACAAGCTCTTTGCCATCACTCTTTTGTTTTGCTCAATATTTGTGACAGTTAAACATATTTTCTGTTGAAGTAATGTATTTATTTTCACCATTGCCTGTTCTTTGTGACTATATCACCATGTATTTGTTCATTTTACTGTTGATGGATATGTGGGCAGTTATGAGTAATATGACTGTGTACATTATTATATGTGTCTTTTGACAAACATTATGTATGAATTTTGCTAAAGCATATGCCTAGGACTAGAATAGCTGGGATATGCAGCTTTAAGAGATACTGCTTAACAATTTTCCAAACTTTTGCATTAAACATTCCCTGTCGGAGAGTTCTGGTTTCTCCTAATCCTCACAAACACTTAAAATTATCTGTATTTTTCACTTTATTTTAGTTATTTCAGTGGGTATGTATTAGAATCACATTACAATTTTACTCACAGTTCTCTGATGACTAATAAGGTAAAATGCCTTTTCAGATATAAATTTGGATATCCTAGAATGAAGTGCCTGATTTCATCCATATTTTATTTAATCTTTTTCTTATTGAGTAATTATAGTAGGGCTTATTCTGCATATGAGTCCTTTCTGGATATACATATTACAAATATTTTCTCCTATTTTGTGAATTTCCTTTACTTCATTTTAATAAGCTGTTTTGATGAATTAACTCCAATTTATCAATCTTTTCCTTTTTCATTAGTAACTATTTTGCCCTATTTAAGAAATAGGGCAAATTTAAGAAAACTGTGCCTACTTATAAGGTCATAAAATAAGTCACCAATTTTTTTCTTCTAGAGTTGTTTCTGTGTTATGTTTAAATCTATAGGCTACATGCAGATGGTTTTGGGAAATGGTGTGAAGTAAGGAAATTATTTATTAGAACTGATTCAATTTTTACTGGATTTGCTATTAGGACCCCATCAGATGTCTCCTTGGAATCTCTCTGTCCTATTACTATGTTTCTTGTCCAGCCTGGGTGATCGAGCTATATTAGTCAAGCTTATCAAAATCCCCTGACATGACTATTGAGAGGGTGAAAAATATGACCCTGTCTGCCTATGCCTGAATATTGCTTCCTGCTAAAGTATGGAAATGTTACTGCCTCAGGGCTGGGATAATATTCTCTCCAGGAGAAATTTAAACTTGGGACATAAAGTTAGTTTGAACAAAGCAATATAAATATGCACTGAATCAGATACCAAGACTGGGAGCTAAATAATGAGGTCAGAAGGAGGCTTGCAACAATAATGAGAATATAAATTTAAGAAATGCAGGCTATTTGAAGGGAGCACTTCAAGCTCTCCCTGTGACTTCTATGTTGAGTTTGATTTGATATGGTTGTCTTTTGTCCAAGCATGGGTGTTACTTTGATATGGTTGGTTAGGCTTGTAATCATACAAATTCCAACACTAACAGGGACATTTATTTTTTCCCCCTTTATTGAAGAATTTGCAGCTGTTCATTTACTTCCCACTTAGACAGCATGCCTTCCTCTAATTCTTAGTAGTTTCAGTTTAAAATTTTGCCTCTTTAATAAAATTAACATAATTTTGCTCCCATCTTAGTCAAGTAATCTGAGGTTTTTATGCATGGCTACAGCATCTATTTATCTTTTTGTTTAATGAGCAGTCTCCACAGACTTCACATTCATAACCTGTAGAGAGCTTTAAATGAAGGTATCAACACTAGCCTAGATAAACTGAACTGCCTTTAGTACTTCAACTCCCTCAAGCTAAAAGCCAGATTTTTTTCTTTGACTTTTCAGCCACTTGAGTTCTCCTAGGTAGTCTCTTCATCAAATAGTTTACATTATTGGAGGCCATTTCACTGCTTTGTGGTAGCTAAATGGTGCAGATAATCACATAATTATTTTGGGGGTAGCATTAAATATCTACAAACAATTCTTTCTTTTTTTTCTTTTTTCACTCCAAATTGTTTAAACCAATGAACTTGCTCTGGAGGCTCTGAAACACCAAATTTCAACACCGGAATTAATACAGTATCAAACCTCATATATGCAGTGCTTTGAGTCTCAAACTCTTCCTAAACTGTGAATCTATTTTTGCCTTTGGCGAACATGATTGAGTTATTTATTTATTTAATTTATCAGTACTTATAAAGCACATTTATTCCAGGTTCTCACTTAGGGACTTCGCAAGTTAACTATTTAATCTACCTAACAAAAGCTATGGGGTAGGTTCTTTGATGGCTCACATGCCATAAACAAGGATGCAAGTGATATTGTTTTGTTTTGTTTGTTATTTGTTTGAGATAGAGCCTTGCTCTGTCATCCAGGAAGGAGTACAATGATGCAGTCTCGGCTCTCTGCAAACTCCACTTCCCAGGTTCAAACTATTTTACCTCACTCTCCTGAGTAGCTTGGACTACAGGCACCTCCCACAGGCACCTAGCTAATTTTTGTATTTTTAGTAGAGAAGAAGTTTCACCATATTGACCACTCTGGTCTCGAACTCCTGACCTCAAGTGATCCTCCCACCTCAGCCTCCCAAAGTACTGGGATTATCGGTGTGAGCCACTGAGACTGACCTGATACTAAGTTAAATAACCAAATAGCTTCACTAAGGTTGCACACTTCGGAAACGGTGAAGCTAGGATTCAAATCCAAGAAGTCTGCCTCCATAGCGTATCCTCTTCAACTATTATACTGATTTATTTATTTATTTATTGACAGGGTCTCTCATTGTCATCCAGGCCAAGCAATCTCAGTTCACTGCAACCTTCAACTTCTGGGTTCAAGTGATTCTCATGCCTCAACCACCTGAGTATCTGAGATTACAGGTGTGTGCCACCAGAGGTGGCTAATTTTTTGTATTTTCATTAGACATGGGTTTTCACCATGTTATCCACGCTGCTCTAGAACTCCTGGCCTTATGTGATCCTCCTGCCTTGGCCTCCCAAAGTGATGGTATTACAGGCATGAACCACCATAACAGGCCTGTCATACTGATTTTAAAGCAGAGATCATGTTGGAGAATAAGGGGCTCACTCTCTAAACAAACTTGATCCTCTCCTTACCCTGACCTTTGGTGCCAGTTCTCTCATACTGAGGACTTAATTTTTGTTTGAAAAGCTGTAGGCTTGCCTTGTTCCTTATCTGACTCTCCTGACCTCTTTTACAAGCTGTTCTAGAAATGGAGACACATTATTTTTGTTCCTCCTTTCTACTCTGTCCTAGAGAGGGCAAAGTCTTATTCTTGATCTCCAGGCTATGATTGACTGAGACTGCTTTCTGGTATCAGACATCACTGATGAAGTCCTTGTATCTATGCAGGAGTTAAAGTAAAGTTCATGCTTAAGCATGTGCTTTTATTCAGTTGCTTTTTCAGGATGCTCAAATTTGCAACTTTCTGTGCTACATTCACATTAACTACTCATCTACGATGTTACCAGCCATCTGCCACCATAATCCTTAAATACTGCCTTCTAGCTACTTAACATAGCAGATCTTCATCCTCTGCGTGAAGACAGACCAGTTGTGTTCCTTGGGGTTGGGTAAAAGAGGTAGGGCAGAGATGAACAAGATATTTTTTATTCAAATAGTAAACCTACAGTTTAATGAGTACCAATGGCTAAGTCTCTTAATCTAATTCTCAGAACCTTGGCTTTTCCGTTTATAAAATCCAGATAAAAGACTATATATATTCATTAAAATTCTCTTACAATGTTTGGCATATGTTTTTATCATTCCTAGATTTCGTCAACTCTGGTTTTCTCCCTGTATCTAAAATAAAATCTTCCATAACAATATGTTAGGAATGTTGATAGTCTCATCCTTTAAGGCCATAATATTGAATTAGAAGTCCATTATCCAAGGAGTGTCTTGTTTTTGTATTCATACAGCTGTCTCCTCTTCAGAGTAAGAATTTAGGAGATTAGTGCTGGGGTAAAACAGAAAGCAGCCATGTAAAATGGAAACTACTAAAATGTGATTTTCTATTATTTCAGTAGAAAGATTTCATAACATATTCTTATAAGCATAAACATTTAATCTGCTTCAAAACTAAGGACATTTTGAAAAATAGAAAAAA
Organism: Sapajus apella; assembly: GCF_009761245.1. NCBI lineage: Eukaryota > Metazoa > Chordata > Mammalia > Primates > Cebidae > Sapajus > Sapajus apella. The sequence continues at coordinate 7,804,989 of NW_022436992.1, read as the reverse complement.
GCAATCATCATTCATTTCCTCAACAAATATTTGGTTACTATTTTATATACCTCATAAGCTGCATGAAAAATACTGCTTTTAAAAATACAACAGGAATATTTCTTTCTTTTTTGCAATAGTCTAATGGGCAAGAAGACATTTAAGTAAATCAATGAAAAAGTAATGAATTTTTATCACAACTATGATGGATAAAAATGAGATAAGGGGTTCGTTGTAAACAGGCTGATTTGGGAAGATGTCTGTGGATAACATTTAAACCCTGATATTAGGAAGGAGAAAGATCAAACCATTCCCAGGCTAGGTGGAAGAACACTTTTAGAAGAATATTATTTATCTTACTAAACAATATTTGGCATAACTTTTTACTCTCCATTTCACGAGACTCTTTTAATTGGCTTTTTAGATGCCACACCCTCCTCAAGGTTGCTATCAAATAATAACAACCAGAACATTTTGCTTTATTTAAGCATATATCCAATAGCTCATGATGCTATTATCATATGAATTATTGGCAATTTTAATTTATACATTAATAATACTTAAAGTATTCCTGCTTCTCATATCCTTATACTCATCTCTTTCAATGATTGTACCCTCCGTTCTACCTACAACATAGACCGTACTTGTTATCATCAGTATTACCAATCCAGTCATTATTTTCATTTTATACATTCTATAACGTTAATAGCATCTCTGGCTTTTCAATTTTCCCCTTCTAGTATCCCAAAACCAACAATCCAAGGCTCTTTCTGAACTATGTTCATAGTCCCTCAGATCCTTACTGTCTTCAATTTCTTCCTTATTCAGCTCAAAATCCGAGCTCAAAATCAATATTTGTCACTCCATTATATGTCTTGAACTCCTCCCCCGACCACTCAATTTACAGTTCTCAACAAAACTGCAATCCTGATTAAATCTAGGTTTTACTTTTCGCTCCTGAACCCAGACCAGTTTGGTACTTGGGAAAAACCACAGCCACGTTGATTGGTCTCACTTTAAACTCAAGGCCACTGACCACAGTTGGTGCTTTAATACTAACATACATTCATACTATATATACTTCATTCATTCACTTTTTAATGCTAAAATGTATATAGACTTATGGTACTTGCTTGAGAAATAAATTATAGTATGTTCTTACAGGTAGAAGGCTGCAAAACCAAATAAACAATCGTATTTTATAGGATGCCATTTTCCCTTATATAAGAAATAAAGTCATTTTACTTTTTGCTTTTTCGAGCTTCATTTTATTTCAAATGAAATAAATAATTCTGGATTATAGAATACTGGTTTCTCATTCTCTTGTCTGTATCAAGAAGCAGCCTGCTCCAACCATCAACTTATATGTGAAAGCTGCAGCTTCGTCTCCTAAGTGCTTGAAATGTGTACAAGCACTCCTAAGTGCCCCTAAGTGATTAATAAAATGTACATGCAAATGTGTACATCTAAAAGAATGTACCCAAATACCTCAAACTACTGACAATAGAATATACAAAGTTAAATAAAGCCACACAAAGATTCAGAGAATGAATGGCTTGGGAAACAAAGTAAGTATTGCAGAGACTATTACAAATCCTTTACCTAGTAAAAGGATACACAAACTCTACATGGGCTATTTACTAAGTATCAACTTGTGCCTTTGAGAATCTGTGAAAACCCTCAGTTAATTACAACATGAATCTCAGCTCTATCCTCTACAATGGATAAATTCTTGCCTACTAGGATTGGGATTTTAGCAAATGAGTAGGAAAATTAATGTTTCCCTGGTCTGCAAAATGCAATAGGGAATGTGTATCAACAGGATAAAAGAGATCCTTCAGAGAATAGGCTCTTCATCCCCTCCTCATGACTTTAGCCCTACAGTTTCTTTGTATTTGTCTCTAAATCTTTAAATCCTGGATAAGCATCAAGATCTAGAAATACATTCACATGCAATAAGAAAAAATAATTTTCTTGTGGAACATTCTGTATTAGTTTGTTTATGTATGGCTGTAAAGAACTACCTGAGACTGGATAATTTATAACGAAAGAGGTTTAACTGAGTCACACTTCCACAGGCTGTACAGGAAGCATGGCTGGGAAGGCCACAGGAAACTTACAATCATGGCCTAAGGCAAAGAGGAAGGAGGCACATCCTACATGGCTAGAGCAGGTAGAAGAGAGAGAGAAGGAGGAGGTGCTACACATGCCCAAACAACCAGATCTCATGAGAACTGTATCACAAGAACAGCAAGAGGGAGGTCTGCCCCCACGTTTCGATCACCTCCCACCAGGCCCCTCCTCCAACAACCTGGGAATTACAGTTTGACAAGAGATTTGGGTAGGGACAGAAAGCCAAACCATGTCACATTTCTTCAATTTTTTTTTTCATATATTTACATTGAGTGTCTTGATTTGCTTTTCTTTCTACCCCACTGTCCCCTATAGACATCCAACATTCTGAAATACTTCTTGTTGGTTTTGGTTTTGATTACCCGCCATGAAGAAAACAATCTATTACATTCACAATACTGTCACTAAAGTGTTGGAGTGCTAGTATCATGTGTTTCAGAAATGTTGAACTTTTAAAAACTTATGGATTAAAAAACTCTAAAATGAAAGAAATTCTTGAAATTTCAGGCACTTAGGAGACAAAGCTGCAGCTTTCAGATATAAGTTGATGGTTGGAGCAGGGTTCTTTTTGATACAGACAAGAGAACCTGCATTCTATAATCCAGAATTAAAATATTTTCTCACATAGGTCTGAGATTTGCAGAAAAATTATGAAACAAATTAAGATGAAATTAATTTTAAAAAATTAAAAATATTTTAAAGACAGCATTATAATGTTCTTTAATGTTTCAATTTATTTCCTCCATTACAGAATAAGCTAAGTCATAGTTATTGTGTTCCCAAACAAATTGTGGCTGCTGCTTCTTGTGGTCCAACAGTGAGATGTAGAAAGACTGGGAAAGAAAGGAGTTTATTGCTGCAACTGGTTACAGAGGGAAGGAGTAACTCACAAGACCGACTCAAAGTTGCAAGTTTTTCCTTAGCTTATATATTCAATTCAAGCTTTACGCCTGTGTGCAGGAATGTTTTGTAATTAATCTAATCTTCACTAGGGTCTAGGTAGGAAAGTTTCTTAGGTTTGTTCCTGGATGAACAAGAGTGAGAAAATCTAGGTGAGGTTTTAATGCGTTTGTTTTTGCGTTCTAGCCCTGGTACTCAGGAACCATTTTCTCCAGTTCTTTAATGTTTGACTTGTACATTCATCATGACAGCAAAGGGCTTATGGAGACTTGACTGCTTGTCTCCTTAAGCCCTTTGCATGTTATTTTATAAATAGTATCTGGCCTGCCACAATTGTGTGTTATTTTATAAATTGCAACAAATTTGAACCATGTGAAGTTCAATGTGCCAATATCTTCCATTTGGATGCTGTTGTGTCCCCACATTCTCCTGCCTGACATTCCACCTCTGATAGGGTGATCAAGTATCCTGATTTCTGAGGGTGTTCTGTGAACATGGGACCTTAGTGCTAAAACAGACACAAAACTTAGGCAAAGAGAGAATGTCCTAAGAAAGCTGCAACTAATTGGTTGCCCTAATTTTCCTAAGGCATGCATGCATTTGTACCTTGAATGTTCTGCTTAGAATTATACCTCTAGAGACAACAGATGCTGGCGAGGATGTGGAGAAATAGAAACACTTTTACACTGTTGGTGGGAGTGTAAATTAGTTCAACCATTGTGGAAGATGGTGTGGCGATTCCTCAAGGACCTAGAAATAGAAATTCCATTTGACCCAGCAATCCCATTACTGGGTATATATCCAAAGGATTATAAATCGTTCTATTATAAGGACACGTGCACACAAATGTTCATTGCAGCACTGTTTACAATAGCAAAGACCTGGAACCAACCCAAATGCCCATCGATGATAGACTGGACAGGGAAAATGTGGCACATATACACCATGGAATATTATGCAGCCATCAAAAACGATGAGTTTGTGTCCTTTGTAGGGACATGGATGAACCTGGAAAGCATCATTCTCAGCAAACTGACAGAAGAGCAGAAGATCAAACACTGCATGTTCTCACTCATAGGCGGGTGTTGAACAATGAGAACACATAGACACAGGGAGGGGAGCACTTAGGACTGTTGGGGGGAAATGGGAGGGACAGTGGGGTGTGGGGAGTTGGGGAGAGACAGCATGGGGAGAAATGCCAGATATAGGTGATGGGGAGGAAGACAGCAAATCACACTGCCACGTGTGTACCTATGCAACAGTCTTACATGTTCTTCACATGTACCCCAAAACCTAAAATGCAATAAAATAAAAAAAAAAGAATTATACCTCTGAACACAGGGTTAGCCTATTAGTTTTAAAGACCACTCAAAGAGAAGAATAAAAGAAGGCAATGATAATATAGGCATTTTTACACTAGGCTAGTCTCTAACTCTGCCCAAACTCCTGAACTTGATTTTGTGGGGGAACAAAATGACTCAAAAGCAAAACAGTCAATTTCAGAAGTTTTATCATGATTTCTTATAGACCTACTAGCTTGCTCTTGATTTTTCTCTAAGGATTTACAACAACCTTTCTGAATCTATTTTTTTAATTTGGACCTCTGCCAAGCATGTGATGTGTCAGGACATAATAAGCCAACAAAAATAAAAAACCTAGGCTTTGGTGGTAGACAAGTCTGAAAATGAATTTTATAAGATCCCTTTTTGGCTTATACAACTCTAGACAAGAGAGTTCATCTATCTGAACTTTAATTGTCTCACCTTTAGTGTCTTTTCCTATGTGGAAGAAGAAAAGCACATAAAACTTCTAAAACATAAAAAGTTCTTAGTAAATGGTAATTTTTATTACAAGTTAGGTTTGTGTTTTATGAATTAAGAATTTTAAAACTTTAATGGCACAAAATTATATATTTATAGCTTCAGGAGGTACACATAAAAATTTGTTATAAAAAATTAAATGAAAATATTAGAGTTTACCATTTTAACGTAATAATTGAATAATGGAGATTTAGGCCCCAGAGATATACATTTTCAGCAGAAAAGCAAACCTACCATCTATAAACCATATAAGTTCCTGTTCTTGAAAATATCTGTGTAATTGTAAGCTTTCCCAGGGTCATTAAGTCACTTTAAGAAATGGTGATTCTCTTACACAAAAGTGCTTCCAGATGAAGGGTGATACTGGGAGAATTGTTATATGTTCCCAATTTTCAGGTCTACCACTCTTACCATCTTTTGTTTGTTTTATAAATCTTCTTCACTTTAGTTTCTTCTATTTGACTCAGTGTTTGATATGCTTTCCTGGCTTTCCATTTTCTTACTTCAAATAGTTCATTGCCTGCCCCCACTGGCCCCAGGCCAGTATTACTTTGACAATATGGTGATAAATTCGCATAAGATAGCTAACAGCCCCCATTTTAATCTCATTTTGCATATAGACATGCACACACACACACAAAAACACACACTATACGGTCTCATAGACTATACCGATAAGGCATGGGTTGATCCCCAAGGTGTTTTGGTACAAACAAATTGTGATGATTGCTTCATTTTATCTTTTGCTATATCTTTCTAAATATGTCTTTTGGTTATGGCCCCACCTCAATATTTCTTAGCAATCTAGTCCAACAAGAATGCATATTACATTCAAACACATTAACTAGAGTTTTTAAAACATTAAATCAATGCATTGTTTATTTAACAGGCTATTTCTTTTCCCTTCTTAATTATCCATAGGGATGAAGATTCCAAATGGCCTAAACTACAGTTAATTGGAAATATGATTCATAGCCATGATCTTTCATGTTCAAAAATACAAAAACATTTTGTAATAGCTTTTAAAATTAGAAGATGAGTTATTTTATGATCAATTTTAATCACAGAAAAAAAAAAAAGTCATTACAAAGACCATGTCCACTTGGTGGCTCACAATACTAATGTTAAAACAGTTTCTCAGATTGTCCTAAAGCAGTCCATTCATTTTCCAACATGAGGTTCTTAGTTGTGAAACAAATGTGTTGGCAAAGATGTGCAATGGTCTGCAATTCAACTGACTCCTCAATTTTATTTTTGAAAATTATTCACTTTTGGCTGTGAGCTATTTTGTGTGACAGAGTCGCTGATTGCTCACTTAGCATGTACTCTTAGCCAATTTAGCCCTGAGCACTTTTCAATAATTCATAATTCCTTAAATGAGTAAATCCCTTGCCCACATTTAGAAGGGTAATTTGTGAGGATAACTGCATTAAAATCTCACATGTTTGCTTATCACAGAGTGGCAACTTTCAAGACACCAGCTTTCTTCCTTTCTCATTATTACTCTGTTTAATAATATATTTTTAATTTAGAATAGTCATTTCACAAACAATATTTGCTTATTTTAACTAATTGTTATAATTGTTAAAGTAGCTTTCTTTTCCTTTTGTGTTACATAGCAAGAAATGAAATCAATTATTAACAGTTACCTTTAATTGAAAAGAGTCATGTTCTCATAAGCCACAGTTTTGAAATAAATGAATGATAAAAGTGGATTAATAATATATTGTATCAAACAATCAGGTATTTAAAAAACATCTTTAAAACACTTATGATGAAATGAGAAGTGAGGCATCTCCTGAGGAACACAATAGGTCCATGCTATTCATAAGACAATCTCAAAGTACATCAGGTAAATTTTCATTCTTCTCTCTTCTACTTTTCTGTATCAGTTCTTGTGAGATTCTGTTTAGATTTTGTAGTTGTTTTGTGCTATTTTGCATGAATGCAACTCTAATAATGCTTTCTCAATATCAGAATTATGCTAACTCATTTCTATATTCGTAAACAGGAGTCATTTGTTGGTGTTATTTCTCTAAGAAAACAATGTTGCTTCAAGGAGATAATCATATGGGACTACTAAACATGTAACCTTTTCATACAAAAAATTTACCATTCTAAAAATAAAAATGCAGATAATAGATTGCAAAAAATAATTGCAAGAGGTAATGGAAAATAATGAGTAAATAGCTATAATATTAAGAAATTTGTCAAATGAATTAGAAAAAAAGACAGAAAAGCACACAATAATAAATTGGGTGTAAATATATAAATAGACAATTACAGAAGTGGAGAGAAAAATAGCTAGTGAAAGGTCTTCAACTTCTCTAGAAGGCAAGGAAATGAAAATAGAATTTAAAATGAGATATCATTTTCATCATCTGAGCATGAAAGAAAAAGAAAGAAAGGAAGAAAGAAAGAAAGAAAGAAAACAGAAAACAGAAAGAGAAAGATGAAGTGAGAAGGGAAAGAAAGAAGGAAGGAAGGAAGGAAAGAAGGAAGGAAGGAAAGGAGGACAGAAGGAAGGAAGGAAAGAAAGGAGGAAGGAAGAAAGGGAGGAAGGAAGGAAAGGAGGAAGGAAGGAAAAAAGGAAGGAAGGAAAAAAGGAAGGAAGGAAAGGACAGAAGGAAGGAAAGAAAGAAGGACAGAAGGAAAGAAGGAAGGAAGGAAGGGAAGAGGGAAGGAATGAAGGAAAGAAGGAAGGAAGAAAAGGGGGAAGAAAGGAAGGAAAGAAGGATAGAAGGAAAGGAGGACAGAAGGAAGGAAGGAAAAGAAGGAAGGATGTAAGGAAGGAAAGAAGGAAGGAAGGAAGGAACAAAGGAAGGAGAGAAGGAAGGAAGAAAGGAAGGAAGGAAGAAAACGAAAGGAAGGAAGGAAAAAAGAAAGGTAAAGAGAAAAGAAACCTTCATTTTTTCTGGAGATTTGCGGATTAAAACACGGCACTTTTATTCACTGCTAGTAAAATATGTGCTGTTATACAAATTTTATAAACCCTTTGGACTACTTTTAAACATTTCCACTTTGAAGAATAACAATAAGAATGTTAGAGTATAGACTGCTGCATCATCTTACGGGGTGGAAGCCAACAAGAAATACGCATTATTAACAGGGGGACAAACCACCTAGTAAATTGTTTTATAGACAACCATTGATTTATTATGTAGTCATAAAAAATAATGAGTTAGAGCTTGATTAAACTAAAGGATTAGAGGAATTTCTAGAATAATGTTAAGGCTAAATGAAAATTGTGTGTTATGTTATCAGATCATATTAACATAAATTATAACAAGACTATTGTAAAACGTGATGTTTAACTTTGGATATGCAGAAAGTATGGGATGTGGGAGGTCACAAAATGGAAGAGAGGGAACAGGAATGGAGCACTAATAAATGGAAACTAATAAATAAAATGGTTCTGAAAATAGAAACATAATCATAATATAATCCTATTGTTATCAAGTTATATATTTAGCTATATATCTAAGCTTGTGCATAGGCATTAAATAGTGGTTACCAAAGAAATGACTTCCATACTTATCCTTGACTGCTGGAGTTTCCAGTGAACTTTGACTTTCTTCCTTAATTTTCTGTGTGGCCTTGAGCTTTTACAGTGATTAACTTGTATCATTTATATAATCAAGAACAAACAGCTATTTTAATTTTATAAAAATTATGTTTCAGAAACAACATTTATTTTTTTAACAACTCTGTATGTGATTTGCTTATGCCTAATGCGTTCAATGGTGAGATGTGCAAACATAATTATGTAGATGTAGAAAGTATCTCTCAAAATCTGATGGCCACTCATGATTTTTTTTTTAATGTGTGTGTGTGCCTGTGTGTGAAGCGGGAGAGGATGTATTATCCAGAATAAAGAACAAGTCACTCCCATTTAACCTCTCTTCCCTTAAAGAACTACCTCAGGTGTAGTTTTTATGTTATAATGGCCTGAACAATGTGCACAGCTACGTAGCTTTAGTTAACTGATTAAAACTTACATACATTTTTCTCTGGACATTAATTGAGATAAAAACAGAGGAATATGGTAAAATTCCCAGTAGATTCAGCTCATTCATATTTGAAAGGTAGTTCTCTCCCTGGCTTGAGCGTAAGTTTTTGAAAACAGTAGATAGATCTTATGCAGTGCCTAGGAGAAAGCCTTTTCAAACCACACAAAAAGCAGTCAGGGTAGCCAGTCCCTGTTTCCAGAAAGATCCTATGGGACGACAGAAGAGATTTGCTGGAAAGGGAGTAAGTCAGCAACATGTCAAGACAATAGTTTTACTCCCTCTAATTAAGTCTTTCAGAATGTTTTTTTTCCTACTTGCCTGAAGTTATTTTCATCTAAGAATTATTTTACTTTTTTATTCTCAGTGCTTAATACTGAGCCAGGTATTTAATAGACATTAAATCCACACATGTCAAATGGAACTATTTAGCTAAAGTTATTTTTTTGTTTTTGTGGGTTTTGTAGTTTTTAAGTAAACGTGTGTGTGCTTGTAATTATTTTATGTAATTTCACCATTTTGTCATCCTTGAATTTAGATCAGGATAGGTATAAATAACAGCAAGCGTGTGAGGAGGAAAATGCATATTGAAATTTGAATGATACCAGTAGAAGGTATGACATTGTCCTCTTTTCTGTCATCAAATAAAATATATTCAGAATGTGGGAACCCCTAAATTAGAATCATTTTACTGTTTGGGGAATTTAAACAAATGAAAATGTGGATATCAAATGGAAACTTTTATAACTTGCTCTTAAATCCAGCTACTTAGTTCTGAATTATGTCTTATAAAATAGGCTTGGCAATATACTTCTTTGTTTAAAAATAAATAGGCATATTTTAAGTCAAAACAAGTTTTGTGTTATTTGGGTAGTTTTGTGCAGAACCACCAACTAAAATTTCTAGTGTCAATCAATTCTGTTTTCTAAAGCTTTAATGAAGATGTTAAATAGCACCTGAATTCATAGAAACCATGGCAACACTGATTCTTTCTCATATTCTTTGACATTTTATCACATTGATTGATTTATTCATTGCCCTCTAGTCTTTTGCTGTAGCCTGGAAAACCTTTATTCTTTCTTTTATGACATCCAAAGTAAGTCATTTCAAATTAACTAGTGGAAATCAAATTTCATGGAACATGTTTACTAAAGGTCAGATTTATGAAATGTTCTGTAATTCTTTTACTATTTGGATTAGTATTGAGGAAAACTGAGTTAGGATAATTACTACATAAAACAGATCAGATGTGCTTGTTGCTCACAATTATTCATTTAGTTGGGCTCTTTTTAAAACTGTATTTCAAGTATTAGAACATCAGGTTCATGAAGTGCTAATTTTATAAGACATAATTAGATGTCATATCATCTAATACTTTACTAGAAGAACAACCCTAAGACACATAATCATCAGATTCACCAGGGTTGAAATGAAAGAAAAAATGCTAAGCATAGCCAGAAAGAAAGGTTGGGTTACCCACAAAGGGATGCCCATCAGATTCACAGCGGATCTCTCAGCAGAAACCCTACAAGCCGAAAGAGAGTGGAGACCAATATTCAACATCCTTAAAGAAAAGAACTTTCAACCTAGAATTTCATATACAGCCAAACTAAGCTTCATAAGTGAAGGAGAAGTAAAATCCTTTACAAGCAAGCAATTGCTCTGAGATTTAGTCACCAGGCCTGCCTTATAAGAGCTCCTGAGAGAAGCACTAAACATAGAAAGGAACAACCAGTAACAGCCACTCCAAAACATACCAAATGGTGAATAGCATCGACACAATGAAGAAACTGTGTAAACTAATGGGCAAAACAACCAGCTAGCATCAAAATGGTAGGATCAAATTCACACATAACAATATTAACCTTAATTGTAAGTGGGCTAAATGCTCCAATCAAAAGACACAGACAGGCAAATTGGATAAAAAGTCAACACCCATCAGTGTGCTGTTTTCAGGAAACTCATCTCACATACAAGGATACACATAGACACAAAATAAAAGGATGGAGGAAAATTTACCAAGCAAATGGAGAGAGAAAAAAAAAAAAAAAAAGCAGGAGTTGCAATCCTAGTCTGTGAGAAAATAGACTTTAAACCAACAAAGATCAAAAGAGACAAAGAAGGACATTACATAATGGTAAAAGGATCAATGCAACAAGAAGAGCTAATGATCCTAAATATATACGTACCCAATGCAGGAGCACCCAGATACATAAAGCAAGTTCTTAATGACTTACAAAGAGACTTAGACTCCCACACAGTAATAGTGGGAGACTTTAGCATTCCACTGTCAATATTAGACAGATCAACGAGACAGAAAATTAACAAAGATATCCAGGACTTGAACTCAGATCTGGACCAAGCAAACCTAATAGACATTTACAGAACTCTCCACCCCAAATCCAAAAAATATACATTCTTCTCAGCACCACATCGCACCTACTCTAAAACTGACCACATAATTGGAAGTAAGTCACTCCTCAGCAAAGGCAAATGACAGAAATCATAACAATCAGTCTCTCAGACCACAGTGCAATCAAGATAGAACTCAGGATTACAAAATTAACTCAGAACCACAGAACTTCATGGAAACTGAACAACTGGCTCTTGAATGTCGACTGGATAAACAATGAAATGAAGGCAGAAACAAAGATGTTTTTGAAACCAATGAGAATGGAGACACACCATACCAGAATCTCTGGGACACATTTAAAGCAGTGTCTAGAGGAAAATTTACAGCAATAAATGCCCACATAAGAAGCAAGGAAAGATTGAAAATCGACACTCTATTATCAAAATTGAAAGAGCTAGACGAATAAGATAAAAAAACTCAAAAGCTAGCAGAGGACAAGAAATAACTAAGATCAGAGCAGAACTGAAGGAGATAGAGATACAAAAAACCCTTCAAAAATCAATTTATAGCAATAAATGCCCAGATGAGAAGCAAGGAAAGATCTAAAATTGACACCCTATTATCAAAATTGAAAGAGCTAGACGAATAAGATCAAAAACTCAAAACCTAGCAGAAAACAAGAAATAATTAAGATCAGAGCAGAACTGAAGGAGATACAGACACAAAAAACCCTTCAAAAATCAATCAATACAGGAGCTGGTTTTTTGAAAAGATCAACAAAATAGACCAATAGCAAGATTAATTAAGAAAAAAAAAAAACAGAGAGAGAGAGAGGGAAGACTCATATAGATACAATAACAAACTATAAAGGGGATATCATCACAAATTCCACAGAAATACAAACTACCATCAGAGATTACTACACAGAACTCTATGTACATAAACCAGTAAACCTGGAAGAAATGGATACATTCCTGGACATTTGCATTCTCCCAAGACTAAACCAGGAAGAAGTAGAAACCCTGAATAGACCAATAACAAGGGCTGAAGTTGAGGCAGCAGTTAATAGCCTACCAACCAAAAAAAGCCCAGGTCCAGATGGGTTCACAGCTGAATTCCACCCGACGTACAAAGAGGAGCTGGTACCATTCCTTCTGAAACAAGTGTCTGTGGATGACAAAAAATCTTAGGACTGCCACTCTTAAAGTCACAAATAATATGAAAATTTGGTTATTTCTGTAGCATATAACAATTTTATATAACAATTATAACAATAATATATACTGTGATATCAGAATGATAAAAGTTTACTGTTATTTTGGAACATTTAACAACACATTTATACAAATATAGCACAAAGAAAGCCAAATACTATTTGATATTTCATAATGCTTCCTGTTTGATTTTTTAACCCCCTAAATTTTATATACTCTTAGACTCTGCTAAGTTGGGCCTCTAACCTATGGTCGGCCAGGCATCCTTGCATTTTATTAAGAGGGGCCTCTAACCCACTCTGTCTTAAGAGAGACTCTCACTACCCTAGGTTGGGCCTCTAATCCAATCCCATGCTTTACCTAGGTACCCCATCTCTTACCCAAAGTCGGCTGATCAGTACTGCAGTCTATTTCCTGTTGGCCTGGGGTGGGGAGTGGTCTCCTCAGTACTCAGTATCATCTATTCCTTAGTACACCAGAAGGATGTTACTGGACCCCAACACTTACCCAATGTTAGCTGTCGGGTAGGGAGTTTCCATGCTATGGTCCCTTCTGTGGTTGCCAGAAAGAAGTGACAGGAAAAGCATCCTGATCCAGACCCCAAAAGAGAGTTCTTAGATCTTGCACAAGAAAGAATTCAGGGTGAGACCACAGGGCAAAACAAAAGCAAGTTTATTAGGAAAGTAAAGGAATAAAAGAATGACTACTCCATAGACAGGGCAATCCCTAAGGGCTGTTAGATGCCCATTTTTATGGTTATTTATTGATGATATGCTAAACAAGGAATGGATTATTCATGCCTCTCCTTTTTAGACCATATAGGGCAACTTCCCAACATTGCCATGGCATTTGTAAACTGTGGGTGTGTAGCAGTGAGGATGATCAGAGGTCAGTCTTATCACCGTGTTGATTTTGGTGAGTTTGGTCTGGCTTCTTTACTGCAAGCTGCTTTATCAGCAAGGTCTTTATGAGTTTTATTTTGTGCCAACCTCCTATGCCATCCAGTGACTTAAGACACCTTAACTGTCTGGGAGTGCAGGGTAAGTTTCAGCCTCATTTTACTTAGTTCCTATTGGAGTTGCTCTGGTTTATAAACCTCTGACAATAGAAGATATTATTTGCTGGATGATCTACTGTATGGTTTCTAGGACTTGAAGACTCAGACCTGCCTCATTGTATGTGTTTTTAACACCTTGGATTTTTTTAAAGAAAAAGATATCTGAAAGCCAATGTTAAATAAATACATATTATATGGGAAAGAAAGATCATGGAGGGATTTCAGCACCCTCTGCTTAATTTATTATCCATCTCATTTGTAAAGAAAGTGACTTATTGGGGGCCTTGATTTGGATGAACAGACCATCATTTGGATAAGAGGTGGTTTGCTTTGCAGATCAGGGTGTCCTGATGAAGAAAGCCAAGAGACTGGCAATTTTAAAGGAAGGTAGACGTGGTTAAGGAAATTTTCAGGGAGACCTGGCTAGTCAGATAACAGTTGGACTGCATCCTAAAAGAAACACAGGCCTTATGGTGGAGTGGAGGGAAAGGTGGTTTCTGTATCATGTTTCCTAAGGTTTATCAGATCTTGTTCTATGTTAAAAAAAAAAAAAAAACAAAAAAACAAAAAAACAAAAAAAAAACAAAGAGAGTTCAAGTAGATACCCAAGTAGAGACAGTAATGTGTGTAGAAAAAAATCACTTTTAGTATCAGAGGAGCAGGGTGTTCACAAAAAGAGCCAAACTCTGTAAAATATTTATTTAAAGAGATTTATTCAGAATCAAATATGAGTGACTGTAGCCTGAGGCACAATCTCAAAGGGTGTTGAGAACATATGCCCAAGATGTTTGGGTTATTTCTTGATTTTTATATGTTTTCAGGAGACAAAAGCCATTAATCAATGCGTGTGAGTTATACATTGATATGGTTTAGAAAGGTGGGACAACTAGAAGTAGGACGAAGGACTCACAGGTCATAGGTGGATTCAGATTTTCTGGTTGACAATTGGTTGAAAGAGTTATTATGTGAAAACCTAGGACCAATAGAAAGAAGTGTAGGATTAGGCTAAGGGGTTGTGGAGACTAAGGTTTTTATTTTACAGATAAAGTCTCATAGGTGGCTGCTCTTTGAGACAATAGATGGCAAAAGTTTCCTACTCAAATCTTTAAAAAAAGTTGCTAGGCTCTCAGTTAATCTCTGTAGGATTGGAAAAGTCTGGAAGGGAAAAGACCTAGTTATGTTAATAGAGATTCTTTACAGATGCAAATCTTCCCCCACAAAAGACTTATTTGCAAGTCCATTTCAAAATATGGCAGAGAAACATATTTAAAGTATTTTGATTCCTTTATTTATCTGTCATGTGTCATGATGCCAGAGTCAGGTTGAAAAGTAAGCCAAATTATATAGGGTTAAATAAAACCCACCTGAGAAGATGTTATGGTTTGTAGGGTATGACTTTCCAGGTCTCTTATACAGGAATTTGGGCAAGAGAGGAAAAAGGTCAGAATTTAGTTCTGATGGGTCTAATTACCAAATTTACCATTTATATTAGTCATGATATTCAGCCATTCTAAACTTCATTTTGGAAGTTCAGAAAAATGATGATATTTAAATCTAACTTACAGTTGAGAATATAAGTTAAATGGGACAGCATATATGGAAATTTCTGTAACAAATGCTAGTTTCCTAATAAAAAATGGAAATGTTAACTGTACTTGTAGTTGCCTGAATAATCTAAGGGAAAAGAAATTATCATTCTTTTTAAACAGCATTTGGAACTAACTTTTTCTTGAATAAACCAAGATAGGTATATAGATAGAAAAAAAAAAGAAGATATAGTTAGATTTTAACAAAAAAGAAAAAAAAAAGAATATACACACACATATTATTTTCCTCTATTCAAATATAAACTGTGTGACAGCTTAAAGACTAGTTTTAAGACTTACATGTAATTTCATTTAATTGCTGTTTTATATCTACTGGGAAAGCCAAAGCCCTTCTCCCTAGATTTCTGAGAATTTCCGGAGGCTTACATTCTCTGTTTTTTATTTAGCTCTTCTTGCTCACCTCTCATTTTCACTTGAGTTTCATCTCGTGTCTGGGACAAAATTTGTAACATAGTCCCTCAAAAGCACACTTACAACAAGGTATGTGTTTGTGTGTGTGTGTTTGAATAAAGTTGATGAGACTTTGCTGAGTTGTGAGTATAAATAATCTGTAATTAACTTTGTTACCCAAATATTTATTAATCGTGTGATCTATGTACAAGACTGGTAATACTAGTTTTAATCTTTGTCCTTTACATCTCAAAATTTATTACCTATTTGAAATATAAAATATTATTCATTTTTTTCTTCCATACCCTGTTTTCTTGCTCTGAGCATTCTCAATTTTCAAAAAGTCACCTTCAGGGATAAAGATTTGTGGGTTTAGCAGAGCTAGACTAAAGAACTGGCCTTACTCATGGCATAGAAGCACTCAAAAGGTTCTTCAAGGATGTAAAATCAAGCTCAGTACTTTCAGGTAACAATAGACTTGAACCATCTTACTACAAATATTTGTTTTTCTTTTGTCTGTTTGTTGCTGTAAGTTAGTTTATAATTTTATAATGTCTCAATCATAAATAACTTTTCTTCATAAAATTCTTGAACCAGTACTGATATGGACAGGAGACAGCGAATACTGGGTAGAAGAGGGTGGGTCCCTGGCAACGGTCCCACCCTCAAACCTGGACCCATGGCCCAAAATGAGAACTTCACATCTCTTTCCCATCTGAGTGTTGCCATTTCCAAAACCACACTGGCCCACCTCACCCCCAACTTGTACCCATAAAAACCCCAAGATCCACTGGCAAAAATGCAGAGTGAAGGGGTAGAGGAGAGTAAAACAGAAGCAGCTGGACATCAGAGAGAAGCAGCTTGACTTCAGATGGATGGCTTGACAGTGAGATTTCAAAGATTACCTTCCCACACCATCCCTTTTCCATCTGCTTCCTTTCCTGCTTAGAGCCACTTCCACCACTCAATAAAATGCTCCACATACACTCCCCTTCAATTCATTCCTGTGATCTGATTCTTCCTTGACACCAGACAAGAACTTGGGTACCAAGAGGGCAGGGTGTAAAATGCTGTCACCTAGACACTCCATTGAGCTGGTTTAACACTTAGCCATCTGTGGATAAAAAATGGTAAAAGTGCACTGATTGTAACATATGCCCTTTTGGGATCCAGGAGTCATAGATACCTTTCAAGGACAGCAGAATTAAAAGAACATTGGAACATGCTTGGATGCTGCCACAGGGCCTGCACAGAGCATGCTCCCACCAGAGAGGAGTGACTGACCAGTTCCAGCTTTTGTTTGCCCTGGGTCCTACACATGCTAACCTGAGCGCTCCCCATCTCATGAGGTGTTCAGAGCTGCAGGCTGAGTAAATGAGCCACCCTTTCATGATTCCCGTGAAGGGGTCAAGGGAAATATCCTGTCTCAATATCATGGTTAATTTTATGTGTCAACTTGATTGTGTTAGGAGATACACAGAAAGCTGGTAAAACATTATTTCTGGGTTTATCTATGAGAGTCTTTCTGGAAGAGATTAGGATAAAAATCAATTGAATAATTAAAAAATATCTCCTCTCACCAATGTGGGAAAACATCATCTAAACCTTTGGGGGCTCAGATTAAAAACAAAGCAGAGGAAGGGTGAATTTGAGCTTTCCTCTTGAGTTGGATGTAAACGTCCCACCCCCAACCTGGTTTTCAGGTGTTGGGCCTCAGACTGAGAGTTTTACCAGAAGCTCCACTCGTTATCTGGCCTTCAGACTCAGAGTGAATTACATCACCAACTCCCCTGGTTCTCCAGCTTGTGGATGATATATTGTAGAACTTTTCCACCTTTATAATAATGTGAATCAATCCCCATCATTAATTTTTGTATATATCTCCCCATACATCCTAATGGTTCTGTTTTGCTGGAAAACTCTAACACAACTAGTACATATTTATTGCCCTGCAGATTGCCTTTCTTATACTAAAAAATTATATTACAATTGTTCTAGTTGTGTCCTTTAATTTTTTCCTGTGTACATATCTGTATGGTTGATATATACAATGATTTTACTTTTTAGCATACTAGTTTCATATCTTGATCTATCATCTCTATGCCTTTATATATTTGATATACAACGGGTACAAACATATTGAATTCCTATTGCAACCATCAATAATGTGTTGGCTTATTTATTTATATTATTTTGAGCGATAATGTTATGTGGGCTTAAAATGTACTTTATTTATATTCACTTGAATTCCTGTTTTTCTTTGTAGCTCAGTGTAATTTATAAAAAGGGTTTAGTAACCTTGGTTCAAATTCTGCTTCAGTAACTCACCATTAGTATAACCTCTGACAATTTAATCTGCCAAAGCCTAAAATTATCCACTTTGGACACTTGATGTTATAGTGCAGTCAGTGCTTATAACAAGTTAATCCCTCTTACATTCTTTCTTATCCATCTTTTCTCCTTTTTTGGGGGGGGATTCATTTCCTCCTTTCCTTTTCCTATCAATTCTTCAATATATATATATATATTTTTTTTTTTTGATAGAGCTTTTGCCTCAGCCTCCTGTGTAGCTGGATTACAATTTTTTGCCACCATACCTGGCTAATTTTTGTATTTTTTTTTAGTAGAGACAGGATTTCACCATGTTGGCCAGGCTGGTCTCAAACTCCTGGGCTCAAGTCATCCACCCCACTTCAGCCTCCCAAAGTGCTGGGATTATAGGCATAAATTACTGCACCCAGCAATTCTTCAACTTTTAATAATTATATTGAGTCTCTTATCTTTCACAAAGTCTGTCTTGATAATCTTGATATCAAAATGATAGATAATCTTGATATATCATTTCAAAAATATTTCCTAGAACTTGTGTTTTGCTCAATTCTTCATTATAAACTGAATTTTGCGTTTTCATTGTCCTATAAGTGTGAATTTTCTTCTCACAGTAAGATTATAGTAAGGTAGTAAAATATCTTGCTATGAGCTTGTCATAAATATATAATTCTACATTTCTCAAGGGTTATATGTCACATATTGAAATCACTCAGTAAATATTTGGTACTATTTTTATTTGTATTTGCATTGAAAATATGTGATGAATTTCAATAATAGTGCTCCTGGTTAAAGTTGTATGAAAATCATTGGCCCAAAATGTTCAGGCCATTTCCTGTATCTGAGGCAGTTTTACAAAGATGTTTAGTTTTGATAACCAGTCTGATCTAAGAAAATAAAACCATGTCATTCAAAACATGTTCTCCCAAATTTAAAAACCATCAAGTCAATCTCCTGGTTAAATAATAGATGTATGTTTCAGTAGATTTTGAAATATCATGTAATAATTTGAAATTACAAGCTTGTGGCTCACAACTTGACTGACAAATAGCTGTTTCATTATTTTTAACTAGCCTTTCTTGGACTATGTATATCCATAGACAAAAGAAAGATAAAAGTTGAAGTAATCAATCCAACAGTTATCCTACACTAAAGTATGACAAAATTTCTATTGCAGAAATTTAACTCATCAAGCCTGAACTGTTGACTTTGAACAATTACATGAAAGAGTGCCACCATGCTGAACTATCTGTGTACTGCCAACTCTATACACGAACAAGAGTGGGCTGTATTCCGACCATTGTTAGAATAAATTATCCTTATTACCTAATGTATCTTCACACCCACTCTATTATTTATTACTATGTTTTTACACTGGCATCAAATTAAAGTTGCTAAACACAGCTTTGATCATGTTCAAAATTTCTGTGGCATGCCTATATAAACAATCACTAATCCTCAGAATTAATTATCTACTAATTTGTATTTGACATATTTATAAACATAATTCCTTATCACAGTTCACGGCAAACCATACTGCTCTGAATATTCAGAACTTTCTGTGAACTTTGATTTTCTACTTTTTATAAACCAGCATGCCATTAGTTAGATCTGAATGAGTGATCTCATCTGAAAACAGCAGGACTTTCAGAGCTAATATTCTTCAAGGCATTGGCTAAGGGGGCTTCCTCACACTCAGCAAGTCTAATTGTGGTTGAGGCTTTCCACTAACTGGTGTGCAAGCAACAGATTTCGTGTTTTTCTAGGCTCACCAGGAGCTAGAATTTGCTTGTATTAATCTGTTACAGAATCTGTCATTATTTGTTACTTGAGAGGTAGAATAATCAAAGTAAAATATTCTTATATTCAATGGAGGAGTGGAATTGTCTTGAGCATGAAAGAGGATGGAAAGCACCTGGTGAGATCAGACAACCATTATTCATAAGCACAAGAACTTTATAAATTCTCAGAAGCAAATGCCAACTGCTTGCTGGGAGCTGAGCTCCAGTTTTTTAGGTAGAAAGAAAATCCACTGAAACCACGATGAACTCTGATTCTGTATCTGTAGGAAGACATGTTCTGTGGGAACCTGAGTTGTAATTAGCATTCTGAAATAACAATTTTTCCAAATGGTACCTCTGCTATAAGCAGCTGCTCTCCCACATTATTCTACAAAGGGCACCTATTTCTATACTTTTATTAATCTTTTGCCTTTTCTTGAAATCTCATCTCTGCCCAATCCTACGATCAAATCTCATTCATTCTTCATTGAGCAACTGCAGACTAAACTTTATACAAAGCTTTTCCTTATAATCTTTTTAATCTTACGATCATCAGTCCTTATTTGTTATTATTTCCACACACTTCTATTTAACTGCAGTCTGCCATTACTGAGACAGACCGCCATTACCGATGCAGTTCTAACTGTACCTCTGTCTTTGAGTTATTCGTTTCAAATGGGTTGGAGCTTTCTCCTCAGTTAGATCATCAGCTGATTTAGAGAAGGACTTTGTCTATTACAGGACTCATGCAGCAAGTCAGGGCTCCACAATGCTTTAGACAGAGGGCAAGCCCTGCAAGTCCGAGTTAAACCTTAGAGCTATCAATTATTAGCTGGCTATGTCAAACTGGGCAAGGTATCAATCTCTCTGTTCCCCATCTGCACAGTGAAGATAATGAAACCACCCTCATAGGATTTTGTAGAGATTACATAAGTTGTTCCAGATAAACATTTAAATAGCGCTTGGCATGTGAGATAGGAAGTCTAAATGTTACCTATTCTTACTAAATATTGAATTTTGTCAGTATTATTTTACCTTTAAATGAGGTAATCACTGTCACTGAACACAGAGAAATATATGTATATGCTCTGCATGTATCTACATAAGTGAAAGGGCAACCAACCCCGAGAATCAAGAATTCTGGGAAGGAGGTATATAACCCTTGCATTTGTGCCTTTACTTTGATAGCAATTAGCAGTACAAAGAAGTTACTGTAAAGCACAAATAAGACAGAATGGGCTCAAATATCAGCTCTATTAGTGACAATTACCCAAGGAAGTAATTTATGGAAAATTTCAAATGTATACAGAAATAGATGGAACAGTATACTCCCATTTACCAATTTAAGCCTCATGTTTAATTTTTGCAACGATATTGTTTCAAATAACACCCAGCAGGGAGAAAGGAAGAAAAATGTTAGCTAGCAATGCATTAAAATTTGGAGAACTAAATAGATTAACAGTAAAATATTATTTTACTATGGAGAAAATCTCTTAAAATAGAATCCCCCAAATACCATATATCTTCATTTGGCAGAGTACTTAGCCTTCATTTGCTTCTTAGAGAAAAATAAAGATAAGGAAACAAGTTAAGTTCCAAGGTTTACTAAAGCAAACCACGGTAAATAAGCACATAAACGTATGTACAACCTTTTCTGATTTCAAGTTTTATTCTTTCAGACCTCCTATGCATCTTGCATTTTCAGCTACTGTCTTAAATGAGAATATCTGAAGAATTTTGGCCTTAAATCTCCTGATACCTTGGCTTAATTAAGGTAGAAAATAGACTTCAGAAAATGTAAAGTATTTCTGGCAGTAAGCAAAAACAAACAAACAAACAAACAAAACAGATTTTTTCTTTATATCCTGTGGTATCAAATAATTTTAATTAGTCAGAATTCCCTATTCCTTGACCATTCTCACTCAGGAGATATCTACAGACATTCTAGCCTTGATATCTTGCTGTCTAATATGGTCACTGCCACAAGGACCAACAGAGTACTTGAAATATGGCTGGTCTGACTGAGGAACTCTTTTTAATAATACTTAATTTTGGTAACTGACCCAAGATGGCTGAATAGGAACAGCTCTGGAGTGCAGTTCCCAGAGAGAACAACGCAGAGGGTGAGTGATCGCCACATTTCCAAATGAGTTTTTCTGCTCACAGAAAGATTCCTGGGCTGAAAAGTGCCATAAGTTTCCAGCACGGCTGTTTTAGCCAGTGTCGTGGGTTCTCCACAAAAAAACTCACACAAGTCTGGTTGGCCGTTTTGACTGGCACCTGGAATGCCTCAGAGACAGAGCCACCCACTCAACTGAATAAAAGGGGGCTGAAACAGGGAGCCAGGTGATCTGGCTCAGAGGGTCTCACCCCAGCAAAGACCAGCAATCTGAAATGCTCTGGATTTAGAGTTTTGCAGCAAGCGCAGCTGGACCTGGGACAATCCAGCTCAGTGTGGGGAAGGGCATCGGCCATTGCTGGGGCAGTCCACCATTACCAAGGCAGTCCACAATTACCAAGGCAATCCACCTTTACTGAGGCAGTCCACAAATACCAAGGCAGTCTGTCATTACTGAGGCAGACCGCCATTACTGAGGCAGTTTTAACTGTACCTCTGTAAACAAAACCACAAGGAAGTTCACATGGCAGCTGGGTAGAGCCCACAGCAGCTCAGCAATGCCTCTGCTGGCAGACTAAGACTAGACTACCTCCTTGCTGAGCTGGGCAGTTCTGAACACAGGCAGCAGCATGTCAGGAACTTATAAATAAAGCCCCACCTTCCCAGGACAGAGCACATGGGAAAAAAGGCGGTTATGAGTTCTGCTGCAGCAGACTTAAATGTACCTGCCCAGCAGCTCTGAATGGAACAACGGAACTCCCAGATCAGTACTTGAGCTCTTATAAAGAACAGACTGTCTCCTCAAGCAGATCCCTGACTCCCATATATCCAAAGAAACACCTTATAAAGGAGAGTTCAGGCTGACAACTGGTGGGTACCCTTCTGGGATGAAGATAGCAGAAGAAGGAACAGGCAGCAACCCTCACTGTTCTGCAGCTGCCACAGGTGATCCCCAGCCAAGAAGGCTCTGGAGTGGACCTCCAGCAGTCCTACAGCAAAGGGGCCTGGCTGTTAGAAGGAAAATTATAAAACAGGAAGAAATAACTTTAACATCAACAAAAAGGACATCCACTCAGAGATACCATGCCATAGTCACCAACTACAAAGACCAGAAGTAGATAAATAAACAAAGATGGGAAGAAACCAGTGGAAAAAGGATGAAAACACCAAAACCCAGAATGCCTCTTCTCCTCCAAGGGATCACAACTCCTCACCAGCAAGGGAACAAGGCTGGATGGAGAATGAGTCTGATGAATTGACAGAAGCAGGCTTCAGAAGGTAGGTAATAACAAACTTCTCTCAGCTAAAAGAACATGTTCTAGTCCAACGCAAAGAAACTAAGAACCTTGAAAAAAGGTTAGACAAAATGCTAATGATAATAAACAGCTTAGAGAAAACTATAAATGAATTGATGGAGCTGAAAATCACAACACGAGAACTTCACAAAGCATACACAAGTTTCAACAGTCAAATCTACCAACGAGAAGAAAGGATATCACAGATTGAAGATCAACGCAATGAAGCAAAATGAATAGGCAAGATTAGAGAAAAAGGAGAGAAAAGAAATGAACAAAGCCTCAAAGAAATATATGGGATTATGTGAAAAGACCTAATCTACCTTTGATAGGTCTACCTGAATATGATGGAGAGAATGAATTCAAGCTGGAAAATACTCTTTAGGATATTATCTGGGAGAAATTCTGCAACCTAGCAAGGCAGACCAACGTTCCAGTCTAGGAAATACAGAGAACACCACAAAGATATTCCTTGAGAAGAGCAACCCCAAGACATGTTATCATCAGATTCACCAGGGTTTAATTCAAGGAAAAAATGCTAAAGTCAGCCACAGAGAAAGGTTGGACTACCCAAAAAGGGAAGCCCATCAGACTCACAGTGGATCTCTTGGCAGAAACCCTACAAACCAGAAGAGAGTAGGGGCCAATATTCAACATCCTTAAAGAAAAGAAATTTCAACCTAGAATTTCATATCAAGCCAAACTAAGCTTCATAAGTGAAGGAGAAGTAAAACGCTTTCTGAACAAGCAATTGCTGAGAGATTTGATCACCAGCAGACCTGCCTTATAAGAGCCCCTGAAAGAAGCGCTAAACATAGAGTGAAAGAAGTAGCACTAGCCACTCCAAAAACATACCAAAATGGTAAAGACCATTGACACAATGAAGAAACTGCCTCAACGAATGGGCAAAACAACCAGCTAGAATCAAAATGGCAGGATCAAACTCACACACAATATTAACCTTAAATGTAAATGGGCTAAATGCCCCAATCAAAAGACACAGACTGGCAAATTGGATAAAAAGTCAACATCCATCAGTGTGCTGTATTCAGGAAACCCATCTCACATACAAGGACGCACATAGGCTCAAAATGAAGGGATGGAGGAAGATTTACCAAGCAAATCAAGAGCAAAAAAAAGCAGGAGTTGCAATTCTCATCTCTGATAAATTAGACTTTAAAGCAACAAAGATCTAAAGAGACAGAGAAGGACATTACATAATGATAAAAGGATTAATGCAACAAGAAGAGCTGACAATCCTAGACATATACGTACCCAATACAGGTGCACCCAGATGCATAAAACAAGTTCTGAATGACCTACAAAGAGACTTAGACTCCCACACAATAATAGTGGGAGACTTTAACACTCTACTGTCAATATTAGACAGATCAAGGAGACAGAAAATTTACAAGAATAACCAGGACTCGAACTCAGATCTTGACCAAGCAAACCTAATAGAAATTTACAGAACTCTCCACCACAAATCCACAGACTATACATTTTTCTCAGCACCACATCACACCTACTCTAAAATTGACCACATAATTGGAAGTAAGTCACTCAGCAAATGCAAAGGAACAGAAATAATAACAAACAGTCTCTCAGACCACAGTGAAATCAAATTAGAATTCAGAATTAAGAAACTAACTCAGAACCGAACAACTTCATGGAAACTGAACAACTAGTTCTTGAATATTGACTGAATAAACAATAAAATGATGGAAGAAATAAGATGTTCTTTGAAACCAACAAGAATGAATACACAACATACAAAAATCTGTGGGACACATTTGAAGCAGTGTGTAGAAGGAAATTTATAACATTAAATTCCCACATGAGAAACAAGGAAAGATTTAAAATCAGTACCCCATCATCAAAATTAAAAGAGCTAGAGGAGCAAGAAAAAAAAATCAAAGCTAGCAGAAGACAAGAAATAACTAAGATCAGAGCAGAACTGAAGGAAATAGAGACACAAAAACCCTTAAAAAATCAATCAATCCAGGAACTGGTTTTTTAAAAAGATCAACAAAATAGACCAATAGCCAGATTAATAAAAAAAAAAAAGAGAGAGAGAGAGAGAAGACTCATATAGATGCAATAACAAACTATAAAGGGGATATCACCACCAATTCCACAGAAATACAAACTACCATCAGAGATTACTACACACAGCTCTATGCATATAAACCAGTAAACCTGGAAGAAATGGACAAATTCCTGGACACTTGCACCATCCCAAGCCTAAACCAGGAAGAAGCTGAAGCCCTGAATAAACCAATAACAGGGGCTGAAGTTGAGACAGCAATTAATAGCCTACCAACCAAAAAAATCCCAGGTCCAGATGGCTTCACAGCTGAATTCTATCAGACTTACAAAGAGGACGTGGTACCAGTCCTTCTGAAACTACTCCAAACAATCCAAAAAGAGGGAATCCTTCCCAAATCATTTTATGAGACAAACATCATCCTGATACCAAAACCTGGGAGACACTCAACAAGAAAAGAAAACTTTAGGCCAATATTCATGAAGAACATAGATGTGAAAATCTTCAATAAAATACTGGCAAACCGATTTCAACAGCACATGAAAAAGCTTATCCACCATGATCAAGTAGGCTTCACCCCTGGGATGCAAGACTGGCTCAACATAGGCAAGTCTACAAATGTAATACACCACATAAACAGAACCAAAGACAACAACCATATGATTATCTCAATAGATGCAGAGAAGGCTTTTGACAAAATTCAACAGCCCTTTATGCTAAAAACTCTCAATTAACTAGGTATTGATGGAACGTATCTCAAAATAATAAAAGCTATTTACTACAAACCCACTGCCAATATTATACTGAATGGGCCAAAAATAGGAAGCATTCCCTTTGAAATCTGGCACTAGATAAGAATATCTCTTCACCGCTCCTATTCAATATAAAATTGGAAGTTCTAGCCAGAGGAATCAGGAAAGAAAAAGAAATAAAGGGTATTCAATTAGGAAAGAAGGAAGTCAAATTGTCTCTATTTGCAGACAACATGATTGTTTATTTAGAAGACCCCATTGTCTCAGCCAATAATCTCCTGAAACTGATAAGTAACTTCAGCAAAGTCTCAGGATAAAAAATCAATGTGCTGAAATCATAAGCATTACTATACACCAATAACAGTCTAATAAAATGCCTAGGATCAAACTAACAAAGGATGTGAAGAATTTCTTCAAGGATAACTATGAACCCCTGCTCAAGGAAATAAGAGAGGACACAAACAGATGGAAAAACATACCATGTTCATGGTTAGGAAAAATCAATATTGTGAAAATGGCCACATTGCCCAAAGTAATTTATAGATTCAATGTTATCCCCATCAAGCTACCTAGGACCCTCTTCACAGAACTGGAAAAAAACACCTTAAACTTCATATGGAACGAAAAGGGAGCCTGCATAGCCAAATAAATCCTAAGCAAACAGAACAAAGCTGGAGGTATCACCCTACCTGACTTCAAACTATACTACAAGGCTACAGTAATCAAAACAGCATTCTACTGGTACCAAAACAGAGATACAGACCAATGGAACATAACAGAGGCCTCAGAGGCAACACCACACATCCACAAACATCTGATCTTTGACAAACCTGACAAAAACAAGCAATGGGGAAAGAATTCTCTGTTTAATAAATGGTGTTGGGAAAACTGGCTAGCCATGTGCAGAAAGCAGAAACTGAACCCCTTCCTGACATCTTACACTAAAATTAACTCCAAACGGATTAAAGGCTTAAACATAAGACCTAATAACATAAAAACCCTAGAAGCAAACCTAGGCAGAACCATTCAGGACACAAGCATAGGCAAGGACTTCATGACTAAAACACCAAGACCAATGGCAGCAAAAGCCAAAATAGACAAATGGGATCTAATTGAACTCCAGAGCTTCTGCACAGCAAAAGAAACAATCACTAGAGTGAACTGGCAGCCAACAAAATGGGAAAACACTTTTGGAATCTACCCAACTGACAAAGGGCTAATATCCAGAATCTACAAAGAACTAAATCAGATTTACAATAAAAAACAAACCCATTCAAAATTGGGCGAAGGACATGAACAGACACTTTTCAAAAGAAGACACATGAGGCCAAAAAATATGTGAAAAAATGCTCATCATCACTGGTCATTAGAGAAATGCAATCAAAACCACACTGAGATACTATCTCACACCAGTTAGAATGGAGATTTTTAAAAAAAATCTGGGGACAACAGATGCTAGAGAGGATGGGGAGAAATAGGAACACTTTTACACTGTTGGTGAGAGTGTAAATTAGTTCAACCATTGTGGAAGACAATGTGGCAATTCCTCAAGGACCTGGAAATAGAAATTCCAGTTGACCCAGCAATCCTATTACTGGATATATATCCAAAGGATTATAAATTGTTCTAGTATAAAGACAAATGCACACGTATGTTCATTGCAGCACTGTTTACAATAGCAAAGACCTGGAACCAACCCAAATGCCCATTGATGATAGACTAGACAAGGAAAATGTGGCACACATACACCATGGAATACTATGCAGCCATAAAAAATTATGAGTTCATGTCCTTTGCAGAGACATGGATGAACCTGGAAACCGTCATTCTCAGCCAAATGACACAAGAATAGAAAAAATATCGCCACATGTTCTCGCTCACAGGTGGGTGTTGAACAATGAGAACACATGGACACAGAGGGCCACATGGAACACTTGGGTCTGTTGGGGGGGAC
The DNA here is from genome assembly GCF_009761245.1 of Sapajus apella. Lineage (NCBI taxonomy): Eukaryota > Metazoa > Chordata > Mammalia > Primates > Cebidae > Sapajus > Sapajus apella. The sequence goes on along the minus strand of NW_022436992.1, from coordinate 7,777,253 downwards.
TAGGGGAGGGACAGCCAGGGTAGGAAGGTTGGGGAGGGATAACATGGGAAGAAATGCCAGATATAGGTGATGAGGGGATGGTGGCAGAAAACCACATTGCTGTGTATGTACCTATGCAACATTCATACATGATCTGCATATGTATCCCAGAACCTAAAGTGCAATAAAAAATATATAAAATTACTTAATTTTAATTAGTTTAATTTTAAAATATAGATTGAATTATTGGAAAAAATTAAGCATTTTTGGAATGACTTGGGTATGTGAATCTACAATTTTAATTGTAAATTTCATGGTATTTGATTAGTCTTTCTAGTTAAAATTTAGTATCTGGATTAAGATGTGTTCTAAGAAAAATATTTCATTACAATTGCTATATTGATTATACGTTATACTGATGGTATTTTGGATACATTGTGTTAAATAAAATGTTACTTGTCACAATCTCACCTGATTCTCTTTGCCTTTTTTGATGTGGTCATTAGGAAATGTACAATTATGTATGTATTTTTAAATATTTCCTAATACTTATTTAATTATTAAATATTTCTACTTGACAATGCTGCCTTAAATAGTTTACAATATAATTGCAAATAAAGTCTTCCAGGTTCTCACTCTCTTCCTTCTTGTTTTAGCTCCTTGTTTTTCCTTTTTTCCTAGAGTTCAGATAATCTTTGGCTTTACAGAGCAAACATGTTTTTCAGTAAAGGCTATGTCATTATTCCCAATGACTGGCTGGAATAACCAGAAAAATTAGGTAAACCAATCAAGAGCAGACACATCCGGCATATTTTAGTTAGTTAAAAATCTGTATGTTTTATGAATAGACTTTTATTACTGTCCAGATTCAATCTAAGGCAACATGGTGATATTAACAGTTGAGTTCTGTTTATTTCTTTCTACGTTAGTTTCCTTCATCACAGAAACTGCACCCACCTCCCTTTTGCAGTATCTAGTGTCCTAAGGACCACTTCTCCAAAGGATCTGCTTAAAGTATTATGTTTAAGCAATGGCTTAAAGATAATAGCTTAAAGATCATCTACTTTGACTTAACCTGCCCCCTTATCTATATTTGCCAATCTTACATACTGTTCTCTATGGTGCTAACAGAGTAATCTGTCTAAACTGCAAATTCATCCACATCACTCTTCCTGCTTAAAAGTACAGAGGGAAAAAACTCAAACATAGCATAGGAAATAGGCCAGTCGGTAAGCTAGGCCTTACCTTTCTTTCTTTCACTCCTGGGGCTTCCAGCTTTGCACTTTATGCCCTAACAACACTAAACAGAACAAACATTTCATGCCTCAGGGCTTTATCTCAAGCCATTTCCTTTGCCTACATCACCCTTTGACTTTTCACATATGTGCAACTGTTGTAACATAATGATGCAGAATAAACTCTACTTTAGTCAGAAGTAATTTGTTTGCAAACAAACAAACAGAACAAAGAAAAGCTCACTCAAGGTGATCTCTGATAAGGGTAACATTCCCAGGATGTAATAGTGTATTACAAACCTGGGGAAAAAAGTATAAATGAAATTTATCAGAGCTTATTTTTTACTCAGTTCTTCTTTTTCCTCTGCCGGCAGAATGACATTTTCTTCTCTGCTACTTCTTTTGATTTCAAAAGATCTACAATGGTGTCAACAACTCCTAAGTCTAAAAGAGATAGCATTAGGAGAAATACCTAATGTAGGGACTGGGGGATGGATGTAGCAAACCACCATAGCATGTGTATACCTATGTAACAATCCTGTACGATCTGGACATGTACCCCAGAACTTAAAGTATAATAAAAGAAGTTGAAAAAAAAATATATATATATATATATTTATATAATTAAAATAACTTTGAGACCCAGGACCTAGTAACCTTCTAGGGCTCTCAGGGATCTAATCCAAGGATTCCCAAGGGATAACCTGCTTTGTTTAACTGAACTATGACATCCGTGCCTTTTTCTGTTGGTGAGAAGGTAAAACAACAACAAAATCTCTACATTTGTGACTTCGATTAAAGGAAAAATTAGTAACATGCCTAGTATATTGTATTATCTTTGGAAAAAAAGAACAATTATTTAAACTACTTACTATGGAAATTTTTCTCCACTTATCTTTAAGATACACACTAGAAATTTGGAAAATATATGTACAAAATTGGTAGCTAGTGGTTCATACTTGTAAATATTTTAAATTATTTTTAAAATATTACATTTAATAAATAGCATTATATTAGTAAATATAAATTACTATATCCAGAAATGGGCAAGTAACCATCAATGTGTGTTGAGTCTACAAAACAATATGAATGGGCAGTCAGCAGATTTCAAAGCCTATGAAATTAGATTCAGAGAGATTAAATACTTTGTTCAGGTCCTCACATTTACTGTGTAGCACAACCAAGAGTCAAACATCAATCTGACCATAATTTCTATGCTTTATTTGAATGGTGGAGTCATTTTCCAATCAAAGAGGAATGTGATCTTGGATCTATGTTGATGGTAATGTTCTATAGTGATACATCCCTGAAGATTTAGGAAAAATACAATAAATTCATAATAATAGTAATAGAAAAATAAACACTTAACAGTGCTCACCATTTAGCAGACACTCTTTTAAGCATTTTACATATATGAACTCATTTAATCCTCACAATAAGGCAATAGGTCTGCTTCCATTACTTCCCCTGAGAAGGAAACTAAATCAACTTATAGTGGATCACAGCTAAGAAATGGAACATTACGTTAAATATCCAAGGAACCCACAGGCCAGATACTCTTAACTGTAAAATGTGAATATATTAGGAAATATAAAGTTGTATTAATCAGCAGGAAAATTATGAGTGGTGTCCATAACATAAACATGGAGACAGAAAACTAGAATAGTTACAGGGACTAATCAGAATTGCCACTTCTAAATGTGTTACTTTTTCCCAAAAGAGTGTTCTACTGACAGAAGAATCCACTTGTCTGAGTGTAAGGACAATTTTAAATGAGATTTGTCACTACATTTTAGCCTCATGCCATTAATTATTCAAATCATATAATTAACCCCCCTTGCTTTGATTTTGTGTTCACCCAGCAAGTTTTAATCACACTCTATTTTCCTACACAGACTTATCAACCATAAAAGACTGTGATATTTAGAGAGATTAAATGTATCCTCTCTAAAATTCTATTTATAATTGCAGATTAACAAATTCTCATTAATGTTACACAGCAGTAATGTCAGTTGGTAACAACGTACTTCTCCATGTGTGCTGTCAAAGGAGGACTTTAATATTCCAATGAAAGAGGCTGACCACGATATGGGGGTACTTCACCAGGAGCCCAACTTAACTCTTTGTGAGAAATTTCAGTGGTTGCCATAATAATACGCAATAACATGTTTGATTTATTTTCCCCACTGCTAGAACCAGTTGCTAAGCTTTGTCTACCATTTCTTAGAAATCTCTCCTGAATGAATTCATTGTTCCTTCCAATTTCCCCTTGCTATTTTAGTGGCTGAGACTTTCAATAAATAATACCGTGAACATCACAAGAGGGCCTTCTCTGCTTCTCCAGAAAGCACACCATTTTGAAATTAAACTTCTAAAATATTGATTGATCCCCTATTCTTTAACAACTCTCCATACTCAGTACAATAAAATGTAAAACCATACAAATTAGTATCTAATCACTATTCTTGAAAAGCTAATAGTTTCCAGATAGCAGCTCATATTTCAGAATCTGCATGTATTTTTGAAAAGTGAAATGTCTTGATTATTTTCTCAATTAAGTATACTCAGAAAATGAGAGAAAGCATAAAGGATTTAAACATTTTTCTGTGATTCTGCCACTCAGACAAAAATTGTATTTTTTGAAAGATATTTAACTTTTTATATTATTCATGATTTTAACAGCTCCCTTAGTAGTTCTGTGTTTAGACTCTTCCTCCATTTTATCTTGGGTTTTGAATTTTTATTCATTTCTAAAATCACCCTTTCTATTAAGTGTATTATAATTTTCCCATATATGTGACATTATTTTATCAGCGTGACATTCTCTTTTTAAAGTTTAAGCTGTTCTTACTGCAATAAAGACAAATAATTTAAGAGCATGAGATCTGGTGACAAAATTTATGAGTTCAAAACCTGACATCTTCATTTACTAACTGAATGTCCTTAGTTGATATACTCATTTTCTCAACTACAAAATGAGAATATTAATATTGATTTGTGGAAAATGTAAAGGAGTTAATATATTTTAAATTATTAGAAGAATGCCTGGTACAACGCAAACATTTAGTCAATTTCATTATTACTGTAATAATAGTAATTATAATAATTAATGAGGATAGTATTGATATTGTTGGTAATGATGATCATAACATTGACAGTTATAATGATACACTAAATTCCAATATTTTTTTTCCTATAATTAAACTTTTTAAAAAATTTCTGAAGTCAACAGGCATTTCTTCAATGTGATGTCTCAACTACTTGGGTTCAGGGACTCTCATTCATATGTCACTGAAAATGCATAAAATAGTTTTTTCCCACATATCAGGCAACTGACAATATAAAAGGGAATATTTACTGAAGTCTTAGGAACCAGTTATTACTCTAAATGTTTTTTACATATTAGGCTATTTACTCCTTGAAATAATCCAACAAATTAAGTGCAATTATTATCATGGTTTTAGAGATCAAAAAAATTAAGACAAAGAATTATTAAGTAACTTGGCCAAACTTCCTAGCTAGTTGGTGGCACTGCTCTAGAGTCTAAGCCATTAACCACAGTGATCGTATTTGGTAAGAATTGTTTAAGAAATGTTTAGGTGACTATTTAGTAGTATAGCATTGTCCTCTGCTGTAATGGATGATGGTTAGTATATAACATTGATATGCACACAGAAAGTACATATTGTTTAACATTTTAACATTGCCAACATGTTTTAAAAATTCTCTTTCTGCTCTCCAAGTTGTAGCTTTTAAAAACAGTAAATCAAGATTCAGTATTACAGAATCTTTTTTACTTCCATCAAATGAATGCAATTCTAAAACTTTTGAAGAGAAAATAAGAAAGATCATAGCTAATTGAGGAATCTGCTGATTACTTAAAAGCATAAGAGATCCAAATATAGAGAAATCAAACTAGCTTTCTGTTTTGTTCTGTTTTCTATCTACGGGACCATAATGTAAGCTGCCAATGACATAGCTTGCCTATAATCTTAACTTTTCTGATTCCACCTGACAGATATTGAAGAGATGAGTGCCACAAATGTTTCATTGCAAAGAAAGAAACTAATTGTTCTATCAATTTACAGAGTGACGTTTTCACAACAAATACTATTTTGAAGATTTTACTGCCTGAGCTGTCCCAATTGCCCTGCTTCTGTTCTCAATGGATCTAATCCTACGTATCTTTTCATAGCTCCTCAATCTTCCACGAAGCTTCTCATGATGGCTACTAACTTTAGACTACTTTTCTGTAAAATCTGCTGTAACATTTTTCCACTAAACTCTATCTTTTACTAGCAATTTAGATAAAGTTTTAAAGTTCATTATTAATGGGAAGTTTTAATCACTTTAACAAATGATTAACAAGTTATGGTTGAGCAATCTTTTTCCAAGTTTGAATTTGTTGCTTTATCAACTAGATTCTGTTTCTTTAGCTGAAGTCTTATACATGTAAAGCTGTTTCAGAGAATAGCAGACTAGAAAATATGTATATATATATATACACACACATATACATATATATACACACATATACATATATATGTATACATACATACATATATATATATATATATATATATATATATATATATATATATGCAATACACAAGGACAGTAACATTCTCTGGATTAATTCCCCAGTAGGTTCACTACAGTAATACCAACTTAGTGTAAGTCTTCTTCTGAAGCTAGGAGCTTCCATCCTAAGCAGGGGCTGAGCTATCCTCTACCTCTAGTCAGTGCCACATAGCCCATTCACTTTCCTATATCTTGAGCATTGTATATTGTATATTGATATTGATATCAATATATAATTGCTTTTTACCTTCCACTGTGGTCCGTATTTATCACCGTCATGGGAGATGCCATATGGAGGAAGGTTTCTATACCTAAAAACCCAATGAGATGTCCCACACACAGCTATTTTTAGACAAAGAATTTGGCCATGAGAGAGTGTGGCAGGCAATAGGGAAAATAACTCAGGTTAGATAGTATTTTTTCCCCTAAGCCTATTCTAGCATCATTTCTTCTTCCTGAGTGATAGAAAGAAAAAATAATGAACACTTGCTATTCTCATGCTTTGGGTTCGGCAGTACTATTAGTTTCCCGACTGGATATTGCAGAGTTCATGTAAAGTTATGAGCACTTTCTTCTCAATCTTATCCATCATTCTGTTTTTTCACAATGGTTTCTTCCCTAGTTCTCAGCTATGGTTGGTTCTCAGTTAACATTGAACTAACTCATTAATTGTAAAGCTCAAAATGATGAGCAAAATATGGGTAAAATTGAATGATTGCCAGTTTATTAAAATGAGTAACAGATATGATTTTTATCAACAGTGTTCTTACGATTTTCAAAGAAAGGGGAGCAGATGAGACTGTGCCAGGGCCTTTCCTGAAGCTCCAGAGATTTGTAAAATATCCACCTGGGGCAAACCTGGTCTGTAGCATAATTGGATTAAGTAAAATATTCACACAGACATCTCTGGAAAATAATTAATTTCTGCATTCATTTGAAGTGAATGGAAGGCAAATTATGGAGCTCAGTTTAAATATCATTCCTTTGTCCTATATGTGTAATCTGAATATATTACAGTTAGCTTACCAACTGCCTGCTCCACCATAAGCTTTTCTGTACAGTCCCAGAGGGCTGAACATAACCCACTCTGAGTGCTTTTTTCCTTCCCATCCCTTCATGACATCACCATGCCTGGAAAGGAGGTGTGCATTTCCTAGCAGCCCCACAAAACAGTTGCATTGATAAACATTGAGGCTCCACTGCATTGTGCTGAAAAGGCACAGCTAAGGAAATGGAGATAGTAGACATAGAATAATATTTCAATTACTTTGATAATGAGACAGGAAAAAATAGAAGAGGACAATAATAAATTTAGAATCCAGGACTGAGAGTTTAATTTTCATTGTTTTTTCTTGCAAGCAGAAAAAGACATGAGCATTTTTGACATGTTCAAGAAGGAATGGCAGAAGCAAATCACTGCCCAGGATATGGAAACCATTAGCTGCTTTTCTGCCTAAAACCTGAGCTAGCTAGAGGAAGACAGGCAAGGAAATGCATAATTTTCTTATTTTCCCTAATCTATACCAATTGAATACCCCACTTACACAGTTTTAACGAGATTCTTCTTTTTATTAACCACAGAGGAGAAAAGAAGGAGGTACTGGTATGTAGTACCTATTGCTCCTCAGCTCACATATTTGGTCCCACAGATAGATACTACTTAGACATCTACCCTTGCGAGCAATGCCATTGCTAATCTATAAAATGCCTTTGTGAAATGAGGAAAAACGTGCCCATTCCTTAGAGATGCACCTCCACTCCAGGGAAGACACATTAATTAGCAGAATGTAAGATGGATTTAACCACCATTTAGCTCTTTAGTCCGAACACCATCTCCAGAACACCAGCTGTACAACCACATGGAAGACCAGCTGGAAAAGTATGATGGTTTCAATAATTTCTCAAAGGGGAAAATGAAGAAGGTGAGGCGAGTATACCAGTGCCAACCAAGAAAATATATTCTGCACCAATATCATCAGATACAATACTCAATTCTTTTAACAACATTTTGCACCACTTCTCTGTACAAAAGCAGGATTCTGTTTTTCATCTAGTTCAATTCCCAGTGTTACTCCCTATTGGTTTTTCCACTCTGAAGCTCATGTAATTATAGCAAACATGAATTCTTTCTCATTGGAAGAATTTAACTCTTTTATCTTGTTCTGTTAAACAAAGCTTAGTAAGAGACAAAACTAAGGCAGCATGTCCTAACAGATATATCAAGTGTAAACTCCCCAAAAGAGTGCCAGGAAAAATAATACTATTAATCAAGCAAAACTAATTGTTTCAGACTTTCTGCAGAAAACAAGAATGCCATCTCAATAACATCTTAGTAATGTCTCGAAAATAAAAAAAAAAAAATTAGAGGAAGATTTGAATAGGCCGAACTGACAATAGTTTATAAGGCTCAGAGAAAATTTATTTACAAACTGTTAAAATATTATTAAGAATTTCCAAATGGTGACAGCAGAACATTAAGCCACACATGGCTATACAGGTCACATGTACTATGAAGCCAGCCTATTAACAGAGTTTTAGGGTCTGAGCTAAGAATCGTTAAAGTAGTTTGTGAAAGCAGAAAACTGGCCAGGATTTAGCAAAATTTATATCATGATATTTCTGGATTAGTGGACAAAGTAAACTGCGGATGTTGAAGTGAACTTTCACGAACAATCTGTCAGTATTGAAAAATAAGGCACTTTAGTTGATTCCCAGCCTTAACTTCCTGGATAAAAATTACTAGATTAAGTGCCAATGTTGTTTTTGCTTATTTTCAGTATTATTTGCATAGAAGCAGAAAAGTATTCACGGCCACAGAATTATTAACACAGGCACTGAAAGATATTTTGATTTTGAAAGAGGAGAGTTCCCTGACACTCTTGTGGAACTTGCAGCAGGGATGTGGCTTCTTTTTGCTCAACCACCACACACTCAAACCCCTTACAGGAGGGGGAGCATGCAGATGGACCGGTGCAGGAGTTGGGGTGAGGGCTTTTGGGTTCCAGCACCATGGTAGCATCTAGGACAGCTAAGTGTTAAATCAGCTTCAGTGAAGAGTCAGGATGACAGCCTTTTACACCCTATACTTTTGGTACCTGTGTTCTTGTCTGCTGTCCAGGAAGAATTAGGTGACATGGACTTGAAGAATGGTGAATGCAGGGATTTTACTGAATGATGGAGATGGCTCTCAGTGGGATGGATGGGGAGCTGAAAAGGGAAATGGAGTGGGAAGATGATTGTGCCTGGAGTTCAACCATCCCATGGCCTATCTCCTCTTTGACTGTCCCCTGCTGAATGCCTCTCAATGCTCATATGCTCCTTCTCTTCTCTCCTTCTCTGCTGTGACACTCTATTTCTCTTCTGCTCTGCTGCTCTTCTATTCCTTTCTTTGTGAATCTTGGGGCTTATCTGGACACAGGACACGGGTGTGGCAAACGAAAGTGATCTTGGAAAAGGCAGCATTTGGGCACAAAAACAGGAATGCCTGTTCCCATTTAGGCCTGCATGTTTCTAGGCTTCAGGGTAGGGCCTTTGCCAAGAAACTGCCCTCTTCTACCCAGTATTCTTTTGCCTCCTGTCCATATCAGTTTTAATTCTTAGATATGTTAGAACCTTCACCCAAAACTATGCATTGCAATGAGTTTCAGTCCGAAATGTTTAATCCAGGACAGACAATTAAATTTGATCCTGTATCTTTTATCTCAGTAAGACGCAATTGTGTTCACTTTAGTTCTCAAGCCTCCTCTTCACATTTCTGGTCTACCTTGAGCTGATAATGGTAGAGGATTATTGCCTGTGGTCATAATCAATACAAATCTTATCACTGTTTTCTGTGTCATGGTTGTATATAGAGTTTCTAATGATTGCTGTTCTAATATCTGAAAGTGTCCGATTTTCTTATTGATTGGTTGGTTAGCATGTGTTGGGAAATCAGCTATGACACATAAATTAAACCTTAGAGGCCGGGCGCGGTGGCTCAAGCCTGTAATCCCAGCACTTTGGGAGGCTGAGGCGGGTGGATCACGAGGTCAAGAGATTGAGACCATCCTGGTCAACATGGTGAAACCCCGTCTCTACCAAAAATACAAAAAATTAGCTGGGCATGGTGGTTCGTGCCTGTAATCCCAGCTACTCAGGAGGCTGAGGCAGGAGAATTGCCTGAACCCAGGAGGCAGAGGTTGCGGTGAGCCGAGATTGCGCCATTGCACTCCAGCCTGGGTAACATGAGTGAAACTCCATCTCAAAAAAAAAAAAAAAAAACCTTAGAAATTACACATTTGAGGAGTGCGACACAGTCAAATACTATAAAAAGGATAATGTCATAAATATATAGGCTACTTCTAATCTAGAAGCAAAGAATATCTCCACTAAATAAAGATATAAAAATATCTAAAGTCAGTAGCTTTGAAAATGACTCCCAAATAAATCTGCCTTCTGGTATTCACAACTCTGAGTAATCTTCTTTTTTTGAATAATTTGCTTCTAATCATCATCCCTGAGGCGATGGCACTTCATGACTAGATTACAAGAGATTGTAAGTTCCCTGTTGCCAGCAACCTCTTTCTTTTACTTGCTTTGATGAAGCAAGCAGTCTGCCATATTTTAAACTAATCCATGTGTATTGTTTTATATTCCCAAATTTGTGGTAACTTGTTAGAAGGGAAGAATAACTAATACAATAGCCTACTACAAATCCAAAGAACTCACAGATGAGATATGTTGATATTAGTCTAATTATTGAATCCTTTTTAAAAAAAATTTATGATAGAAAAAATCCAAGAGAGAGATCTGCAGGTATATGCATAAACCATTCTTTGCTTAGTGTATTCTGCCTCAAGAAGACCCTATTATTTCCAAACTGGATCTATTTGGGACCACAATCTGCACAATTCTTTTAAAACTTCTCATGCAAAAAGTTTTATGGCCTTAATTACACTATCTAGTTTTCATAATATTCTCTGCATCATAATGTGTAGATTATTTGCACTTTTCAAGCCAATTATACAACATTAAAAAAAGAGGCTTGGGGGCAGATGAAAGTAGTCCAAAAACTCATCCCTCGTTGCTAAAATGTTTAGAAAAATAATCAAATTCAAATTAAGGCTTATTTTTTTCTTTTAAATTAAATTTCTTAATATTTTCTTTTTCTAGGAAGAGAAATTGATGAGCCAGAAACTGTCCCTTTTTGGTAATATCAAAGCCTCTCTTGAATGTAGGCATCAGTGTATCAAGACATTAGGTCCTTACACAATTTCTGGGAAGTAGTCAATAGGCTTGTGGGCTACAAAACTAATACTAGTTGTTAGAACCATCTAAATATACGTTTTTGATAAAAGCACCCATATGGGTTTGCTGAATAGCGAGGAAGTATTTTGGCACGCTTTCCAAGATTGGCCTTACGGCAGGAAATAAAATTTGTAGTACAGAGATCATCAGCGAGACTTAAGTAAGGGAGCTTTTTGGTGCCTAAGCAATGTATCTTCCTTGTAGAATCTATAAAATTTGATGGGCTCTTAATACATACCATCTGGATTTAAATGGTTTAAATATTTTTCAAGTTTATTTCTGTGAATGTTTAGGTACCATAGATGACTTCTAAGACAGATTTTCAAATGTTACCACTGTGGTGATAAAAAAAAGCTCTCTTTAGAAAGGTTGTGACAGAGGTTGTGATAGTTTTCTGGATGCCTGGCTGGTATTTATTTCTATCTAAACCTCACTTGATCTATGGACCTGTTTTCCCAGATCAACTGATTTAATACAGAAATGAGTATCAAAAACAAAAACTGATTTACACACAAGAGAGGTTAATACAAACCCAAAAGTTTGTTTGATTGTATATTTTAACCAAATAACAATCAAATTGTAGCTGAGTATTGGGAAACATCATAAAAACTAAGAAGGAACGACATTAAAGACAGAGACTGCATTGATAAAATTGTTAAGAATTAAAAGAGCCTGATAATAATCCAGGATCTTTAACCATTAAAGAGGAAAGAAAACAGATGGAATGATAGAAGGATATACAACATACAGAACACAGAACATACAGAACACACGATGTGTGGCCTGGTTAGCTGGATCTTGTTTCAAGCGTGTTTGAAGGATGGTGTCTACTTCATGCTGTCATCTCCTTGATCTGGAGGTAAAAGCCATCTTGTCACTTTGATTCGCTCTGTGTCCCCATGAAAATCTTATCTCAAATTCTAATCCCCATGTGTCAAGGGAGGGACCTGGTGGGAGGTGATCAGATTATGGGACGCTTTCCTCCATGCTGTTCTGTGATAGTGAGTCAGTTCTCACAAAAGCTGATGAATTTAAAAGTGTGCGGGAGTTCCCCCTTCATCCTTCCTCTCTCCTGCCATGATCTAGGACATGCCTTGTGTCCCCTTCACCTTCTGCCATGATTGTAATCTTCCCGAGGCCTCTGCAGCCATGTGAAACTGTGAGTCATTAAGCTTCTTTCCTTTATAAACTACTCAGTCTCAGGTAGTATGATTTTAGCAGTGTGAGAATGTACTAAATGTTACTCTAGAAGAGTTCTAAGAATCTCAGGTTTCAGTCAGGCATGGTGGCTCATGCCTGCAAACCTAGCACTTTGGGAGGCCAAGGCAGGGGGAATCACTTGAGGTCAGGAGTTCCAGACCAGCCTGGCCAACATGGCAAAACTCTGTCTCTACTAAAAACACAAAAATTAGCCAGGTTTGGTGGCATGCAGCTGTAATTCCAGCTACTTAGGAGGCTGAGGCAGGAGAATGACTTGAACCCCAGAGGTGGAGGTTGCAGTGAGCCACGATCGTGCCGTTGCAGACAGAGTGAGACTCCATCTCAACAACAACAAAAAAGAATCTTAGCTTTAAACCTTCAATTTCCACAATAGCTGTTAACAGTGCCTTATTATGTCTTTTTCTATGAGATTGCATAGCCATCAACAGAATCTGTTGTCTTTTAACAAACTCTGGGTCTCCAGGTTTTAGATCATGCAAATAAGAGTTGTTTAGAAAGATGCCGAGTCAAAGTTATTGTACTGATAAAATTGCCTGTATTACATTAGTCCTTTGCAGTATTGAGCTGTGTCTATTTACAATAATGCAGTTACTAAAATCAGATGTCAAATCTGATTTGCCCAGTTTGTTACTAAATCATAAGGGGAGAGTTAGTGAATCCCAACTGACATCGATCTTCTTGTCAATGATAGCAAACTTTATACCATGAAAGTTTGAAGGTCTCTGAGAGTTTTGCTTAGTTTAGTATTAGAGTTTATGCATACATATATATATATATATATATATACACACACATATATATACACACATATATATATGAGCATCCTATATATGTATATTTATATATCTCTATATATAAATATCAGTATATATATAATTGATACTCATTATAACATAGAAAATTAAGTTTCTGAGTAAACAGCAAGGCTTTACAAAGCTCTTCAATGTAGTTTCAGTAAAAGGGCTGCTCCTGTCCTTGAACAGATTAGTCAGTAAATATCTGGTTTAGAATAAAGGGTAAATGTAACTTTGCTATTCTCAGAGCCATTCTGAAAAAGAAATGCTTCATGTTATCCCCCAAAGAAGCAATGATAAAATAATATTCAGGACTCATTGTAGGAGATAATCTTTTGAGATGTTTAAATGAACTCTGAGCTGTGGTCTTTAGTTCATGCCACTTACAGTGTTTCCAGGATAAAACTGACCATGGGTACAACTAAACACCAGAAAACCCTCATTCGTTTTAGTGAATTTTTCACTATCAATCTCAATTCAGTAAAGTGGCTATTGTTTTCTTGTTGTGGTAGGTGATTTCATGTAACCTCCTTGCAAGGTCCCATTTGATGTTTTTTGAAACTAAAAATGCAGTAACCATAAAAACACCAAATATTATCCTCAAGTAATTTTTGGCCCAACTGTAGCTTTTTTCTGACTATGGAGCTAATGGCTAACATCTGTAGTATCCTCTTTTAATCTCATCATGTGTTTGGACATTTGAGTTTATCACGGGACTAGTATTTTAGAGACTGTTTCATGTTAGGATCAATCAGAACATGTTCTTAAGTTTCCATGTTGTTTGTTGTATTTTGGTATTTATAATAATCACTTTGTAGAAAACAATTGAGTACTTGAAAGTCTTTTAAGTTAAAAAAAAAGACTTTTAAGTACTCAATTGCTTAATAATCATTCAGATTATGTTCCACTGAGGTTAAAAAGAAAAAAAGATGAACTATCTCAGAAGGATTGGCTAATAATATATGTGTGTGTGCGTGTATATCCCCTAGCTAATCATAGGTTCAGCTAAATGCAATGAGTTCTTCCATTCAGGATGATTTATACCTCTGGCTAGTGTCCACATAGATGTTTAAATGAACTCTGAGCTTATTCCTTTACTGAATTGAAGAGAAAATAGTTAAATTTATTTAATAATATTAGAGTATAACTCAATAGTATTAGAGTATATCTCATTTTTGGAACATAGCAATAATTAATCCATGTATCAGACAAAAATAGAATCATAGGTGATGTCCCTTATATAATATTCTTCCAGATAGTTTCTTATTTCATAAACATCAACAAAGAAGATTAAATGTAAATTCTCTAGTGGGATTCTATTAAAAAATGTTCAGGGCATAAATTGTTCTTAAAAAGACTAGGCAACTATGGTATGTCTTTTCTGTTAACAGAAAAGTAGCAGTATTTAGAATAATTCACCAATAAATCTAAATGTATGTAGTAACAGAACTGCATAAGACAAATGCTTACTTGTCATAGAATGTTATGTATTTTCACTGAGCAACAAGGTTTGAACAGCATGGGGACCATTAAATTTAAGAGATACCCTAAAACCAAGTTGGCTATGGTCTCTAAAGAGAGACCTTAAGAAAGGTGACCTATTGCCTTAAGAAAATGTGAATTTTGAATTCAGATTGAGAGAAAATTAATGATAAACTACTTGTCTCTGATGGTTTCTATGCAGCTGAATAGGAACAGCTAAGACTTGCATATATTTCTTGAGTATGAATAGATACAAAGGTCTTGGATTACCCATAATCTTTAAGAAGTGAGGAATTTATCTTCTTGAGATAAATTATTTCTTAGGTTGTGAAATTTATCTTAACAATTATAACATTTCTTTAGAAACTTTATTCCTTTACTGAGTTGAAGAGAAAATAAATTTATTTAATAATATTAGAGTATAACTCACTTAATAGTATTAGAGTATATCTCATTTTTGGAACATAGCAATAATTAATCCATGTATCAGACAAAAATAGAATCACAGGAAAATTTAGGTTTTTAAGGTCTGGGTTAAGGAGTTATTTAAAAAATAGATAAATATTTAAACCACAGATAAATAATTGTCCAGATATGTAGATGTAATTTGAATGGGAAGTGAAATTTGTATTAACAATCTTTTTCTAAAAAGAGGCAAATAAGGCCAAACACAGACTACCAATATAAACTATGCAGCCTCATGTAGTGCCAAAAACAGATATGATTCAGGTTTGGTTTTCCAAAAAAGAAGAGTTTGACTATTTTATTTATGGCCCTCAAGTCATAAAATGTCTATATTCTCTCCCATTGGATTTCTTGAGTGAAAGTATAAGCACATAACAAGGAGTAGTACAAAGTGACAATATGAGTACTGGCTCTATTAGGATTCAGCTGACAGCTTTCGATATTATTGTGCAAATTTGGCTAAGTTCTTAATTTTGTCAATTTGATTCTTAAGAATTTCAAGTTCAATGACTCCACACATATCAATAAAGTTTTTGACCCAATATGAACCTGGTACATCATATTAAACTTGAGATTTAAGCTAGGTTTAAAATCAAAGAATAAGTTACTATCTAAATTATTTATGTGTTGATTATGAACAGTGGGGACTTCATAAATTTTCAGGAAAAGGATACCAGGACAGCATTTAATTGGTTAATTCTATTGGCACTGTAAATTTTTATCTATAAAGTTAGCGAGAGAACATCACAAAGCAGGAACTTTAGTTCATTAGTTAAAAGTAAAAGCTCCTTAGTTAAAAGTTGAAGAATGACAATTGTATACTGAGACGTAGAAAGGTCAAGATTATTAGAGATGGTGATGAGGGAGTTGTCTATTGACTTTGCGGCAGAGGTTGTGCAATAATGGAGAAATTTATAGGCTAGTACTATAAAGCATGGATTAAATATTTGTAAGATTGTCTCAAAATATTTAAAGATATTTTCTTCTTGTGAGTTTAAGGATACATGAAAATAGAATGCTATATTGTATCTGAGAACGCTTCCATTGAACACTTGTTCCAGTTTTTCCCTTTAGTTTTTTGGTTAATACTGGACAATTGTGTTTATAAAACCCTTTCACTTTGTAGAAAGTTAAATAATGCCTAAAAGAAATCCAAAAATACCTGCCAAAAAATTTAATGCCTTGTAGATGTAGTTAAAAATCTCAAGATGAAATCATCCATAATTTGGAGTGGTCCCTAATACAATGGCTAGTGTCTGTGTAAGATAAATAAAGAGATTGGATGAATAGAGAAGGACATGTTAAGATGAAAGCAGAGCTTGGACTTAATGTTTCTAGAAGTCAAAGGTTGCCAGGAAACATCAGGAACTAAGAGAGGTGTTTGTTTGTTTGTTTGTTTGTTTTTTATCTCCTAGTAGTAATAATAGCACTATTGTTTATCTTTGTCTATCCAGGTTATTTTTGTTGTAGGTATAATATATGAAAGAAATTTCTTAATAAAGGGAGTGAACAGAGGTCTGATGAGTCTATAAGAGCTGGCCCTGTGAACTGATAAGGTCAGAAGTTCTCATCAGGTGGGTGTCATTATTAGACAATTTAGTGTTGAGTCATGTATTGAAATTTTATGAGAACATTCCTCAGTCTTGTCTCATTGTATTCACAAAAGTCTTTTTCAGACAGATCTCTCCAGACTTTCTCACTAATATGAACTGTAGGTTTTATGTGCCTGCAGCTGGATATGGCTGTTATTTTAGAGGATCATACACAACTTTTAGGAGGCTATTGTCCTATACTTTTAGTTTTTTATCTTGGTCTACATGTGTGCTCAAATCAGACCAAAACTCTTTGACTTACATATTTTTTACTAAAATTATAATTAATATGCTTATATTGCTTTATGCCATGATTTCACAAAGGATCATTTAAAATTGCAGTAGCTATTGAGGACATTTTGATATTCACTAACTTGTTCATTTAAGGAGCTCATTAGAGTGAAAAGGGAGTAAAAATTCAAGTTTCCAAATCTCCTATAGCATGCCCTTTTTTTTTTTTTTGAATAAGATAACTTCTAAAATAAATTCAGAACTCAAAAGTTCGTAAGAAGCCCTTAACCAAGCCAAATAATCAATTTCTAGGAGACAAAATTAACTTCTCATTTGGCACCTTGAAATGAATTTGGAGCTCTGATCCAATGCAGAACCTGCCTCACTCTTTTGTTTGGACAGAACTTTCTGAGCAGAAGGCTCTAGAACAGAGTCATGAACTCTTCTAAAGCAAGAGTCTTCATTGTAGCAGCAAGATTGTCTTAAAAGAATGTTGGTACGATTTTGAGTATCAAAATTTTCAAACATCTGCTTGCCTAAATATCACCAGAAAAGCATTTTTTTCTTATGCTTAAGCAAAGCTAAATGTATTAAACCTTGACAAAATCTTAGCAGATCTCAGAAGGGGAAAGACAGAGAAGTTGCTTACATTATTTTTAGACACAGGGCTGGGTAAGTTTAAGGCAGCTATTGCACAGTGAGAAACTGGCTGGAATTGGGCCAATTTTATGGCATAATAAATTTGAATTGGTGGGTACAGAGAGGTGAGAGTTTTAAGGGCAGTCTTGATAAGCAAACTGTTATTCTTGATAATTAGCCTATTTATTTGTTTCACAGTCTTACCTTCCATTAGCAAGTATTCCCTTGAGCAAGTGGATACATTATTTTTGCCTTTGCTCCAGATTACACATTACAAGAAAAGAATATGTATCATCCCAGAATTTTAATTTTGGGGATAGAAAGGTATATTGGTTTCTGGGAATCTCTTCTTTCTTTACTGAACAGTATACATTGTACATCTGAACATTTTAAATGCTCTCCTGAGCATTTGAAATAAGAAATAATCCTATTTCACGGTATAGAACAATAAATATGTCTCAGGAGTGTATTTTAAATATTCTCTAATGCTCTCTAAAATCTAATCCGTAGATTTTTTATTTTCTTTATTTGGTTTCCTAGTAGAATAGTACAGCCTATGTGTTGAAAGTCCTAGCAAGATATTTGGAGATGACAATAAATTTTCCTTGTTTTATATATTCTCACTGATTTAGCAGGTTTTAAATTAATTAGACACTGCTATGTTCAAAGTCATTACCTGAGCATATAATCTGATAATGGCCTGTTAACATGTCTACAGTATTTTTTGTTGGTGGTGGTGTGGTTGTATTGGAATTGTTGTTCGTTTGGTTTTGCTTTTTTTTAAGAGTGTGCAGAATCTTGGAAACTGTTGGATGTCATATATGCAATGTGATGTAATTCTCCAGTTTTCTATTGGTAGCTTCCAAGTTGCCAGAGAGTAGCCAGTAAACTTTGGCAGGAGACTTCTGCTTGGAGAAACAGAACATATTATTTACATTCACAACCATGTCAGGCTGAGGAAACAAGCAGTTCTATTAATTACTGATGTGGAAAAAATATATAATTTATTGTGTTTAACCCTTATAAGTTCTTACCTGAGACACTCTCATCAAAACAAAAGCTAGATTAACAAGTGAAAAACTGGCAGAATTTTTTTGACCCATGCTGCACCTTTCACTGGGAAGAGGCCTCTACTCGAAAGTATCTTTCTTTCAGGGCAATATCTTGGAGCCTTGCTTAAAAGTATTTTAACAGGCTGGGCGTGGTGGCTCATGCCTCTATTTCCATCACTTTGGAAGGCCAAAGCGGGTGGATCACCTGAGGTCAGGAATTTCAGACCAGCCTGGTTTCACCAACATGATTAATCCTGTCTCTACTAAAAATACAAAAAAACAGGCATGGTGGTAGGCCGCTGTAATCCCAGCTACTCGGGAGGCTGAGGCAGGAGAGTTGCCTGAATCCAACAGAGGTTGTAGTGAGCTGAGATAGTGCCATTGCCCTCCAGTTTAGGTAACAAGAACAAAACTGTCTCAAAAAAAAGTATTTTAACAAAGAGCAATAAATGCTCACATAGTGACAAGATACAGGAGAGAGTAGTTCCAATCTTTTCAAAGGGAGGAAAACGTAGAGAGTTAGTGAAATCTGTTCTCATATTCTGCTGGTATGTTCCCTGGGCTGATAAGCAAGTGATGTATTCAGTAAAGAAGGATGTATGTCCTGACATCAGGCAATTAGAGTGTTTCCCTGTGTTTTAATAGTCTTTAATGTATCAATTCTCAATATTTTGGAGAGAAGTATTTTGGTATTCTTAAATATCAATAGAGTATACTTTCATATTCGTGTCATCTTCTGTTTACATATATTATTTTCTTTCAACAAAGTCAGTATTTAATTTTTTGAGCATTTTTACCTTAAAACTCATTTTCTTTCATTTTCATGCTTCTTAGAGACTTGTTTGATTCATGTATTCGTTCAGAAAATGCTTTCTTTGTCCATGCTTTAATGGCATTTGCATGTTGCTTTCTTAGTGAGAACAAATACTTTGCATATACTGAGATTCAACAAATTATTCTTAACAGCTTCATCAAATATGGTGAAGATAAGAGGAGGAATTTCTAGAATTGAACTACAATTATTTTTCATTTCCTCAGCTACCTGACTACTTTAACTGCTTTGCATAAATGATAAATGATTTGTAAAGAAGAATTAGAGTAGTGGTAAAAATTTCTTGCCCTGAAATTCATCAGTGAAATGAACCTGCAGATGTCATTAGGTAGCTTTATTCTTTCTTATATATAAAATTATTAAAGTATGATAATATTTCAAAAATATCTATATACTTCTTACACATTTAAAAGCATAAATATTTCAATATTTGTTTATTAGGTTCAAAAATTAGAAGCACAGTGGGTTAAGACATAGAATATCAAGTTTCTTGAAATTGTTTGCAAAATCAAAATAAAAAACAATTTTTACATATTTTCTTCTTTTGAGTATTTATACCCCTGTATGTTGAACGAGGGATTTATTTTTCCTCTTCATGATTCATTTACACAGAAGACTTTGTGAATGGTTCTATCTAAAAGACAGAAGAATGTTTAAAATGAGAAAAAATAGCACCTCCCAAATGAAATGTATTCAACAAGAAAGCCATCAACCACAGCATGATTTTAAGTATAATTTCAAAATTATAGAAAAAAAATGCAAAAATAAATAAATGGGTCAAAATTTTATAACTTTACAAACATGATTTTAGGCTATCCTTATACACCTCGCATCAAAATGAGGAGGGGCTATCATTTTTGTAATCTTAATTGTGTCTCTGAATAAACATTAGATTGCATTAAAGTTGAGTCAATATAGCTAGTATAAAGCCTTTATATACTGAAGGGTTACTTTACCTTTGGACAAAATTATGCATTTAAACATGGAATACACTTTGCATCTATGAGCTCTGAATAATCAGAATGATATAACAGAATAGAAGTCAGGAAACTATAGGGCAAATAAAATTACCATGTAATTAGTTAAGTCTTTATAAAAATGATTTTCTAACATTTTCTATTCTGGAAAAGCTAAGGATAAATTGGAACCATTAACTTTTAGGTAAGTGTAAATTCTTTCTCTAAATTTAATAACAGGATTGAAAACTCAGAGAAACATTTTGATTTTTGGACTTGCAAAGACCCTGAAAGAAGGAATTTGGGTAAGTAAGATGTAGTAACAATTCAATACAGTTTTCTGGCTTTCTTTAATAATTCTGTGAGATTCTTCACAAAATATGTGCTATTAATACAGGTTCAATTACTAGCTAAGCCTTTAAGTCAAATCCTAAACTAGCTAAGGCTTTGAACTCTAAATTAAGTAAACTGAAAAAAAAAATGTATAGGGATGAGCAGTACAAAGAATCTTAGGGTTATTTTTTCCAAGCTTAACTCTTATACTAGTAGCTTTTCAAAATAATTGACAGGATGGGGGAAAAGAGAACACACAAAAAAGCCAACAATCAGAGGCTCCTCCTAGATGTCTAGTAACGATGAGAGCAGAGGCAAAAAAACAAACAAAATAACCTAGAGAATACAAAGTGAGAGCAAGGGAACAAGAGAAAGAATTTAAAAGCAGTCCTTTCCCCATGGTGAAACAGTTGTTCATTCTCACCACCTGAGTAGACCACGTGGACAAAAGCAGGTCCAAGGACAATCTTCTCCATGGGCTCCAAAATAAAATCCCTTTGCTGTACAGAATAAAAGTCAATGGAGATTGATAGTCTCATTCCACATCAGAGACTAACTGATAGACACACAGAATCATGAGATTGATGTAATATAATTTTTTTAAGGGATGGGATCTTACTATGTCACCCAGAAGACTGAAATTCAGTGGCACAATCATAGTTCACTACCGAATGAAACTCCTGGGTTCAAGACATCCTCCCACCTCAGCCCGTGTAATAGGGGCACACACTACCACACCTGGTTTAAAAAATATAATTTGTAGAGATGGGGTCTTACTATGTTGCCCAGACTGGTCTGAAAACATTGGGCTTAAAGTAATCCTCCCACCTTGGCCTCCCCAAGTGTTGGGATTATAGGCATAAGCCTCTGTGCCTGGCCTTAAGATTAATTTCTTATGATTGCATTTTTGTTCAATGTTTTCTTCTTTCTGCTGACCATTTATCTAGCTCTTTTGGACCCTCAAATATAGGTTTGAAAATTTATTCTTTTTTGTGTAATAACTCACAAAGAAGATGCATCATATCCAAGATTATTAAACTTTGTTAGCACAGGAACACTAGCAACAGCATAATTTATTATATCTGTACTTTTGTTTGCAAAGAAACATCTTGCGAACTCCTGCCCTGACATTACTTAGGCTCACGCAAAAGAAAAATAAACGCGAACTGCTTTCTACCTTTGTTTAGCTGGCATTCTTACAATAGAACTTATGTGAAACTTGTAATGAAAGAATCTCACTTCTGCTCAGCATTCTCTCATTGTTCATGCGATTTTCTATAAAATACAACCTAAATACATATTGTTTGAAATGGGCCTTCCGCATAGAGACAATGTGATTTTCTTTAAGTGGTTTGTGAAAGCAGCATCAGTTGCACATCAGTTCATTAGACAAACCAAAAATCAGTGCTGTATTGTACATTATTCACAAAGAGAGACCAATCAAATGCCTAATTCCTGAAAACAGGGCTTGAAACACCTTCAGAGGGCACCAGGGCATGCTAAATACAGGGATTTATTCTGAGAAGTGTGTCCTTAAGTGATTTCATCTTTGAAGTTTCAGCATCATAGAAAGTACTTACACAAACCTAGATGATATAATCCACTACATTCTTAGGCTACAGGGTCTGGCCTATTGCTCGTAGGCTGCAAATGTGTAGAGCACATTATCATTACTGTACTTAATATTGTGGGAAATTCTAACACAATGTAAGTACTTGTGTATATAAACATATCTGAGCATAGAAAAGATACAGTAAAACTGAGGTATTGTAATCTTATGGGACCACCATTGTATATGTGGTCCATTGTTACCCCTAATGTTGTCTTCTAGTGGCCTGTGACTTTATTGGGAAACTAGGTCATACTCAAAAGGGCAGACTCTGTAGACTTGGAACAATATTTAAATAAATTAAAAGGAAATGCTTCAGGTAGAACCTTCTTAGGTCTGTCAATATGTAAATTTGCTAATTAGATCAATGAGAATAGAACTCGTGCCTTCTGTTACCAGGAGATTGTTACATTGAATTAAACTGTCAATATGCAAATATACCAATTAGAGCCATAACATAGTACGATACACATTCTGTATGGGAGAGTTGAGAATAAGGAGGAAACAAAGGTTTTATTTATTGATTTATTTGTTGAGTGTATATTTAACTAAGACTGTTTTTACCCTTCATAATTGGTAAAGTCTGTGGTGCTTAAAGAATAGGAATTAACAGATCCCAAAGTCAGATGTTTAGCTTTCCTCCCAGTAGACCTTCCCAAATGATTTGGAAAGAGACCAACCCAAAGCTCTTGTCTCCTTTGTCCTTGGAGAATTTTGTATGGGTTTTGCCAAGTTTGGAAATGGGATAAAAAATGAAAGCGAAGAGATTCACCCAGCTCTCTCTTCCCTAGAATACAAATACATGAAATGCTAGTGCATGTGGAGTGTTGTGAGAAGAACCGCTGCTGCCAGCCCCATCTCCATGGCAATAGCAAGAGAGAAAAAGCGTCTCTAAGGTAACCAGAAAATAAACAAAAATAAGATTTCTTGGTTAACATCCCATTAATCAGAAGTGACTTCAGGAAAAAAATAACTTTGAAAGACTATAGGTGGATTACTATAATTAACATTTTTACCATTAAACTACAGCTGTCTTTTACAGGCTTTTTTCCTTTGCTCTCTTAAAATATTTCTAGGTCTCTTACTATCCTAACCTGTAAAGAACTTGAAATCCCCATCATCCAAGATTTATCCATTTTTTTAAATATTTGGAGACTCTGAAGATTGACATAAATCATTGCCTTTCTTTTAAATGTTACCATGAATTATCTTGTCAGATAAATTATCAATAAGAAATTAACACATTGAGATGAATCTAACTGAATCAATATAAATTTAAATCAAGGAGCAGACTCCCAACATGACATTTTACTAGAGGGATACTTGTTACTGGACGCAAGAAGGTAGCACATAGGTGCAGGACATGGGGCATTACCAAAAAAAGGGCTGCTGGGGAGATGCCAAGGACTGTCTGTGTGGCAGATTGAGCCCTGAGGTACCTACATGATGCTGGTCTAGGGAGATAGGGATTTTTACATGCATAGTTAAAAGGAAAGTTTCATATCAAACCATTGTATGATAACAGAAGAGTTAAATTTGAATCACCTACCACATATATTTACTAATTGGCTTATATTGACATGTAATTTATTTTCTTAAAAGAAGTCTATAGCAAATTCACCTATTTATTTTGTGAACATAAAACCTCTGTTTTATTCTGCCTCCTGAGTCTGATTCTGATAAATGCTGCACTGATTCCTTTAGTCTCTAAAACAAAATGAATTATATACTATCTAGATTACTCTAGAGCAGAATCTATAGCTTCAATTTTCTTTAAAGGGAAAGCCATTGGAAGGTAAGATTTTTGAATGTCCTATGCCAATTCATTGTGAAGGATTTTGTTGTATAGTTATAATTTCAATAAGAAGGACAGAAAGATTGAAAACATTTTAAAATGATTAATTAATATTAGTTTATTCAGAGTATAACGTAAGTTATATATGCCTCAGTGCATGAAATACAAAGGTATTTTTAAATTAATCACTCAGACATATTTGTTATATACTCACAATTCCAAATAATATATTTTTAAAAACTAAATATAATGTAAGACATAAAAATAGATTGTTTTTGTTATTTAGAATTTGGAAACTGGAGTATACCATGCCATCTGAACATCTGTGGCAGTATACTGAAGAGATGTGTTTAGCAGAAGCATTCTTTTCAATCTGTTTTATTCTAAGACATATTCAAAGATATATTTTCTAGCCTTCTATGTTTTTTTTCCAAGATCACTCCTTAAATAATGGTTGGAAGTTGGATCTGCACTTATAACTTGTGAAATAAATTTCTGCTTTTGTTTCTTTGAAGTCAATACATTTTTAAAGAGAGAAAAAAATACTGTCCAGCAAATAGTTTGGGCTTTAGGGAAGTTAGGTAGGCTGTGAGAGCTTATTAAATATCTGGATTAGGCAGGGAGCCTTTGCTTCTGTGCAGACAGGAATATTACATACTTAATGAGGACTCCACATATTCATTAATACTTCCTCGTATAATTATAATCTGCCATACTGGACCTGCCTAATTGCATGGATTAATTCCTTTCTGGCTCTCACTTGTGACTCATCATGTCAGTGACTGATTAGAGACTGTATATGTGGGTTAGGCATCAAGATGCCACTGTCCCAACATTAAAGTTATATAGACTCCATCAAGGTACATGAACATGGAATATATGGGTGAGGGCTTTAAAGGGAATTATAGCAGCCAGAAGTAAATGATAGAGGAAGAGATGGTTCTGTGAGATGAGATCTACTTGGATGTATATAAAGCAGAAATTGGCAATATAGTATTTATTACATGATTGAGATAACTCATTACTTTAAAACATTTTATATACACTTCAGGTTATATCACTAAAAGAATACTCCAATGCCATGGCATGGTATCAAGTGTTGCACATACTGCATTTGATTTTTCATTCATTAGTTCGTATATGTGTCATTTAAAAAAATCCAAAGAAAACCTTACTAATTTAGTTTAATATTTATATTATTCATGTATCAGATCCTTATTTCACAGTTATTTTGAGGTGATATCTATGTATCATGAACCTTACTGGATACTGAAATACAAAATTAATAATATACTTTTTGCTCACTATGAGAAACACAAAATCTAGCGTGAAAGAGATATATACATACATATATATTTCTTGCATAGATATGTGTGTATATACATATGTAACTATATATGTAAATCATAGGTATATATGTATGTGTATATATCCCTTAAACACATATGTGAATACATGTAAATATATATGTAAATATGTATGCACGTATATAATACAGTACAAAATGATGCATTTTATATATGTGTGTGTGTGTGTGTGTGTGTGTGTGTGTGTGTGTGAGTGTGTGTGTGTTTTGAGACTGAGTCTCACTGTCACCTAGGCTGGAGTGCAGTGGCATGATCTCAACTCACTGCAACCTCTGCCTCCCAGGTTCAAGTGATTCCCTTGCCTCATCCTCCTGAGTAGCTGGGACTACAGGTGCTCACCACCATGCCCAGCTAAGTTTTTGTATTTTAGTAGAGACGGGGTTTCACCATGTTGGCCAGAATAGTCTCTATCTCCTTACCTTGTGATCTGCCTGCCTCGACCTGCCAAAGTGGTGGGATTATAGGTGTGAGCCACCATGTCTGGCCGATGCATGATACTATTTTCTCATAAAATCACTGAAATAGTTTTTCAAACGGACTATGTAAAGCCCTGTCCAATAGAACTTTCTATAATTATGGAAATGCTCTATAATTGCTGATACATAATATGGTAGTCACTGGTCTCATGTAGCTGTGGAATACTTGAAATGTGACTAGAGTAACTGAGGAAATGAATATTTTATTAAATGTAATTTTCATTAATGTAAACGTATGTAGCCACATGTGCTTTGTGGCTACCATGTTGGATGGCACAGGACAAAGATAATGCACAGGGAAAAGACAGTGCCTTGGAGGAGCAAGGGGTGTATGATTTCAGCCGTTATGTATGAGTGAAGTGTTTCCCGAGCAGATAATAATTTAGCAAGGTGAGATACACCCCAGAAAGAGAACAATATGCTTTAATTTATTTTTTACTCATTTATTCCTTTAAAAAAATTAATAACTTTAATAACACTAAACTTCGTCAAAATTTTACAATGTACTAATCCTTCCTTTAAAGTGCCCTGTGAAACATACCTTAATACTAGCCAGTTTACAATGAGGAACCTGAGGTATGAAATAATTAATTCAAAGCACAGCCAGTAGCAGCAGAACCAGGATTTAAACTTAGGAAGTCTGGCTCTAAAGCCCCTGTCTTAACCTTTGTGCCAACACTCTATATCAGCCACGGAGGATACCAAGTACTTTCACTTGAAGATGCTACACTACCCTGTTACAAACCAGGAAATTCAGTTAATCTGCTCAATCAATGCATATTTTATGTTTTCTAAGTTCAGACCCTATTTCACGTCCTTGAAAGAAAAAGGCAAATAAAACATAAACTTACTGCTCAAGGGCTTAGAGTCTTACTGAGGAAAAATTTATTGAACTACTAAGAGAAAAATTTTGCTGTGTCTGGGGATATTGTGAAGTACTCAGAAAAAGGAATCAGTGAGCAAAACTGCCTCAGCGTACTGCATAGAAAACTAGGAAAGGAGAAGCTCCTTGCAAACTAGATAAATGGACCAGCTGAAAAAAGGCAAAGATGGGTATAATTAATGAAAAAAAATGAGATTGGAAAGCCATGAGCACAATCAATGAACTCCTATAAATAAATACCAAAGCTTATCAAGGGGAGAAACTTGGGGTCAGAGACCAGGTGATGTGGTCATGGTAAAATCATAAGAGGATGCTGTATGGGGTGGGAAACATTAAAATTTTTAAGCAGAAGAGATATTTAAAGAAGCAGAGTTTGGAATTCTAGAAGTACTCTCAAAAAAGTCCTTCACTCCATGGTAAAGAATAAGCAAAAACACCATGACCTAAGAGACTGTGGTGGCCTACAGGGGCCTGGTGCCAAATCTCTGCCCGTGGCATCTGTTGCAGGGAAACAGAGTTCTAATTTTCTACCCATACATATTCCCTGGAGTGATGGGGAGAATAGGAGGTCATCTTCTCCCTCAGGGACTCACAAAACTCAAGTTGAGAGTAATTTCCAGTGAATAACTAAATATTATATAATCATAGGAGACACATATCTTTGTTAACAAAGGAAACTCTATAAACTCAAATATATATCCGATGTGGGTTAATTTAAAATATTTACGCTTAGTAGCTTCAGTACTGAACTGAAAGTGCATCACTATTCATTGTCTAAGACAATAAAGTCAACAACAGTTTCAATGTTGTGCTATTCATTTCTGCACAGTGAAGTGGTAGGAAGGAGCCCATTTTATCAGGAATGAAGTAACCTTTCCAGCCATGCATTCCAAAACATCAGGGATATTATGAAATATTTAGAAATGCATCGTTAGGCAATTTTGTTGTTGTACAACAGCATACAGTGTACTTACAGAAACCTAGATGGTGGTACATGTAGCCTCCTACATATGTAGTTTATATGACACAGCCTATTGCTCCTAGGCTACAACCGTGTACATCATGTTACTGTAGTGAATAGTGTAGGCAATTGTAACACAATGGAAAGTATCGGTTTATCTAAACATGCTTAAACACAGAAAGAGCACAATAAAAATATGGTATTATAATTTTATGGAACCATCATCATATGTGAAGCCTCTTGTTGACCATAATGTCCTTATGTGGCACGTGATTATATTTTGGTTTAGAAACTCACTTATTTGTTACGCCACCTGGAGAAGATAACTTAACTCTTGGGTCTGTCTTTCAACATTTCAAATGGGGTCAATGACCCTTGATTGATTTACCTTGTGCAATAACTTTAATCTATGAAATATTTAGCAGATAATGAATGAGATGTACAAAAATAAATATGATATTACCTAATATCCACATATTAGACTACTTTTACACATAAACACAACCAACACAATTAAGGAGAGGTTTCTTTTTTTTTTCAATTAGTTTTATTTTTTTTAGGATATCTGACGAATTTTAAATTACTTTTTATCGGGATCCCAACTGTTGAATAACATCTTGAAGGCATCAAAGTCTGTTCACTTTAACTCCTCATCTTTTTCAAAAAGATTAGTACAAATATTTCCCCACTGGGAACCTAGTGGGGTATTTTTTCAGATCAGTAATTTTATCTACCAATCATGGAGCTAGGAAATAGTTCAATGTGCTTGAAGTAGTCTTACAGACAGAACTAGGTATTCTTATCTTAATAGAAACTAACATTTCATGGCATTAACCTTTGCGTTACATCAAGTCAATTTTTGTGATAGCCTGTACATGACTTTCTGTCTGTAGAGTCATGTATCACTTAAGAGAAGGGTAGATTCTGAGAAATGCATTGTTAAGTGATTTTGTCATTGTGCAATATTATAGAGTGTGCTGATACAAACCTAGATGATATAGCCTATTATACAGCTAGGCTATATGATGTAGCTCCTTGCTTCTAGCCTACAAAACTGTGCCACATGTTGTGTACTGAATACTGTAGACAGTTGTAACACAGTGGTATTTATGTATGTAAACATATCAAAACATAGAAAAAGTAAAGATACAATTTCATAATCTTAGTTATGTAAGATTATATCTATATAACCTGTATCTTGTATATGTGGTTCAGCAAACAACAACAACAAAAATATTTCTCACAGTTCTGGAGACAGAGAAGTCTAATATCAAGGCGCCAGCAGGTCTGATGTCTGATGAGGCTTGTTTCCTAAATGAATGATGGCGCCTTCTCATTCTTTCCTCATGCAGTGGAAAGGGTAATGCAATCTCTGGGGCCTCTTTTTTAAGGACACTAATACAATTCTAATGCCTTCCCAGGGATTTCACCTCTTAAAATAATCATATTTGTTATTAGGTTTCAATATATGAATTTTGGGGAGCACAAATATTCACACCATAGCAATGGTGACTCTAGTTCATAGGAAGAAATGAATAGGATTATTTATTGAATGGCAATAAATAACAGCTAGAAATATAATAACTATACCATAAATACTGTAGTATAGTATTATGTATACCATGAATATGAACTATACCACAAATACTACAATATAATATATTATTTTAAAACTTATATGTTGTTTCGTAACCCTTGTAGAATACTCTTACATTTGTATTATGAGCAGCTGCTGACTTGCCACAATGGTCACTGGAATAATTTCCTACTGATGACAACAAGTCACCAGCATCCCCTTAGTATAGATGTTCCCTGACTTACTATGAGGCTATGTCCTGATAAACCCATTGTAAGTTGAAAATATTGTAAGTCAAAAGTGTGTTTTTCACTTGCCATTATTGTCAACTTAAAATGGGTTTATCCATACATAACCATTTCATAAGCAGAGTAGCTTACTGAATACCTTTCACTTTTGTACCATTGTAAAATCAAAAAATCCTTAAGTTGAATCATCTGTATTTCAAAGTCCTGTATTATAGATCAGTTTTCTTCCAAAACAACAATTATTCAAGTGTCTCCTATTAAAATGTCAATAAGTACAGAATAAGGAAATCTTTAGCAGCCATTAATACCCCAAAAAAGCTTGCACCTAAGCAATCCAATTTTATGCCTCTCAGAAATGGGTGGACTCAGGATGGTTTTATCATCAGCTGTTTTGTTTTGCTGTCTTCTTGTAAACAGAGATAGAAGAGAAAGGCCTGAAGTGCACTTATAGTAGTGCTACTCAAAGCAGTGTTATACCTTTAAGAACCCACAGGACAAATTCCAACCTGAAAAGTAAAAGGAAAACTTCCCTAGAAACCTCTTTCCTCAGATATTCAAAAAAGGGCAGACATGATTTTAGCTGCCTAGGGAAGGACTACCCGATAACCTAGATTTGATTCATTAGGAAAATTCCCTAGAATCTGACTTTTTCTAGTCCTGTCAAGGCCTATGTAATATATAAACTATTGAGATTGGAAGCCCTGGATATTCCAAAGACTGTAAGGACAAGAGTGAGCTGATGGGCAGACATCATGGCGGCAATGTGAGAAAAAAGAAAAGCAACAGGAAGCAGATGGAAAACTGTGAGATATATCGTCTATTTCGTATACTTTGCTATTGTGAATACATAGTTCTTTGGGAATGGTGACTATCTAAGCAGGGTGTGATCTTCCCTTACCACAGCATGTTTTCCTCTAGTCAGCTGGTAGATCTTCTGCCTTATATGAAGGATGCTATTTTTGGGTTACAAGGAGCAAACAGAATTACTTGGCATAGGGTTTCTTAAAACTGTTTCTCCAGAACATTAGTAAAGTTTAGATAAGGATCAGACTACCAGGAATAAAGAGAGGGAACATCTGGATTAATATATGTTTACTACAGGAGTTCTAAGAGGCTATAATATTTAATACATTAGGCTCATTGTGAATCTCAAAAGGAGCATGTAGTAGGGCATATCTAATACATTTAGGCATAGAAACAATTTTTTCAGAGACCCATCGTGAATAATGATGCACACCTTCGCCATACCGACAACATTCAACTGGGGCACATCTGAAGTATTCCCTTTTCTGTACTATATAGCTCCTACCCTTTTAGTCTTTGGGTTTCTACAAAAATGCGGTTGATGGTGGCTGACCTGTTGTTATAGCAACCTTTGAATTAATAGCATTTACTTCTTCTCATTTGGTTGGTCTTCATGCATTTCCACGATCATCATGGAAAACCCACTGAGACCCAGTCTGCACTGTCCATCATGGGACTTTGCCAGATGCAGTACTCACAGAGGTACCTTGTGCCTTGCTGCTCACAGCTTATGGAGCCCATGATTACATGATGATTTTTTGATTGGCATGCAGAGGACTTCAGACAAAATCCTGAATCAAAATTTTTTCACTAAAAGTTTATTTTGCCAAAGAAATGAGCAACTTGATAAAATTAAAGAACAAACTAGATTTATTCATCTAGTAAATCCTTGCTCTCCTTGCCCTCCAAGTGTTTCTGTATATTGAACTCTTCCCTCTTCTCTTGTATCCTTCTGATCTCTCTCTTTCCATAACTCTGTCTATCCCCTTCTCCTCCTTCCCTTGTCCAGACCAGCTGCCATTTTTCAAAAACTATCTTAAAACCCCAAATTGGCAGTTTCCTCTAAAAAATGTATCCCTCCCATGTGCCAGGAATATAGGCAACTATAGAATGTAAGCTGTAGACCTCAGCTAAAGGAAAAGCTATAATGAAAGATTTATCTAAACCCAAGCAAGTCCAGCAAACGTTCACAGAATAATTTATTTTGAGAATTCTAAATATATGAACCTATATCAGCTTATACAAGTGTTGGTTAGAATCTTAAATGCTAAATTCTCAATGGCAAAATCTAATTGGACTGATCCAGAAAATAGACTACAATACTTTGCTTTCTACAATAAAATTTAGGGTAAAAATTAAAAGGACATCAAAGTAGATCAAAGCCTCCTAAAAACTATACCTGAATCATTTCCAATACAGATTAAGTGGATCATAATTTAATGACACAAACAAAAATATGAAACTGTAGATTTTTTAATAGACTAGAATAATTTCTGAAACAGTTGGAAGTTAAGAAGGTGTTAATTTATTAGCAGTCATTTTTTCTCTTACTGAAAATGGAGTTAAAACTAAAATTGGAGACCTAATTAAAAAAAACAGAAATTACAATCAGGAAAAGCCCCTTTACCTGAACTGCAACCCCTTTCAGAGCATTTTGAAAGGACTTTGTACTATTAAAATATCACATGTACTTCCAAAATATGCAGAAATATTATGTATCCAGAAAAGAAACTGAAAAAGGACAAGAAAAGGGGATAGAACTCAGAGTAAAGCTGTGCCTCTACACATCAAACACCTTAGTGGGCTACTTCCCAACCAACTACCTACTGAAAAGGACACTTGTAGATATTTTAAATAGAATAGGCATAGGGAAAAAATTTGTTCCATCTTATGAAATAAAAACCAAAACATAAAAATCTCTTAATTCAAATCAATGAGTATTTTCCAAGGATGGAAAAAACATCCAATATTCTGCTATCTCCTTAAATATTCAAGGTTAATTAACTTTAAATATGGATGTTTACCCTTATCAGGTCCTGGTAGGTATAAGTGCTATTCTTCATATATTAAATCCTGCCATCTTAGTTCAACTTTTTTGTAGTAAATTTACCACACGGTTTGTTGGCATTTAACATAATATATAGATTTTTTCTTTGTCTTCCATTTCTTAGCCATAGCTTTTTGGTTCTTCACTGAAACACATTATTTTCTGCTCTGCAATACCACTTCTGCAAATTCAACAGACAGACACTTACTTGGCAAATGGATTTGTGATTTTAAATGCATACCTGAGGGACTAGTTTTTGAGTTTCCAGAAAACTCCTCTGTTCATAATTAAGTTGTGTCTGCTGAGGATTTGACTTTGTCCTCTCCATTATATTTGCAGCAAACACCAGATAAGGATCTTGGCACTGTACATGATGCTCTATGAGATAAAAACTCCAGAGACATAGGTAAAATGTTTGTAGCAAAATCTATCAATAGCTAGTTGCAAACTTTTACCCAATTTTTTTCAATATTCTTTGAAACCTGAAGAAAAGGAGACACTCAAACCCGTAGCTGAAGAACTTACAACCAAAGGTCATCCTATAGCCTTCGCTAGTACTCATAGCATTCCCATTCTGCCAATAAAGAAACAAAATGGATTTGTTTAAGATCTAAGAACCATTAACAAATTCGCTTCCTGGTAGTAACTAACCCAAACACCACCCTGTCATCAATTTCTCCTGAAGCCACTAGTTGCACTCTTATGAGACTTTGTCTTTTTTCAGTATGTGTCTAGACAAGAGAAGCAATATCTTTTGCTATCACCTGGGAAGGGAGGAGACAAGAGTGCACTCAAAAAAAAATCATGCCACAGAGGTTCACTGAAGCCTCCTTGACATTTCCTAGATCCTCAATCAATTCTTAAAGTTCTAACTTTACATTGTTGGGATAGTAATATTGGAGTGTGAATAAAAACAATAAATATATTTCTATGTGATTTAGGTCTGCTACAATATGTATATTATCTCTTACTTTACTCAGAGAACAAAGAAACCTGCAAAATGATTCCATTTACTTGCACTCAGCAGTAGCAGAAAAAAAGACATAAAATTTCAAAGATAAATTGCAACCACCAGAACACATTATTTCATATATGATGTATCTCAGAGGGAAAATGATCTCTTCTGATAGATTAAAGCCTATCCAAACTTATTTTAGACCCCATATGAAATGATAATTAAGAAGCCTTCCAGTTTTAACTGGATACTGAAGATCCTGACAACCAATTTTTTTCTTTCTTTTTTTTTTTCTTTTTCATTTCATCTCTCAAAACCAATTTTTTTCTGATTATAACACTTCTTTATGAATTGAATAAGTCCTCAGAAAGCCACCCTCTGCTCTGGGATACCAAAGATGAACATGCCTGTGTAATCTAAAGTAGGAATTCAGTAGTCTTCCTTAAGCATCTGTATTAGTCAGGATTCTCCAGAAAAAATAGAACTAATAGTATATATGGCATATATATGGGAAGAGAGGGAGACAGGTATATTTATTATAAGGAATTAACTTACATGATTATGGCAGAGTCTGGAAAGCCTAACATCTATAGAACTGATATCTTATTTTGAGTCAAATACTGAAACTGTTACAGAATAGGGAAGATCCGCTGTCCCAGTTTGAAGGCTATCAGGCAGAAAGAGGTGATATTCCAGTTTGAAGAATATCATGCAGGATATTCTATCTTATCTGGGGTAGGATCAATCTTTTATTTATTTATTTATTTATTTAAAGATGGGGTTTCACCATCATGGCCAGGCTGGTCTTGAACTCCTGACCTCAGGTGATCCACCCACCTCGGCCTCCCAAAGTGCTAGGATTACAGGCATGAGCCACCGCATCCAGCCCAATCTTTTCCTTTGTTCAGGACTTCAAGTGATTGGATGAGGCTCACCCGCATTATGTCGAACAATCTGCTTTACTCACTCTACTAATTTAAATGTCAGTCTTATTCAAAAGCACCCTGATGTTGTTTGACTGTCTCACCATCCAAATCTTACCTTGCAATGTAATAATCTCATATGTCAAAGGCAGGACCGGTTGGAGATAATTGAATCATGGAGATAGTTTCCACCAGACTATTCCCTTTCTTAGCAGCATGAGAACAGGCTAATACAATAAATTGGTAGAGGGCTGTGGGAGGCTCCTGTAAAGATACCTGAAAATGTGGAAGAGACTTTGGAACTGGGTAACAAGCAGAGGTTTGAAGTTTGGAGGGCTCAGAAGAAGACAGAAAAATGTGGAAAGGGTTTGGGACTTTCTAGAGACTTGTTGAATGGCTTTGACCAAAATACAAATAGTGATGAGGACAATGAAGTTCAAGCTGTGGTGGTCTCAGAGAGAGACGAGGAACTTTTTGGGAACTGGAATAAAGGTCACTCTTGCTATGTAAAGAGACTGGAAGCATATTGCCCCTGCCATAGACATCTGAAGAACTTTGAACTTTAGAGAGATGATTTAGGGTATCTAGGAGAAAAAAATTTTTAAGTGGTGAAGTGTTCAAGAAAAAGCAGAGCATATAAGTTTGGAAAATTGTAACCTGACAATGTGATAGAAGAGAAAACCCCATTTTCTGGGGAGAAATTCAAGCTGGCTATAGAAATTTGCATAAGTAATGAGAAGCCAAATGTTAGTTACTAAGACAATAGTGTAAATGTCTCCAGGGCATGTAAGAAACCTTGAGAATAGACCCTCCAATCACAGGCCTGCAAGCCTAAAAGGGAAAAATAGTTTTGTGGGCCAGACACAGGGCCTTGCTGCTTTGGACAGTATCAGGACTTGGTGCACTGAATTCTAGTCATGGCTAAAAGCGGCCAATGTACAGCTCAGGCTGTTGCTTCAGGGTGCAAGCCCCAACCTTGGTGGCTTACATATGGGTGTACAGAAGTCATGAATCGATGTTTCGGAACCTCCACCTAGATTTCAGAAGATGTATGGAAACACCTGGATGTCCAGGCAGAAGTATGCTGCAGGGGTGGAGCCCTCATGGAGAACATCTGGTAAGGGAGTGCAGAAGGGAAATGTATGCTGGGAGCCCCCACAAGGAGTCCATACGGGGCACAGCCTAGTGTAGCTGTGAGAAGAGGGCCATTGTCCTCCAGACCTCAGAATGATAGATCCAACAATAGCTTACACCATGCACCTGGAAAAGTTACACTCAATGCAAGCCCATGAAATCAGCCAGAAGGGAGGCTTTACCCTGCAATGCCCTGGGGGTAAGGCTGCCTAAGACCATAAGAACCAACCTCTTGCATTAGCATAACCTAAATGTGAGACATGAAGTCAAAGGAGATGATTTCAGAACTTTAAAATTTGACTGCCCCACTGCACTTTGGACTGGCCAGAAACCTGTAGCCCCTTTGTTTTGGCCACTCTCTCCCTTTTGGAACAGATGTATTTACCCAATCCTTGTACTCACATTGTATCTAGGCAGTAATTAACTTGCTTTCAATTTTACAGGTTTATAGGAGGAAGGGGCTTGCCTTGCCACAGATGAGACTTTGGACTGTGGATTTTTGAGTTAACGTTGAAATGAGTTAAGACTTTGGGAAACTGTAGGGAAGGCATGACTGGTTTTCTTTTTTTTTTTTTTTTCTTTTCCTTTTTTTTTGTGTTGTTGTTTGTTTTGAGACAGAGTCTTGCTCTGTCATCAGGCACCAGGCTAGAGTGCAGTGACATGATCTTGGCTCACTGCAACCTCCTCCTCCTGGGTTCAAGAAATTCTCCTTCCTCAGCCTCCCAAGTAGCTGGGACTAGAAGTGCATGCCACCATGCTCAGCTAATTTTTGTATTTTAGTAGAGACGGGGTTTCACCATATTGGCCAGGATGGTCTCAATCTCTTGACCTTGTGATCCACCTGCCTCAGACTCCCAAAGTGCTGGGATTACAGATGTGAGCCACTGTGTCCACCCCATGATTGTTTCTGATATGGGAGGACATGAGATTTGGGAGGAGCAATGGGTAGAATGATATGGTTTAGCTGTGTTCCTACCCAGATTTTACCTTGAATTGTAATAATCCCCATGTGTGAAGGGTAGAGTCAGTTGGAGACAATTGAACCATGTGGGTAGTTTTCCCCATATTGTTCTCATGGTATTGAATAAGTCTCATGAGATCTGATGGTTTTATAAATGGAAGTCCCCCTGCATAAGCTGTCTGCCTACCACTGTGTAAGATATGACTTTGCTCCTCATTCAACTTTATCCATGATTGTGAGGCCTCCCTAACCATGTGGAATTGTGAATCAATTAAACCTTTTTTCTTTATAAATTACCCAGTGTCAGGTATGTCTTTATTAGTAGCATGAGAACAGACTAATGCACACCTTCACAGAAATACCCAGAACAATATTTGATCAAATACCTGAGTACCTCATGGCTCATACATTTTTAATTTGCCACGTGAAATTAGCCATCGCAGCATCCCTAAATACAAAGAGCTATCCTGTCTTTTAGTGTGTAAGTGATCTAGACAAGCCCTTGAGATTTTATCTGAGTTTTATGGGAATCATCAAAAATCCATTACTTAATACAGCCTTCCTCTGATCCAGTTGCAAAGGATTGTCTGTCTTGTCTCAGGGCAACAGTTGCCCCTGCAAAATGTATTAATAATCCTGACGACCTATTTCTAGGCTTCCCACATGACATCATGGTTTCTCACATAGTACAGACATTACTGTTGATTTAGAAAACACAAATATTTTCAGTCAGCCAATGAATCTCTTATGAGATTCTATTGCTCACTTCCTCTCACATTACTATTTACCATTGCAACATCCTGAATCCTGCCACTCTCCTGCCCATGACAAAATAAGGAAATCCTCATGATTGTCTTCATTGGGGAACTCTCTGTGCCTTACTCTCACTTCTTAAAGGCTTCTAATGAAAATATGATCTAATATTGTTGATAGATCATATTTTAAACCTAAAACTGGAGGTAATCAAGCAGAATATGCTGTGACTAACCTGAACTCTCTTTTACAATAATCTTCTACCTACAGTAAAATTACTCAAAGTGGCAGAGCTTATTACCTTCACTAGAGCTTGCCAACTAGCCAAAGACTAGCGAGTAAACATGCATACAGATAGCAGTTGTGCTTTTTGAGTAGCACATAACTTTGGGATGATTTGTTTGAAAGCAAAAGGGGTTTCTCACTTCTGTTGAAACCCCCAGTAAAAATGGAGAAGATAAGGGACGTTTTGATGCACTGCTAATTTTAGGGAATTAGCTATTATAAAGGTTGAGGTTCATGTGAAAAGAGACAACATGGAAACCAAAGGACATTCTGCAACATATTATTATGCCAAAGAAGTCACTTTAACCAAAATTATAATCCAACATAAGCCCTCAAGGATAAATCTCTGGAGGGACTCAAAGAGGACATTCTTAAGCATCAACATATAGTTTTGAAGAGGCTGAACACTTAAAATATCTGCTTGGTGGCACAATATGATTGTAAGTCACTATTAGTAAGTTTCTTCATGAAATTACTCATCATGGAATAGACAACTTGATTAATATCTTAAATCAAATGTGACAGTGAAACTTTAAAAAAGACAGCTGAGATTATTTTTGGGTCATGTGTCACCTGTCAAGAACATACTTTTGAAAAAAACTGAAAATGAGACCTGGCCAGGAACCAGGGCCCAAGAGCCCTTTGAAATCCATCATAGAAATTTTATCCAACACACACTATCTTAGTCAGCATTCACCAGAGAAACAGAATCAACAGGATATTTACTGATACGTAAGAGGACATTTTTAATGTGAATCAGCTCACAAAATTATCAGGGTATGACTATGTGAGTATTCTCCAAAATAACTTTTTCTCACCTAGATCCTTAGAATGAAAGGAATCAATGTTACAGTCAGTGTGGAATAAAGACCAGTTGCTCACCGTTATCATTTTTGACCTCGTTTTTCTCTTTTGATATTTTTTAAGCATTAATAAACCAGGAATGTATCATATAATGTATGCTCAATGTGTGCCCCAGTTCCCTTTATTTCTGACTTTGACAAATCTCCAGGACCTTTCATAACCACTAGTAAAAATATAATGATTACTTAAGGCATGCTGCATACTACATAAGCACTTTAAAAAAATATTTAGAACAAAGCTGAGACATCTGCGATACTATTACCCTCAGTTGCGGAGACCAAAATATCCCGTGATACGTGATCTGAAAGCTGGAAAATGAGGGAAGTCACTTGAATAATCCAGCCCATGTCTGAAGACCTGAGAACCAAGGCAGCTGCTGCTTTAATTTCTAGGCTAGAGGGCTGAGGATCAGGAGGTCTGCTACTGTAAAGTCTGCCGGTGAAGTGCTGAGAACCAGAAGCCCTATCGTCCAAAGGCAGGAAGAAATGGATATCCCACCTCAAGAAGAGAAAGCAAGTGTATTCTTCTTCTGCCTTTTTGTTGTATTTGGTCAGGACCTTAACAGATTGGATGATGCCCACACACTTTGGTCAGGGCAGATCTTTCTTCAGTCTACTGATTTAAATGTTAATATTTTCTAGAAACACCATCATAGATAAACCCTAAAAATGTTTTACTGCCTATCTTATCCCAATCATGTTTACATGTAAAATTAACCATTATATCCACCCTCCACTGGATTTGAGTATTTTTTTAGTTATTGTATGCCTTTTTTCAGGATGGGTCAAAATACTATGTTGGAAGAAAGCTGCCTGCTTTTGCTTTTGCAACGTAGGACACCTCAACTTTTACAGTACGTGCTTGAGGTTCACTCTTTAAAATGGCCATTATAAAATAATTCTATCAGGTGTCATCCCCTAATCAAAATCTATACTTTCCTTAAACTCTAATCTTTGAAAGATTGAAAGGATCAATCAAATTCTTGAATTAAAATTAGCAAAACTTTCAGGAAGCCTTGAGCTCACTTGGCCAAAGCTCCCCCAACTAGTCCTATGGGCATTTGGTTTATTCTCTTGAGGAAAAATTAGTTATTCCTTTATAATTGGTAATATGAAGATTCATGTGTGTAGAAATTTAAACTCTGGCCCTAAACTCTGCCCTACTTCATGCAGAGATAGACAAATTTTGCCAGGAATTCACATTATACCCGGTCCTATCACCAAGAGGTTAAAACTACTTTCCTGCAGCATATTCCTAAAGAGCTTCTTCATGATATTCAACTTTATCTCTTGGAAGAAACATTACAGACAAACTGCTCTTGAACTTCATTGGAAGAAACTTTACCAGGTATTATTAATAACATGTACAGCTCTGAAACTCTGGGGAGTTAAGCCTTGGATTCATGTTTTATAACTTAATAAAACAATTAAGAATTTCCACAAAATTGGAAGGCTATTCACATAGAGAATTTCACACCTAAGATTCTCAGGGACCTCCCAGAAGCATCTGATCTGAGTTTCCATCCAATATATCAGACCAAGACCCCTATCAAATTCCTGGTTATTTATTTTATTTTTCATCTGTTTGCTTGTAATAATTATTCTTCTCACTTTCTATAGATCCCTTGCTATTGTCCACCCATAATGACATTCTCCTCCTTATGTAACCTGTTAGGGCAGAACACATTCATTGTAATGTCTCTTTATGTTGTCCTAAAAAATTGTCACTTTTGTCAACCTATAGACTTCTAGACATACCATCTATCACCGAAATCCTATAATAAAAACTTCTGAACAATTTCAGCCTTATCAGTTGCAACCACAGAGAATTATATTTTATGACATTTCCATTTGCACATATGTGGGCAACTGACCTTAAATAAACCAACCTAGAACTTTAATAGTGTCCTTCTCCTTTAGGAAAATAATAAATTATTACAAACTATTGACCAGGCTCTATGTTTCTGAGCTTCAATTCATCAGCCTTCATCTTGTGTTGGGCCGAATGATACCTAAAAGAGACTAATGGAGATCCAAATATGTAACCCAAATAATGGAAAGACAAGGTTCTGACCTCATGGTATAACAACTTATTTTTTTTTCTAGAGCTCCATGTGCCTCTACTTAACAGTTTTCTTTATGACTAGGATGCCTGGTCCTGTTGGCCTCAGACTAATAGCTTACATATTTTAAGAATATATAGGAGTACCTTGAGATTTGTCTCTACACAGAGACCCTAATTTTAATTCCACAAATTAATAGTAATCCAAAATGATGCCATTTTTTATTATTGAAACACGCTACCCGATGGACGTAATGACTCATTCTTTATGCAATCAGAGTAGTATTCTAATTGGTGAGAATCACAAAGAGAAAATATCGTAAGAAACATAAAAGTAATTTCTGGCAAAAGTTGTTAATAACACCGCCTCCACTCTAGATGGAATATAGATTAGTGTCAACTCATTGGTACAAATAGTGATGGATGAGTGCATTGCTCTAAAATTCTTGTTGACTTGCCCTCTTGGCACTTGTTCCATTGCCTGATTTCTTGTTGTACTTAGATCAATGAAATATCCCAGATGAAATAGAGTGAGTATTCCTTAATAACAAAAAAATCTATTTTGCTTTTAAAGTTTGATTCTATGGCCCATGGCATTAGTTTTGCCTGTGTTGGGCAAATAGAGTTCAACACATCTTACAAGGACTATTAATTGTTTTTGCTTCTGTTATAGCATTTGTGATGCTGGTCCTTAGCATTCTATCCATAGATTTAAATGCTTCTACACAGCTACTGTCTCTCAGACACTCACCATGATGATGCAATGACAAAAAGGTCGAACAATCTTACAATATAATTGACTGTGAGGATTACTAAACAATCTTTGAGTGGTGAAGATATGGATCTCCAGCATTCTCAGATCTGGCCAACCTCTCACAAGGGAAAGATTGATTAAATGGGTGGACTGAGAGACTAAATATACACATGGTCAATTGTCAGACTATATGCCAAATGGAAATCTGACTCATGAGCTATAGCAATGAACACAAGAAACCAAACTGTTGTTTACAGTAACCATATCAGAAAGGCAGACTCCTATCTGTAGCAACCAGTCCAAGAAGCCAAAAAATAACCCATACAGCAATGAACTCCTAATGGTCAGTATTTTATTAATAACTGACAATTTCCCCAATAATTGGCCCACTTTCAAGTTAGAATCAGTTGAAGAAAGGAAAATATGCATGCCTAACTTATCACATAGTATGTTCTTACTTCTAGTTAGTCTATCTACCGATTCCCCATGTCAATAGCAGCCAAACACACCTAAAAACCTCTTCATTTATTTTACTCTAAAGCTTTCTCACTCCCGTGCCTGTCTTTGAGTCTCTACCAAAATACAAATGATGAAGGCTGACTTCCTTGATATAGCAAGCTCTGAATAAATAGCTTTTGCTTCTTTTCATTTGAGTAGTCTTCCCATGTATTTACATATCACTCAATATATATTTTTTTGAATTTATCCATTGGGTGCCCTAGGTTAGCAGTAGTATGTGTTCTTTTGTTTTTAGATAATTTTCTGAAGGCATAACATGCAGAGGCAGTATAATTTAGAAAAAGTAATGAATGGAATTCAGAAGACCTAAATTCCAGTCCTGTTTCTCTCAGTGGCATGTCTTCAGTTTTTCTCTGTAGACCTTTACCTCTGTGGTCTTCGGTTTTATGTGTAATGTAAATGTTAGAATGAGCAATCTTAAAAGATAATTTTATAATATCTCTGGTGGGGCCAGCTGCAAGTGTAACTCCCTTGATTCCTTGATTTAAGGCTCATATCCTCAACATCTCCCCACCCCACAATGCACACACTTTTCTGGTTCTGCAATTCCTATATCATGGCCACAAGTGGATTAAATAATAAACTAATTTTTAAACCTGCAGTTACTGTCAAATAATATTTTGAAATTGCCTCAAAATGGATAGTTTTCATTAATTTATTTGACCTCAAATGTTCCTTCCGGCCATACCTCTCATAACTTGACAAAGAATATAGAATTTGAATAAGCGTAATTTGAATATAGGATTCTAAGGATTTAAATATAAGGATTGAATAATGTGGAACATTATCAAAAGGGATTTTGCATGATGACAGTGTTTGTTTAATTTGTTTGTTGTCTTTTCTCTGAGAAACTTGAGGCTGCTTCAAGTTTCCCTGATGACCTGCCAAAGAGCTTTGATTTATTCAAATGCCAAAATCCCAGCTAATGAACTCAGGCTGGTTCAATCCTCATATTTTTCAATTCTTTTTATTCTTGACTGTAAAAATCTTAGCCAGAGTAATATGGGTAGGAGCTGAGGGTAGCATAGGCAAGTGTTTCTCAAAGGATTATAGGGCTGGTATCCAGGAGAATGAATGTTGTAGAAAAAGAGCAACAGGCCAGAGGCTAAAACTCTTGAGCTGAAGTTGTCTCTGCTGCTTCTTGGCTGGCTGACTTTGAGCATATCACTTTACATCTCTGGGTTACAGCGTTTTTACCAATGAAAGTAGATAAACAATGGCTAACAATAACTCCCCTTCTTGCTGCACAGAATTTTTTGAAGCTAAAATAAAAGATAACATAGTACATAGAAGATATTATAATTTACAATATGTGATATGAATGTTAAGTGGTAGTTTTATTATTTTAATACAAAAAAGGAGATTAAATTATATCTACCCTCCCAATAGTAGGTTCACATTACTTTAACGAAATAATTTAGTTGATGATACAAAATTAGACATTTGAGGGAGCCATAAGTTCAGATCCAACAAAAAATAAAGATACAGAATAAAAACCCAAACCAAACTGGTTGGAAAGGATTTTCTATCCATGAGAGACTTCAAAGCCTTAGAAACAATGATAGCTAGCACAGTCACAGCCCACTATGTTGTAGGCATGAAGCTCATTACGATGCCCCATGTGTAAAACCTAGGAAGAAAAACACACACACACACAAAGAAAAAACAAGAAACTAAAGCCCTAAAAATATCTAACCAAGTAAGTGTGAGTGAAACATAAAAGCAATGCAAAGTGAGGTGCGGTAGCTTATGCCTATAGTGCCAGCACTTTGGGAGGCTGAGGAAGGTGGGTTATCTGAGGTCAGCAGTTCAAGACCAGCCTGGCCAACATGGTGAAACCCCCTCACTATTAAAAATACAACAATTAGCTGGGTGTAGTGGCAGACGCCTATAATCCCAGCTATTCAAGAGGCTAAGGCAGGAGAATCGCTGGAACCCGAAAGGTGGAGGTTGCAGTGAGCTGAGATGGTGCCATTGTACTCCAGCCTGGGTGACAGAGTGAGACTCTGTCTCCAGAAATATGTAAATAAATTAATTAATTAATAACCGCAATGCAAAATAACTGTGATTAATAGCCAGGGGTTACAGAATTTTTGCATTAATAATAGGGTTACTTCAGACTTAAAGGGAAGAGAACCATTATAAACACACAGAACGTAAGCAGTTAGGAAGGTCTAAGAATGAATTTAATTTCAAGAACACCACTTAAAAATAGGTAAAGAATCTCAACATCCAAAAAGTATATGAATTTTATAATTAGAGTCAGTGTGGATATCACATTTGTATCTATTTTGTTAGCAGCCAATATGCAATCACATTAGGTATAATTAACTAAAATTTGGAGTTGGGTGACTTCAAGTTCATGCTTGGATAAGCAGCGTATAAGATCTAAATTATAAAGTTGAATGATTGCATAGTAATGCTGTTGTAACCCAGCAAGTAATAGAGAAAGTGCCACACTCTGAGATAGAATCAGGAGTCCTTTGTTGCTGGCAACCAAGAGACAGCTAACGTTCAAAATTCTCTCTGCGCCGAGGAAGGGGCTTGATTCCTTTTCATATCTTGATTAAGGTAGGGGAGGGGGAGCCTAGCTGAAGTGAAATTTTACAGAAGCAGAATGAGCAGGTTAGAGGCACGTGGTTGCAGGCCAGAGTATTTCCATACAATCACTCAGGGGGTCCAAGGAGAAGTATTCACAACAGCAGGCGTGCTTGCTGAGCAGGATGTGGTTACAATGGTTGTATGGTAGGATAAGCAGAGCGTCATTAAGCACAGTGTCAGCATGACACAGTTATGCACCTGAGGGAGATGTGGCGGGGAGGGAGAGGATAAGATGGAGTCTGTCAGGCTCACAGCTAAGATGGAGTCAGTTCGGCTTACACAAGTTAGGCTGTCACAATGAA
The DNA here is from genome assembly GCF_009761245.1 of Sapajus apella. Lineage (NCBI taxonomy): Eukaryota > Metazoa > Chordata > Mammalia > Primates > Cebidae > Sapajus > Sapajus apella. The sequence goes on along the minus strand of NW_022436992.1, from coordinate 7,732,697 downwards.
ATGAGAATAGGATAAAAATAAGGACATAATAAAAGGGGCTATATTTGATAGTAAAATAAATCATTCTGCTTTACTAATTTTGTTATGGTTAAAGCCCTATTTTCTTCTAGTATGATATTTTGGTATGTTTGTTTATTTTAATTTTCATTGCTTTTCAACATTTGTTGCTCTTTTGGAGGTATCAATTGTGATGGTCAGAGATAGCAGCAACACAGTTTAGCTAACATTTGTTTTGGTACATTGATCCTTTTTAAATTTTTAAAAGTTCTTTACCTACCACTATAATTTGGTTTGTTTGACCCTTCCAAATCTTCTAAACCTCCTGTTGAAGTTTCATCCTCAATGTTAGGGGTGGAGCCTAAAGGGAGGTATCTGGGTCGTAGGGATGGATCTCTCATGAATGGCTTGGTGCCACCCTCATGATAATGAGCTCTTACTCTCTTCATTCCCAAGAGAACTGGTTGTTTAAAAGAGCCTGATAACTTCGTAATGTCTCTCTCGCTCTCTCTCTCTCTCTCTCTCTCTGTTCCTCTCTTGCCATGTGATTTCTGTACATGCCAGATTCCTTTCATTTTCTGCCATGAATGGAAGCAGCCTGGAGCCCTCACCAGAACCAGATGTTGATACCATGCTTCTTGTACAACCTGCAGAACCGTGAGTCAAACAAACAAAACGAAACAAAACAAAACGAAAAAACCTATTTTCTGTGTTAATTACCCAGCCTTAGGTGTTCTTTTATAGCAATTCTAAATGGACTGAGATTTTTATTTAATCATGTCATAATTTACTGTTCGTTTATCCTGTGATGTAAATGGAAATCCCAATGTCACAAAATCTCAAGAGCATTTAGAGTCCTATAGCTTCACCTTGAAACAAATTCTCCCATATTGGGGTCCCCAAACCCCAGGTCACAGACCAGCACTGCACAGCAAGAGGTGAGCAGCAGGTGAGTGAGCATTACCACCTGAGCTCTACCTCCTGTCAGATCAGGTATGTCATTACATTCTCACAGGAGCATGAAACCTATTGTGAACTGCACGTAATAGACATCTAGATTGCACATTCATTATGAGAATCTAATGCCTGATGATCTGAGGTGGAACAGTTTCATTCCAAAACCATTTTTACCCTGACCCCTCCACATATTCCATGGAAAAATTGTCTTCCATGAAACCAGTCTCTGGTGCCAAAAAGATTGAGGACTGCTGTCCTGTATTACATGACCTTTGCAAAAAAAAAATAAATAAATAAAAAAAAAAAAGCAAAATTTCTTGTAACACTTCAATTCAAATTACACTATGTGAAATGAAAGCATAATAATTTGTCTCAAAATGTAAAATTACAAGGAATTTCTTATACTGGCTCTTCAACAGATGTGGAAAAATTAAGAAGCAAAGCAGATCCTCACAAAACAGTTTTAAATTTTTTTTTTGCTGTCTACCAAGTCACCAAGAGTTTAGCATAACTCACAAAACTCTTGGTGACTTGGGCAATAAATTTTTAGAAGGCTTAACAATTTACCCCACATTTTGTCAGGAACAAGTTCTATTTTCTACTCACACTGTAAACATACATTGTAGCTGCAGAAAAGAAATGCATCAAAGGAAATAGCCTCCTCTACAATACGGGAACTCAACTTCTCTGGAACTTAGTGATGCCTATGCCATTGTTTTCTTTTTAATTACTTCTCCAAAGCAGAACTCAAATCAGTTTTAGAATATTTTCTGAAACTAGTTAAAATCAGGAAAGCATTTTTGTTTGTTTGTCTTTGTGGTTAAAGACAAATTAAATTAAATATAAATATAAATATAAAATAAATATAAATAAAATAAATATAAATTAAACTAAATATAAATACAAAATAAATTTCCCACAGTTTTATCTGTTGTGCAAAATGTGATTCAAAGCCCACAGTTGAACTCCTGGAAAAACAGAAGACTCCAGTTTTTCCTTTTCCTAGAAGACTCTGCATTACAGTGTCATTGTTAACAGACTAAAGAGACAGCCTTCATCAATGGGCAGGATACTTCTATGAATGTGACTGTTTTCATTCATTTACATGAATATTTGCTTTTTTAAAAATGATATAAAATTTACCCCAGTTTTCATACCAGCCCATGTTTCTAGGTGTCAGAATAAATCTTTTCTTTTCTGTAGCCACTGAATAGATAGTAGATTAACAACCATCTGAATTGACCATGTCTAAACATAGAAATCTCTGGTGCATGCAAACTGCTTTTAGGTTTGCATCTCTCATGAATATTCTTATGAGAGTCCCAGTGTAACTTTCACCTTTGTTGTTATGCATATTCAGGTCTTCTCCTTGTCAGGGCCTTGTCACTAGAAGATAAATCCTGCTTCATCCTCCAGTCATCTGATTGAACCTGCACTTCCATTTAGATATTATCAGTTTCTAGATCTCAAAGATTTCTTTTTCTTATTAATTCTCCCTTAAAGTCAGTGATAGAAGTGCATTTCTCTCCTGGCTCAAGAATTAGGTGATTTCTAGACTACGAAGAAATAAATTAAATATGCTGTATTTCTCTTAAGACTTGGTTTTAAATATCTGACTCCAGGCCAGGCACGGTGGCTTACACATGTAATCCCAGTACTTTAGATTCTCCTGTTCAAGGCAGGAGGATCACTTTAGCTTCAGAAGCTGGTGACCAGCCTGAGCAATATAGTGAGACTTCCTTCAAAAATAAACATTAAAAGTAAAATTAGCCAGGCATGGCGATACAGACCTGTAGTCCCAGCTACGTGGGAGGCTAAGGCATAAAGTAAATATTGCTTGACCAAAGGAGTTTGAGGCTTCAGTGAGCTGTAAATGCATCACCGTAATGCAGCCTGGAAAAAGGCCCTGTTTCGAAACAAAAACAAATTGACTCTTTCAAAAGTCTATTTCCTTTCTAGCCTACACTCCACTATCATATCTAAGGCTGCTCCTGGAATATAAGAAACTTCAAATGAGTTGGGGAGAGAGGGAGTTGTTTTGGTTTTTATGATTGTTTCTTAATACATTTTTCCTAAAGTGTGTGTGAAGAGGGGACATTACTTTTATTTAGGAAGAAGGCAGCTGCTAATACCTTAGATTTGGGAAATCACAAAATTATTTCTCATCTAATATTACATATCTGTATTGTTTTCTACATTTCATATCCTACAAATTGGATAGAGAGTAGCTAGAATAGAAGACATATTGACTGTGATAGGAATATTATGTTAATGACTGAAATATAAATAGCATGTATAGTGTAGTGATTTAATGTGTGGCATCTAGCAAAAAAAGCTGGCTTGCTTTAAATTCTCCTTTTTTTAAATTGATCTCATTATTTATGATCAGTTATTTAACCACTCTGTTCCTGAGTTCATATTAATTGAACTCAGAGGAGAAGACGAGAGAAGAGAGAAGGGGGAGAGAGGAGGAGAGAAAAGGGAGAGAAGGGGAAGGATGAGAGGAGGGGGCAGAGGGAGATGGATCCTACACTCATAAGGCTTCCTTAAGCAATCTACTACTAGATGATGAGCTTCATCTACCAAAGTAATGACTGGGAAAATTTTAGTGAATGGACTAAGATATAGCTATTTAAAATTCAAAATATCTACCTAAGACTAAAACTAAAATGGAAAAAAAAGGAATACTAATGGAGCAATGAAAGACTGGTGTATATTATATGTTGTAACAAAGTAGGAATAATGTAACTAAAAAATGGAAAGATAAGGGAGTAGACAAGAGAAAAACAGAATAAATTCATTGCATTAGAAATAGGGGGTGTTAAAGGACAGTGATAAAAATTAATAAACCATAGAGTGAGGTTAAATAAGCAAACAAGGGTCAATGGTCATTTAAAATTATAAGATTAAGATACGAATACATAGACATTTTAACACAATCTACATTCAGTACAATTTCTATCAGAATTCTGATGTCATTCTTCACAAAAACAGAAATTTAAAGCAATCTACAGTCAGTGCAAGTGCTATCAAAATTCCTATGTAATTCTTCACAGAAACAGAAAAAATATCCTAAAATTCATATGGAATCACAAAAGGCTCCAAATAGCCAAAAGAATCTTGAGCAAAAAGAACAAAGTTGGAGGCAAAAGGTACAAAGTTTATTTAGTTAAAGGACATAAAGTTCACTTAGACAAGAAGAAGTTGTAATGATCTATTGCACGGCATTGTGACTATAGTTTATAATAATGTATTGCATATTTTAAAATTGCTAAAAAAGTAGATTTGTTAGTGTTAGCGCCACAGAGAAATAATAAGTATATGAATGATAGATATGCTAATTACCCTGATTTAGTTATTCCAGAATATATACATGAATCATAACATCACATTGTACCTCATAGAGACTGGGCAGAATGAAAGTCAGTAGAAGAGCTAGAAAATATAATCAGTAAGCAAGATCTTATGGGTATATGTCTAATTCTACATATTGAAGATAAATTACTCATTCTTCTCAAGTGTCCATGGCATATTCACAAAAATTAATTATAAAAATACATCAGGAATTTCCATAATTTGAAAATATTACAAAGAACACTCCTAATGACAAAGCAGTTAAACCAGAAATTAGTTAATAAAGGCATTTCTAACTATAAATATAAAACAATATTTTATTAAACAGCCTTTGGTTAAAATATATATAAATTTAATTTTTTAAAAATAATGACAATACTGCCTATTAGAATCTATAAAATATTTAAAGCAATGATTAGCACTAAACACTTTTATCAAAATAAGTGAAAGTATAAAAATAAATGACTTAAAAATTTTAGCTCACCAAACTAGCAAAAGAACAGCAAAGTAAATTAAAACAATATACAGTAGTTCCCTGATCTGCTGAAGATATATTCCAAGACCCTTAGTGAATGCCTGAAACTGAAGGTAGTATTGCACTCATTTACCATTAAATGAAACATGTTTCTGTTCACGTGTTCCATCAACAAATTTAATGTCTTTTCCATCTTAGCACTTACCTTGCACTGTGGCTATTACATTTGCATTTCGAGGTGTGACAGCAGCTAGTGCAAATTTCTTTTTCTTCTTCACAATTTTATCAGATAGAAGATTTGTCTATAGATCCACAAATCTTTGATAGATCTTAGTAAAAATTTATCATAGATCTTGGCAAGCTTAGTATATGATTTTTTTCTGAAGCCTAGAAATTTCACCTTTTTTACTTAAAGGAAGCAGTTACAGCTTCTCTTTGGGATGTCCAAATTGCCAACATCACTTCTTTTACACTTTGGGGTTACAATTTAATAAAATAAGTGTTACATGAACACAAGTGAGGGACTGTGTTAATTTCTCATCCCAGGTCCACAAGGAGTATGCTTTTAAAGGCAAGAACTTCCCAGCAACATGCCTGACCTGCTTTCATTTATGTCCCCATCCAGGGACTAGAGTTCTTTGTCTAACTTTCAAGGACTCAGGCTAGGTAGACTGCCCAGGTGAGCTTCCTTTGTTTAGAAAGCCTGTGAAAAGCCCTAGGAGGACTGTGGGCTGGACAGCCAATCTGATATCAAAGTCAAAGATCAATCACTCCAGTGGAAGTTTGAAGGAACTCCTCTCATGGGACAAGAACCTGAATGGGGCAGGAGTAATTCCCTGATTAAAAGTGTCCTGCTCCTTACCTGTGCAGGCTCCATCTCTGGATCCCCTCCCATGACAGCGTGGGAGCTTGCTCTCTCTCTCGCTCTCTATTTCTCTCCCTCTCTCTCTGCCTGATAAATCACTTTCTGCACAACTCTTTGGCTCCGATATTTACTTGAACGAGCCCACCGCACCTCCAGGGCCTCTTCCCACATTCCTGGGGCAAGGGAGGCCAATCACACCCAGTTACATATGCACTGTGTTATGAAGCCAGTGGATCTGATAAACAAGATAGCTATCAAGTGGCTAATGGGTGGGTAGCATATGCAATGTGGAAACACTGGACAAATGGATAGTTCACCTCCCAGATAGTACAGAAAGGGATTGATGAGATTTAATTAGGGTACTCAGAATGGCACAACAATTTAAAACTTATAAATTGCTTATTTCTTAAATTTGTTATTTAAAATTTTGGACAACAGTTGACATTGAGTAACTGAAACCACAGAAAGTAAAACCACAAATAATGAGAGACTACTGTACCCAAAATAGAGAAACCTAAAGACTTTAACAAAAATTTTAGAACTGATGAGCAGATTCAGTGATGTTACAGGATACAAAATCAATATACAAATGTCAGTAGCATGTCCATATATGAACAATAAACGAGCTGAAAAAGAAATCAAGAAAGCAATCCCATTTACAGTAACTACAAAAAATAAAATACCAGGAATAATTTTAACCCAGGAGGTAAAAGACTTATACAAGGAAAAGTTTAAAACAGTAATAAAAGAAATGGAAGAGGATACAACAAGTGGAAAGACATCCCATGCTCATAGATTAGAAGAATTAATTTTTTTAAAAATGATCATACTACCCAATGCAATCTACAGGTTTAATGCAATTTGTTGAAGCACCAATGACATTCTTCACAGACAAAAAATATCCTAAAATTTGCATGAAATCAAATAAGTTCCTGAATAGCCAAAACAATCCTGAACAAACAAACAAACAGCAAAAAAATCAAACCTTTAGGCATCACGCTACAATATTCTAAACATCCTATAAATCTGTAGTAACCAGAAAAGCATGATATTGACGTAAAAACCGACACATAGACCAGTGGGACTATAAAGAATAGAGAATCCAGTAGTTAATCCATATATCTACAGCCAACTGATTTTTGACAAAGGTGCCAAAACACTTGCTGGGGAAAGAATAATCTCTACAATAAATCATTCTTGGAAAACTGGATATCCACAGTCAGAAGAATGAAACTGGACTCCTACCTCTCACCCTATACAAAAATCAAGTCAAAATGAATCAAGGACCTAAATGTAAGACTTGAAATTATAAAATTACTAAAAGAAAATATAGGGGAAATGCTTCAGGACATTGGTTCAGAAAAAGATTGCATGGATAAGACTTCAAAAGCAGAGTCAACTAAATCAAAAATAATCAAATTAAATTATATCAAACTATGAAGCTTCTGCACAGCAAAATAGAAAAACAATCAATGCAGTAAAATGACAGCCTACTAAATGGGAGGAAATATTTGCAAACTACTCATTTGACAGCAGATTAATATCCAAAAATATAAAGAGTTCAAACGTCTCAACAGAAAGAAAAAAACATCTGATTAAAAAAGTGAACAAATGGTCTGAAAAATATTTCTCAAAAGAAGGCATAAAAATAGCCAAGAAATATACCTAAAAATGCTTAGCGTCACTAATTATCAGGGAAATGTAAATCTAAACCACAGTGAGATATCGTCTCACCCCAGTTAGGATGGCTATGATCAAAAAGACAAAAATAAGAAATTCTGGCAAGGATGCAGAGAAAAGTAAACACTTATATTACTGGTGGAAATATAAATTAGTATAGTTATTAAGAATAACGGTAAGGAGGTTCCTCAAAAAACCACAGATGAAACTACCTTATGACCCAACAATCTCACTACTAGGCATTTATCCAAAGGAAAGAAAATCAGTGTATTGAAGACATTGCACCTCCCTGTTTATTGCAGCACTATTCACAATAGCCAAGATATGGAATCAACTTCAGTATCCAACAACAGTTGAAGAAATGAAAATAATGTGGTATAGATACACAATTGAATATAATTCCGAGATTAACAAAAGAATTAAATCCTGTAATTTGCAGCTACATAGATGAAAGTGGAGGACATTATGTTGAATGAAATAAGCCAAAAATAGAAAGTTAAATACCACACGCTCTCACTGGTATGAGGAAGCTTAAAAGGTTGATCATATAGAAGTAAAAGGTAGAATAGAGGATACTAGAGGCTGGGAGGGGGAAGAAAGTATAGGGAAAAATTTGTTTTAAACATACAAATTACAGCTACTAGGAGGAATAAGTTCTAGTGATTTGTACCACTTTAGGATGACTATACTTAATATATTATATAGGTTTCAAATAGCTAGAAGGAAGATAGTGATTGTCCTCAACACAAATAAATGACATCTCTCTATATATAATCTGATCACTCTACATTATATGTATAGAGATGTCACTGTCTCCAATAAAAATATACAATTATTATGTGTCAATTTAAAAATAAGATACAAGACATAAACCAAAAAGAAAGGAAGAAATCAAAACTGTGAGGTAAAAAATATAAAAAAGAATAGAGTATATTAATAATTGAAAATCTTTTGTATGAAAAAATAATAAGCCAATAGCTAGTTTGATAAAATTAAGAGAAAAATGTACAAATATTCAATATAATAAATGAAAAAGAAAAAAATAAAGCAAAAAAGTATTTTTTCTATAAATTATAAAAGAAATTGGCAGACATCTATGGATACAAAAATCAGAAAAATCTAGATTAAATGACTGATTGGGGAAATACAGGTTAGAGAAAACGGCCTTATAAGAATTGGAAACCTTACTTTGGCCAACATTCATGTAAAAATAGAGAAAGTAATTAAGAGACTTCTCAGTTTTAAAGAACACTAGGCCTAGAAGTTTTTGTAGGAGAAGTACACCAAATGTTTAAAGAGCTGATGGTATCAATGGTATATAAATTGTTCAAGAGCATTGAAGGGAAAACAATAAACAGGAATGACAATGCAGACGCTAATGGATAAAATAAAAGGGGAAATGGAAATGGTATACTAGGGATGAAGAGGAAGTGACACTTCTTTGAGTCAACATTTTTATATGGTTCTGGCTCTTGGACCACAGTAACACTTTATATACTCAAAAAATAAATGAACCATTATAATAATTCAGGATGTGTGGAAACAAACTAAAATTTGAACTGTAACAAATAAACCTAGCTACTGTGTATGACTAGTGAAAACACACTGAAGTGAATAGGAGAGCAAGGAACTAACTTAGGTAACTTGGAAAATATGATTTGACTCAGTATTATAAAGCTACACAAAATAAGCTGTAACAAACTCTGTTCTCTGTGTAGCAAATACTTTTCTCCCAAGATTATTGTGTAGCGATTCTGAAACTTATTTATATGTTTAATAATACTGGAAAAACAAGTAAATACAATGTAATAAGAGCCAGTTCTCTCAGATTTGGACAGAAGGAGCTAATGACAAGAAAAGGGAAAATGTTTGAATCAAACCTATGGTTTTGTATTTAGAGTATCAGTATGAACTCATGGCTTTTAATATACACGTTAAAAATACAGATATAAGCATTTGTGACTTAGTGTATATATATATGTACATATATTATGTATATATGTATGTCTCTGTGTGTGTAAATGTATATTTTCTACTTCTGTTAATGGAACCCTGTGTGTGTGTGTATCTGTGTGTGTGTATTCTATCTCTGTCCATGGGAAGGCATGAAAGTCATGTCACTCCAAAAGCAAGGAGCATACCTGGAGCCCAGCTTCTGTACTATAATTCAAATAAAGGCAACAGGACTCCTTAGACAATTGAGGCAAGAAAAATACATATGAATCAAAACTACGTTTCTAGGCCAGAAAATAAAGAAGTATGGAAAATAGATTATGGTGAGTTAAAAAACTCTTTCAGGTGAAAACCTGTAAGAATTCCAAAAAGCCAAAGATGGAATAATTGGAGAATTAACTAATTAATGATCTACAGGGCTATAACTTCTAGAATAAAATAAATACCTGAAAGTTTATGTAAATAAATAATTGAATACAAACTGAGTAAAGAATGAAGGTCAGTGATTCAACAATACAAACAGAAAGAATGAGGAAAACTGACTTGGCATGGTGACTCATGCCTGTCACCCCAGCATTTGGGGAGGCTGAGGCAGGCAGATCTCTTGAGTTCAAGATTGTGAGGCCAGGCTGGTCAACATGACGAAACCCTGCCTCTACCCAAAATACAAAACTTAGGCAGGCATGGTGGCACACACCTGTGGTCCCAGCTACTTGGGAGGCTGAGGTGGAGGATCAGTTGAGCTAGGGAGGTGGAAGTTGCAGTGAGCCAAGATGGGGCCACTGCATTAGCTATTATTAAATTATATTATTATTATTTGCCTAGGAATTAGGCAAATAACATAGTTTATTGTTATGCTAGGCAACATTCATATTCACTAATAATTTTTTAAATGGATTAAAGTTTGTGGAGAAAGAAAATATTTACATAGTCTCAAAGTATCTGCTCACAAAATTGATAAATAAGCAAAAAGGAAAATATAGTAATTTTACAGTAGAGAAAACTGGCATACGCCCACTTGAATGGTGAAAATTAAGATTACTAGTAATAAGATGTATCAATATCATCTACCCCTTGATATCTTGCGCTAAGAGGAACACATAATTTCTGTGATACTGTTACCAAAACATCATAACCTTTATCTAACTATAAGAAAACATAAGGCAAGTAAATATTGAGGAGCATTTTCCAAAACAAATGATGTATTTAAAAGTATCAAAGTCATAAAATACAAAGAGGGAATAAGAAGCTGTTAAAAATTGGAAGAAACTGTGGTGAAATGATGACTACCTACAAGTGGTAACTGAAATAAATCTTGGATGGAAAATCTAGAGTTTTGTTAATGGTATTGTACACATGATAATTTCCTGGTTTTGATAAGAGCGCAATGTTGATGTAAGATATGAACAATAGGGAAGCTGGGTGAAGAACATAGAAAATCCTACTATTTTTACAACTTTTCTGTAACTTTTAAATTATTTTAAAATAAAAAATTAAAAAATAGCAATAGAAAATGAACTATAGATTAAAAAAAGATTAAAATCACATATAACTAGTTCACAATTCTTGAATTCTCAAACAAATATTAAAAATGAGTCAATTGGCTATTCTTGAACCAATATTAGATTGGATAGTACAGATTCGATATTTGATTATATTTAAAAATAATGTTTTATTGAATAATGGATTTTCTTTAAAGAAAAAGCTCTTATAATTACAGTTATAGTCTAAAATTTTCAAATGAAATTATACGATGCCTGGGATTTGATTTATCTTGATAAATAAAGGGAGAACTAAGTATGTAAGAAGCAATATTAGCCATGATTTAATAATGGTTGAAGAAGTTTGATAGACTCATGGGGTTTTAAAGAGTTATTGTTTTTTCTTTTATATGTTGAATTTTCTATCATAATTTACTTCTGTTGTGCACCCAATCCCACATGCATAAAGTTTCAAATGTTCTTGCTAAAAATTTGATAATCAAAATTTAAGGGACAGAAGCAGTATGATAGATAAGACTTAATGTATCACCAAATAACAATGGAATGAATATTTAATTTATTTGTCTCCAATAATATGACTATCTCACAGCCAAGGAAGCAGAGACAGAGTTTAAGTAACTCAGATTTAGGTTCAATCAATGGCACAACAGGGATAAACTCAGACTTTTTAGTGTTTGTGCTCTTATTCACTTCTATATATTGGTTCTCAGATAGGATATAAATATTCTAAACTAATATAATATTACAGTGAAACATCAAAACTTAGAAACAAAGTCCAAAGGGAGTATATTAGTAAGAAAAAATAAGAAAGCATAGCATACTTTAAAATGTCAATGGTCTCAAAGCAAACAAGAACAATAAAAGAGTAGCAACAAGAGAGTATAAACACAAAAATGTATAACATAGTTTAAATATGATTATTTTATACTGATAAGAAAGTTGCAATTTATTAACATGTAGCAGTCCTCTGCTTTTGTGAATGAAGTGACATAGCAAACAGAAAAGAAATATTCACTACAAGTAAAATTTGATAGAACTGTAGTCTAGTGGGAAACCCTCTTAGAATATGACAGATCAAATACAAAACTTCGGTAACACAATTATTCGACTTTGTGAACCGTATGTAAATTTGTGCCCTTGCCTGTCTCTCAACACCAACTGTTTACGGTAGGTGACATTAACTCAATGGTCTTTTTCTTGAAGAGTCTTTTTTTAGGATTTTGTATTCAGATTTAAAAGGAGGTGTCAGACAAAGCGGAAATAGCAGTTTTAAGGGGATATTTCTTGAATAAAGGAGCCAAGTGAGGAGTGAAAATGCAGAGGGGAAGCTGGGCATGATGGTATGCACCTGAAATTCCAGTGACTTGGGAGGCTGAGGAGGGAGGATAGCTTGAGCTTGAGATGGAAGTGGCAGTGAGTCAAAGCTACACCATGGCACTCCAGCCTTAGTGATAAAGCCAGATCCTGTCTAAAAAATTGTTAAAAAGCAGAGGGAAAGGAAAGAAGAAACACCAAGGTGGTATTTGAATAGGGAATTTAATTTTTAATAAGGTCAAATATGAAGTTGTAAATTGTCTTAGCAATATGTTATACACATTCTTCCCTGTGTTTCTCTACAAGAGCTCCAAAATCATTGGTAAAGTTTCCATGTCTCATTAATACTTCTTATGTGAGTAGCTGCAAATAAAGCACAAGAGATTTGCCTAATTGTTCCATAGGGGAATACATCCCCTGGAAATGCTAGAAGTGTGGAGAAGAAGCAAAGCTTCCTAAGCCCATAGAATTAAGATCTGGAGCAATCTTAACTAGATCCTATGAGACAGAAAGATACCAGTTGGCCTTTTTTTTCCTCACATAGTTAAAAGTTTACATGTATGAATAGAGAGTAACACATATGTATAGGATTGTTGTGGGTGTATTTATATGCATTAATAGAAATGAATGTGTGGTTGTGTAGTATGAACATTGAAATTGACAGAATGCTAAACTCCGATAAATATCCATAAAATTTTTGACACTAAATGAAGACCATCCAGACGAAACAAGCAAAGGCTATTTATTCATAGCTTGCTACAGCAAGGAAGTTCACTACAGTCTCTTGCGTATGGCAGAGATTCAAAAGCAAGCAGAAGAGTGGAAAAGATTTATAGTGGAAAAAAGAACATTTCAGTCAAATAGTTCTGAATAGAGGTTGTTGGTCTGGGGAAGCTGGCCAACCAGAAGTGGAACGTTATTTAAGATAGAACACAAAAACATTTTTGGCTTTGTCTGGTTGGTCCTTGTTGGAAGTGGTGATGGAGTGTAAAGATTGTGGAAACTCTCAGTTATTGATCAAGTCCTGCCTATTTGAGACAATTGCTACATAAATTGTTCTATAGACTTTCTCGTCTAGTCTGGTTGCTACAAATGTTTACATAAAGTATAGCCATGTCTGTTTGTATATTCAGTCTCTCAAATTATTAACTAGGCACAATAAAAGAGATGAAATGTAGATCTTACCTAATCTCTGGTCATGATGTGATAATACCAGAAATTATTCATGAATACAGATGCTCCTCAGCTTATCATAGATTTATGTTCTGATAAATCCATCCTCAAGTCAAAATATTATAAGTCAAATCATTTTAAATTGAGGGCCATCTGTATAGCAAAACAAACAAAAGAAACTGCACCCCCCCAAACATATTAGGAAAGTAAATAATTATTATTAGGTTATAATAAATATATTTAAATTCATAAATAATCACAATGGTATGCCAAAAGAAATCCAAATAAAAATTATTTTTTAAGGGAAAATTTAAATAAGCAACAGACTCAGTAGGATAAATTATTTACTGAAAAAGAAACATGAAAACCCAAAATATGGTGAATATTTAAACTTTAAAAATGTCTTGGGCCAAATGGATTTATTGGTAAGATCTGTGAAGAGTTCAGTGAACAGATAATTATTATATTATGCAGTATATGTTTTACAATAGAAACATTTTTAATTTTTTTAAAAGATAGAGGCATATATATGTACACAATCACACAAGAGATTGATAGGCAAGGATGAGCAAATTGCAGCCTGCAAGCCCAGTCCAGCCTATTGCTTACTTTAGAAAATAAAATTTTATTGAATAGTTGCTGCAGCAACTCATATGCTGTAACAGTTGAGTAGCTGCAACTGAGACATTACGGCTGGCAAAGTCTAAAATATATAGCGTTTGGGCCTTTATTGGAAAAGCTTGCCTATTATTGGATATTTGTAGATATTCAATTCTACATGAAATATGTCTATATTACATGTGGAATTGAATATCTACAAATGTCAAATAAGATATTAACACATCAAATCCTACACTATATTTTTTAGAAAAACACCTTGTCAAAAATAGGATGTATAAATGCAAAAATGTTTAAACCCTGGGCTATTGATGAGAAATTGCCACAACTTTCTCCTTCATTCTTGGTGTCAGAATATTAGCTTTAATTGATGTTACGGATTAAAGTAGGTGAAATGACCAAAATCAGAGTTAAATTATTCTCCCCAAGCTGTAGAACTCTTGCTCTCACTTGTATAACCTCTACTCTGCTAGAAGGAAACACGTTTTTTCCAGAAAAACTTAGCTCGTGAAGACTCAGATAATGTAAATACTTGTATGAACTTGCCGAATACTTTCTTGCAATCTTAGACATTCTATAACTCACTATTTTTACAGTTGCATAGAATTAAAGAATTTGATGATAGGAAAGTTCCAACTTCATGCAAGACAAAATGAGAATAAAAGAGGATGTTTCTTCTTTATAGAATCATAAGAAAGATACAATGTAATTATTGTTAGGAACTTAAAACTTAATTCTGACTACCTCAGTCAGTAATACATTTTATGAAATTAAACACACATTCTTGAATCATAAAACCCTTTGTAACTTAGAAATAAAAAAGAAAAAATAATATTGGCAAATAAAAGATTGAATAGTGAGAGTCTTGGGCAACATTTACCACAGGGGATTGCATGGACAAATCATTCCTGAAGACAAAACAGAATTAAATGTTTTTTGTTGTTTAAATAAGTTTAAAAACATTTGAAACTATATCCAAGCTTTAAGATATTTTTCAATGTGTTTTTGTGCATTAAAAGTTATAATACCTAAATTATAGATTTAGTAAATGTTTGTTATTTATTTAGAGGTTCCCAAACATATTTTAACAGGAAACTTTTGTATTCTGTATTTATTATTCTCTCATAAAAATGCCAAAAGAGAAAGTTTCCAATTTTGATCAGTAACAAAATCCTATGCATTGTAAATTTTTACATAGAGAGTAACAAAATCAAATAACATATTAACATTTTAACTGATATTAATTACAAATGTGAAGAACTCAAAAAAATACTATTTTTCTACAGATGTAACCAAGAGCTTATTATAAAAGCTACCACATTTCACTTTCATGGATAGCGTTATTTATTTTAATTCTGTCATATTCTCCAATCTAACTCACAAATTCACTTACACTGGAGACATTATCAGATTGATTATAAGCTTCCTTGGAAGAATAATAAATGTGTGAGAACTGTCAAGATTTGTACCGTAAAGAAGCAGAGGATGATAAGCATACTTTTTCCAAAAAAGATTACCCAAATATTCGAGAGTCCTGCAATCATCTGTTTAGCTGCTCACATGCCCTTAAAACACTTTAAATTCTGTAAACCAAAATAATAATAATAATAATAAAATAAAACCCACAATTTGTAGAAGCTAGCTTAAATTGCAGTTTTATTAGTTACAACCAATAGTCTGCAGTAGTCATCTACCTCTGCAAAGCAAATTACCCCAAAGCTAGCAGCTTTAAACAATAACCTTTATTATTTAAATTTCTGTGAGTCATTCAGGCACGCTTAGCTGAATGCACCTGACTCAGCATTGCTCACACAACTGCATCAAGGGTTTTGGTGTCGGCTAGGGATACAGTCATCTCAAGGCTGGGCTGTAGCTGTTGGAAGCCAAACTTGCCATGAAGTAAGTAACAATTAAGAAAATATTAGGAAGTATTTCTGCCTCCTGGTAAAATTCACAACAATGTGCTAAAAGACCTTAGTCCTTGAAGGGGCAATAAGAAATACTGAGTGTAATACTATAAAATACATATTTAGTCTATAACCTATTTCCTGGAATATGACTTTTAAAATCTTTAGAATCTCCAAAATGATGTCTTTTCGTATGTAAATGAGTTGACTGACAGCCCACCATCCCTGTGTCATTTCCGGATGGGAGCTGGTCACCAGAAAGACCAAGGAAAGATAAGAGGATTGGGACTTGCGTCCTCACGCTCAGCCTCCAGGTGAGGGATAGGACAGCATGTTAAGTTGATATCCACTGGCTAGTGATTTAATCAGTCATGCTTACATGCTGAAGCCTCCAAAAAACCCCGAAAAACAGAATTCTTAGAGCTTACACATAGCTAAATATGTGGAGGTTCCTGGAGGGTGTTGTGTCCAAAGAGGGCATGGAAGCTCTGCTCTCCTTCCTCCATACCTTGCTGTATGCGTCTCATGTATATGCTTTCTAATATCTTTCATAATAAACCAATAAATATATTTCCCTGAGTTCTGTGAGCCACTCTGGCAAATTAATCAAATGCAAGGAGAGGGTCATGGAACCCCTGATTTATAGCTGGTTGGTCATAGGCACAGAAAAAACGACCCAGGGTTTGCTATTGGCATCATAAGTGGGGGTCGGTCTTGTAGGTCTGAGCCCTCAATCTGTGAGATGTGACATTATCTTCAGGTAGATAGTGCCAGAATTGAATTGGTGGACACCCAGCTCATTCTTGCAACAGAATTGTTTGCTGGTGGAGAGAAATTCCCCCATATATGGAGTCACAGAAGTCTTGTGTGTTGATTGTCGTTGGGCGAGAGAATAGAACAATGTTTTTCTTATTTAGTTTGGGTTTTCACTGACTCAGCCTGAGACAAAATTCATACTTTTAAAAATGAAACTAGCTTGAAGTACTGGGTGAAAGGAAGACTTATGAACTAGATTTTGCTCTGTATATTTGAGTAGATTGCCTTGACAACAGCTCTCACTAGGAATGAGCTCCTCCTGTGGATACTGAAATCCTAATACTGGGAGACTGCTTACAAAATAAGGGAAAATCACCCAAGTTTCTGATGAAAGTTGCTGACATGGCAGTTTGGTGTGTGAAAAGGCCCTAAAACAAGAACAGATTTAACTTGTGTTTCCTACCTGATGCAGATTTTTTTTTTAAATGAAGGAAGATCTATTAGAGAATTCAAAACTATCTGTAATTGTACCAAACACATTGTACTTATGGCTCAAATACTGACGAAGTCACTAAAGCATTAGCTAAATCACCTGAGGATTGGGTTAATCACAGGTAAATTTAATTGAATAAAGTTGAACCAGCCTCAGGATTAGTTTAATAATCTAAAAGTGTGACCCAGCTTCAGGTTAACTTAATTCTAGAGGAATCTAAATGGACAACTCGTTACCCTAACTACCAAGCACAAGAAAATTAGGTCAATTAAACTCAGTGAAGCAAACATTTTTATATTAGTTCTCAATGTTCTCTGATACTCTAAATAAATAAAAATTACAAGACACAAAAAGAAGCAGAGAATTTCAGCAGAGAAATATGAGTCCTAAAAATAAAACTAATTAGAAATTTCAGAAATGAAAAACAACATTTCTAAAATTTAAAAGCAAGTATTGATTAGGCTTACTAGCAGATTGGACATTACAGAAAAGAATAAAATAGTAAACTGGAAAATAGGTAAGTAAAAAGTATCTAAGTTACATGTAAGAGAAATATTGTGAAGAAAAAGAGAGCTGTAACTCAAATCACTTGAGTAAATACCATATGTCCTAAAATATGTGTTTCCATACAGATAAAAAAGAGTGAGAATGGGGAAAATGACATGGAAGATTAATGGCCCAATGTGGTGACACTCTTAACCTATAGATGAAAGAATATTGACAATCCTCAAACAGGAACAGTAAAACTCAGATATTTTTCAGTGAGAGCAAGAGGGAGAACTAGAAAGAGCAGCCATGCTTAAGCACATCAAAATTTCTAGTAGCCAATAATCAAGAGAAGAAAGTGACTGGAGGAAAAATAAATAACATCTTGACATATTTTATACAGGGAAATAATATTAACTACAGCTGTTTTTGTAGCAAAACAAATGGAATGCCGAAGACAATGAATGGACATCTATAAGACGCCAACAGAAAAAAAAAATTAATGTCCATTTAGAAATCTATATCCAGCAAAACCATTGTTTAAAATGGAAGGCAAGTGAAAAGACTTTTTAGCAAAGCAAAAGATATGTGGCCCTATTAATGATAAATTTTTTCTCGGAAAGATGCTTAAAGGCATTCTATATAGATCAAAAGTAAATGATACTCCTATAAAATTCAGATATGCAAACAATAGAATATATGGTTGATATGTGGGTAATTACAAAATATTTTTTTTCCTCTTAATTTCTGTATGAGACAAATGACTGTCGGGGAATGATTTAAAGCAACTGACCTGCCATTTATTTACTCACTTTAACTGGGGAATACACTCAGTGAGAAATAGAAGTCAGGTGACGTACTAAAAAACTATGCGTCAACTGGCCTGCTGGGTAAAGAGACTAATGATATGATCTAGATGACTCCTTACTTATTAGATAGCATTAGAAAGATGACTTAAGCTAAGAAATTTTTGTAAGAAATAAGAGGGAAAGAGGGAAGGAGAAAGAAAGGAATGAAGCAAGGAAGGAAAGAGGGAAGAAATCTAGTCTTGGAGAATGTTTTAAAAGATATTCAAGTCTCTGAGATATAAGACTTAGAATTCATAAATTGTTCATGTTGAAAACTCTACCTTGTGACCTCACACGTGGTTAAGAACAGAGGTGTTCAGTGGGGCCAGGGGTGGTGCCTCCTGCCTGAAATCCCAGGACTCTGGGAGGCTGAGGTGGGTGGATCACTTGAGGCCAGAAGTTCAAGGCCAGCCTGGCCAACATGGGGAAGCCTAGTCTCTACTAAAAATATAAAATATTAACTGGGTGTAGTTATGCGTGCCTGTAATCCCAGCTACTTAGCAGGCTGAGGCAGGAGAATTGCTTGAACCTGGGAAGTGGAGATTGGAGTGAGCCCAGGTCATGTCACTGCACTCCAGACTGGGTGACAGAACAAGACCCTATCTCAAAAACAAAACAAAACAAAACAAAAATCCAGTGTGTCCAACATGGAAAGGAAAAGTGGGTAGGTGGTGATGGGAGGTCACATGAGATGTCTTGGTAAAGTTCTGCTTTTTCTGAATCAAGGATTGACTGTGCTTGAAATCATTAGTAAAAGTTGATACTGAGGCAGTTCTTTAATTAGATCCAGTGTGATTGACAATTGAATTATTCATGTTAGTGCAACTGCATAAAGCAAAAACAGTCATGCTTGTAATATATATAAGTAAAATATTTGTTGAAAATAGCAAGAAGGGAGAGTGGTAAATTGAATATAGTATGTTATTTTTAGTATATGTGAATTAATATTCAAAATACACTGTGATAAGTTAGTTGGTAATGCTTAAATGCAACACACAAAAATAAAGAGGAGTAGCCAGAATAGAGAAAATATAATACTTATAAACATTCATTTAACTTAAAGGAAAGGATAAAATAAAAAGATGAAAATAGATGAGTCAAAGAGAAGAAAATAATCAAACAGCACATTTAAGCACTCATATAAGCTGTACAACAATTAAAAAGCAAAAATTGTCAGATGGGATTAAAAAACAAAAAAGACCCAATACACATTTTAAGTATTAAGGATATGTATTTTTATGAACTCATTATTTTTTTTTTATTTTAAAAAATGTTATAATTAACAATTAAAACTTGTATAAATTGTATATACTTACTGTGCACATGTTTTAAAATATATGTATATTGTGGAATTACTAAATTGAACTAATTAACATAAACACTCCTTCACATGTTTATCACTGATTTGTGATAATACTTAAAATTGACTCTCAGCAATTTTCAAGAATACAGTATATTGTTATTAACAATAGTTCCCATGTTGTACAGTAGATCTCTTGACCTAATCATTCCTAAATAAAATTTTGTATTATTTGACTAAAATCTCCCCTACAACATCCACAACCAGCCCCTAGTAAATATCATTCTACTCTTTACTTCTGTAACTTCAGATTACATTTTTATTTTACTTATAAAGATCACATAATATTTTTTTTTCTGTGTCAGCTTGTTTCACTTTATAAGTTCCACCAGAGTCATCCTTGTTCTTGCAAATGACATTTCCCTCTTTTTAAAGGTTGAATAGTATTCCATTTTGCATACATACTACTTTTTAAAAATTATTCTAATTATATTTTATGTTGAAAATCCAAAGAAAATATGAGAGAAAACTAGAACTTTTATTAAGAAAATTTAAAAATTGACTGTAAGTTTAATACAAAAAATTAACATGTATTCTGGCAATGAACAACTGGAAATACTGCAATAGAAATATAACTTACATTAGGATACAAATTAGGTATGCAGGAAAAGAAGATATGTAGGAAATCTACATTGAAAACTATGAAATATTGCTGAGAGAAATAAAAGATAGGAAGTTTTCATGAACTGCAATAATAAGCATTATTTGAAAAATCCATTATCCTTAAATTGACCTATAGTTATCAAAATACTGAACAAATGCCCTATGCATGTGTGTGAATTAATGAACACCATACATACACCCACCACACCCTATCACAAATACACCCTCCCCCCCTCCACACACTCGTGCTAGATTCTAAAATTTACATGGAAATATAAAGAATAGCCAAAATATCCTGAACAAAGGACAATTGCAAGGTCTTAAATGACCTAATTTTATAATTTACTTTAATACTAAGTTAATCAAGATAATGTGCCCTTGATTGAGGTAGAAACATACATCAATAGTACACAATAGAGGGTCCATACATAGAATGGACCGTCTGTTGAGGGACTATTGAGAAGGACTTTACAAGTCAACCAACTTTTGAGGAAGATCCCAAAATAACTCCAAATGTGTATGAAGCTCTTTTAAAAATAGTGCTGGATTAACTAGATAATTATATGGATACATCTAAACTCACACCATGCACACAAAGTCTGATATATACCCAAATTTTAACTTTAAATTTGTGAGTCAAACTGAGAGGATACACCTCTCTTCATCTCTTCTTTCTTCTTCTCTTCCTTTCCTTTCTTCCTTTACTCTGCCATTTTTTTTGTTCCTTCTTCTCTTTATTTATCTCTTTTCCTTCTGCTTTCCCATCCATTCCCCTTCCTTTCTTTTGGCTGTTTTCAACTTTATTTCTTCCTTTTTTTTTTTTTTCATTCTGTATTTTCTAACAGTTTTTGGCCTTTTACAGTCACCATGAATTACTTAATAGTACAAAAATAAATAATACAAATTTTATATTTTGTTTCACATTATCTGTTCTTCAAAATAATTATAGAGCACAGAGGGATATGCCAGGCATAGTCTAATGGCTACTAAAACATCATTCTGTACTATCATTTTTTCACCATTTTCAACAGCATTGAAACATTGTTGAAACTTTTAAAGATGGCAACATAAACTACAGAACATTTATCCAATTGAATTTTCATTTCTACAAATTCAAATAGATAATGAGATTGACAAATATTCCTTTACAAAGTCTAAAATGCAGAGTAGTAATGATGATGCACAAATTGTAGGATCAGAACAATATTGTCATTTCAAAATCAGAGACATAATTATAAACAAAATTTGTTTTACAGACATGAAATGAATAATGAGTATTTTCTGGCCATGTTTTATTTTGTCTTTACCTAGCCTTAAAAATTGGTTATCTGGCTAAATAAACCTTATTTATTGTTCAGCATATTTTACACTGGTTTACTGATTTTATTTCCATTGTTATTTTAGATACAGGGGGTACATGTGCTAATTTGTTACATGGGAATATTGCACGTTGCTGAGGTTTGGAGTACAGATCCTGTTACCCTGATAGTGAGTATAGTACCTGATAGGTAATTTTAACGCCCCTCTAACCTCTAGTAGTCTGAATCACACAACTATTCAGTCCACAGTGCCTAATGTTCCCATATCATATCTACATATGTTCAATGCTTAGCTCCCACTTATATGTGGAAACATGAGGTGTTTGGTTTTCTCTTCCTGCATTAATTTGCTTAGTATTATGGCATCTAGCTGCAACCATGTTGATGCAAAGGACCTGATTTCATTCTTTTTTTATGGTAGTATAGTATTCCATGATTGTTATGTATCACATTTTCTTTATCCAATCTACTATTGAAGGGCACCTGGCTTGATTCCATGTCTTTGATAATATAAATAGTGCAGCAGTGAACATATTTGTGTATGTGTCTTTTTGTTAAAATAATTTATTTTCTTTCAGGTATATACCCAGTAATGAGGTTGCTGGGTCAAATACTAGTTCTGTTTTAAGTCCTTTGGGTAATTTCTAGATGGCTTTCCACAGTGACTAATTTACATGATCACTAAGAGTATATAAGCATTCTCTTATCTGTGCAGCCTTAGCAGCGTCTGTTGTATTTTAACTTTTTATTAATAGCCATTCTGACTGGTGTGGGATGGTATTTCATTATAATTTTGATTTGCGTTTCTCTTACTGGTGATGCTGAGCAGTTTTTATGTTTTATGGTCACTTGTATGTCTTCTTTCAAGAAGTGTCTGTTTATGTCCTTTGCCCATTTTTAATGGGGTTATTTTTTGCTTGATGATTTAAGATCTTTTTAGATAAGGAATATTAGACCTTTGTAGGATGCATAGTTTACAAATATTTCCTCCTGTTGTGTAGGTTGTCTGTTTACTCTTTTGATAGATTATTTTGCTAAACAGAAACTCTACATTTGAATTGTGTGCTACTTGTCAATTTTTGTGTTTGTTGCAATTACTTCTGAGGACCTGGTCATAAGTTATCTCCCAAGGCTGATTCTAGAATGGTATTTCTAGGATTCTCGTAGTTTGAGATCCTACATTTAAATCTGCAACCTGTCTTGAGTTAACTTCTGCATATGGTAGGGTCCAGTTTCATTTATCTGCACATGGTCAGCCAGCCATTCCAGCATAATTCATTGAATATGGAGTCCTTTGTCAGAGTCACAGTTTGTGAATATATTCTCCCATTCTGTAGATATATTGTTTTTTTTTTTTTTGATACAGAGTTTCGTTCTTGTTACCCAGGCTGGAGTGCAATGGCGTGATCTTGGCTCACTGCAACTTCTGCCTCCTGGGTTCAAGCAATTCTCCTGCCTCAGCCTCCCAAATAGCTGGGACTACAGGTGTGTGCCACCATGCCCAGCTAATTTTTGTATTTTTAGCAGAGACGGGGTTTCATCATGTTGACCAGAATGGTCTCAATCTTTTGACCTCCTGATCCGCCCACCTCGGCCTCCCAAAGTGCTGGGATTATAGGCATGAGCCACCGTACCCAGACAGTTTTTTTTTTTTTTAATTTTTTAATTTGCTCTGTTGATACCATATTTTGCTGTACAGAAGCTCTTTAGTTTAATTAGGTCCCATTTATTTTTATTTTTGTTGCAATTATTTTTGGGGACTTAGCTAAATATTCTTTGACAACTGATGTCAAGAAGAGTGTTTTCTAGGTTTTCTTCCCGACTTTTTATAGTTTGAGGTCTTATATGTAAATCTTTAATTCATTTCGTGTTAATTTTTTTTATATGGTATAGGTTAGGGTACAGCTTCTGTTAACTGCATATTGCTAGCCAGTTGTCCCAGTACCATTTATTGAATAGGGAGTCTTTTTCCTGCTGCTTGTTTTTATTGGCCTTGTTTAAGATCAGGTGGTTGTAGTTGCGCAGGTCTGCTTCTGAGTTTTTCATTATATTCCATGGGCCTGTGTTCCTGTTTAACAGTACCAAGCTGTTTAGGTTACCGTGGCTTTATGGTGTGGTTTGAAGTCAGGTAGCATGATGCCTTGATGCCTCCTGTTGTTGTTTTTCTTAGAATTGCTTTAGCTATTCAGGCTCTTCTTTTGTTCCATGTAAATTTTAAAATAGTGTTTTTTTTCTAATTCTTTAAAAAATGATCTTAGTAGTTTGATATAAATATCATTTTTAAACAATACTTATTCTTCCATGGAATGTTTTTCCATTTACTTTTGTCATCTCTCATTTCTTTCAGCAATGTTTTCTTCTTCTTCTTATAGCGATCTGTCACCTCCTTGGTTAGTTATATTTCTAAGTATTTCATTTTCTCTGTGGCTAAGTGGGATTTTGTTCTTGATTTTATTTTCAGCCTGGACATTGCAAGTGTATGAAAATGATGCTGACTTTTTTTTTTTTAAATCTTGATTTTGTATCCTGAAACTTGACTAAAGTTGTTTATCAATTCTAGGATCTTTTTGGCAGAGTAGTTAAGATTTTCTAAGTATAGAATCATATAATCAGCAAAGAGATAGTTTCACTTTTTCTTTTTCTATGTGGATATCTTTTATTTGATTTTCTTGCCTGATTGCTCTGGTTAGGACTTGCAATCCTATTTTGATGAGGACTGGTGAGTGTGGACATCCTTGTTCCAGTTCTCAAGAGAAGTGGTTTGGACTTTTTCTTATTCAGTAAGATGTTGGCTGTGCATTTGTTATAGATAGCTCTTATTATTTGGGTTTTATCATAAAAGGATGTTGGACTTCATTTAAAGCTTTTTCTGCATATATTGAGATGATCATATGGTTTTTGCTTTTATATCACACAGAGTAGGAGGCTGAATAAAAAGACAGGCCCAATCATCTGTTGTTTCTAAGAGGCCCATGTCACAAAAATGACATGCACAGGCTCAAAGCCAACAGGTAGAGTAAGGTGTGCCATGTACCTGAAAAATAGAAAAGGACAGGAGTCACTCTTCTTATATCAGATAAAACAGGCTTTAAACCAATAAACAGTATGAAGGACAATGACAGGAATTACATAATAATAAATAGAAAAAAATCATCATGAAGGCTTAAGTATCCTAAATATATACACAGCCAACTTTGGAGCACCCAGATTCATTAAAGTTCTTGTTGAGCTACAAAAGGATGTAGAAATCATGCAATGATAGCGAGAGACTTAAACACTGCACTCATAGCATTAGATTGTTGAGGTAAAAAGCTAACAAGGACACTCTAACTTTAACTTGAATTTGACACCTGATTAGTTGGACTTAATAGACATCTACACAACACTCCACCCAGCAACCACAGAATATGCCTTTTTTTCATCTGCACATGGAACATATTGTAAAATAACTACATGCGCCATCATAAAGCAAGCCTCAATGAATTCAAAAAATTAAAATTGGACTATAGTGCAATAAAAATAGAAATACCAGGAGGATCTCTCAAAACTACGCAAATACATAGAAATTGAACATCTTACTCCTGAATAACTCCTAGGTAGACATCAAAATTAAGACAGAAATAAAAGACATTGTTAGAAATTAATGAAAATATGGATAAAACATCAAATTCTGTGAGATTCAGCTGAAACAGTGGTAAGAGGAACATTTTTTTCTCTAAATATCTTCATCAAGAAGTTACAGAGGTCTCAATTTAACAATGTAACTTTGCACCTAATGGAACTCAAAGAAAAAAAAAGCTAGCAGAAGACAAGAAGTAACTAAAATTAGAGAAGAACTTAATAAAATAGAGATGCAAAAATCCATGCCAATGGCCAATGAAAATGGGAGTTTGTTATTTGAAATAGTATATAAGATTGATAAATATCTAGTTAGATTAACAAAAAAGAGAGAGAGAAGATCCAAATAAATGCAGTCAGAAAGGACATAAGTGATATTACAACTGATCCCACAGAAACATAAAAGATCCTAAGATTATCAAGAACAGCTCCGTGCACACAAATTTGGAAACTGAAGGAGATGGATAGATTCCTGTTAGCACACAATCTCTCAAGATTAAGTCAGGAAGAGATTGAAACCTCAATAGGCCAATATTAACTTCAGAAACTGAATCAATAATAAAATAAACCTACCAACCAAAAGAAACCCTGGACCAGATGCATTCCCAATCAAATTCTACCAAAGAAGAACTGACGACAATCTTGCTAAAACCATTCAAAAAAATTGAGGAAGAGGTGCTCAACCTAACATATTCTATAAAGCTAACATCAGCGAGATACCCAAAGCTGGCCCCCACTCCACTACCCCATGCACACACACACGCACACACACACACACACACACACAAATCCTCAATAAAATACTAGCAAATTGAATCCAACATCACATAAAAAGTTAAAACACCATGATAAAGTAGGCTTTATTTCTGGGATAAAAGTCTGGTTCAACATAGGCAAATCAACACGTGATTCACCACATATTTTACACTTTTTGAATAAAGATTAAAATATTCAACTAAATGTAAAATATTCAAGAACATACTAATTTGCCCATTTCTTCTTTTATTTCATGCCTGAATAAGTTTTTGCAGTTTGGAAACAAATACGTTTTAGGTAATTGTCAGTGTAAGTCTATGCTATATTGGCTCGAGGGTAAATTTTTAGAATTTAAATATCACTTTAAAATATTGTGAATTCACAGGAACATTATCAAGACAAAAAATCTTATATTTTTTCATGCTTCCTTCTTGATTCACATTTCTTCATTTGAAATGGTTTCCTTGTGGTTTTGGCCTTCTGTGGTAAAAAATTATAGCTTGATTCCCAAATGTGCTTGAAATGCTAACTATGAGAGTACTTCAGGATTTTAAAATCAAATACCTCCTAAACACCACTGCTCACAGTATGTTGCATTTGATGTTTAGAGACTAGAAAGAGAAAAATAATTTATTAGCTATTAAAGTGATCCATGTCTGTTGCAAATGAAAAAAAATAACTTTTTTCAGCATGAAAATTTTATGTTTGTTTTGGTACAGGCAAGCATAATATTACACAGGAGAAAGAACAAAAATGTATTTTTATCTAAGTGCTGTAACTGTGCAGCCCTCAGGTGTACTACAAAGCTAGAATTTTGTTTTATTAAAATAGAATTACCATATTTTTAATGTATATGTACATTTATTGTAAAAACCTCATAACTGTCAACTTGTCTACCATATTTCTTTGTGTTAATGTGTATCTTCCTAATAATCAGTCTATGAATATTCAGACTCTCTGTCCTTAAGGCTTTATCTCACATGGAGCAAATACAGTCCCCCTACCTTCACCTTTATAGCCCTAAGACCTGATCAATTATGACTTAGGTAGAGACTACCATACCAGTTTATGGCAAAAGTTCCATTGTATGGCCATGATCGTGGTGCAGTTACTAATAACATCGCCTTTGATTCTTAAAAACCATAATATCAATAGCAGAATCCAAACATAAAATCATGCTGGCTACAAGTCTGAATTTGTCTCTATTTTTTACTTATGAACTTTATGCATTTCCCTAGAGATGTGGAATTATCTTTGAAGCCTGGCTTAAGCAACTATATAACTATATATTTATACAGTTATATATAATAAGCAACACACACACATGCGCTCACACACACACAAACACATATAGAGAGAGAGAGAGAAAGAGAGAGAGAGAGAACAAGAGCTTATTTTTGGTACTAGGTCTTTTCTTTTACATTGGACAATATATTAGTTTCTATGAAATTGATGCTCTATTTTTTATTAGCTGTTCCTTTTCAGCAAATGGGCTACTACCCTGAAAGACAATCCACTGAGATATACCATATAGTGACAGGCTTACCTGATATACGCTGTCTTAGCTGTTCTTGCATTCTTTTCCTGGCTCATTTTTGCATAAACACAGGTGTGTTACCACAGGTAAAACCTCCTGGATGCTCACTACTTTGTTGGAACAGCAAAGTTGTTTCGTTTTTTCAGCAGATAAACTGGAATCTTTACAGAAAATTGCTATAGAATCTATACTCCTTGTACTTAACCTGGATTTAATTTGTATCCTTTTAAGTCCTATCCTTTTAATTTGTATCCTTTTAAGTCCTTTAATTTGTATCCTTTTCAGTATCTTTTGTGTCCTAAGATATAAAAATGGTGATTGAGAAAAATTGACTTTATCTGCAGTGTGTTTTAAGAATAGACAGCCATATAAGTTGAACTTGAACTTCAAACTCTTCCCAGGGAAATAATTGTTCTTGGAGTATATGTTATTTGCCATGACAATGCTAGGTCCTTTACCTACATTTTTCCTTTTCCTTTTTTATAACCCTGATGAATAGGTATATCACATTCAGTTTTCTAAATGGTGAAATTGAGTTACAGAAAGATTGTCACTTGTAAGTGGTAAAATCAGGAAGGGAAAGCCAGTCATCTCTCTACTCTGCAATGTTCCCTCTAAGCAGAGAAAATAAAGGGTTTATCCTTCTCTCACTACGACCTATT
The DNA here is from genome assembly GCF_009761245.1 of Sapajus apella. NCBI lineage: Eukaryota > Metazoa > Chordata > Mammalia > Primates > Cebidae > Sapajus > Sapajus apella. The sequence continues at coordinate 7,704,464 of NW_022436992.1, read as the reverse complement.
AATTGCTTCTGACTTCTTTAGCCTACCTGATCTGACTTCTCCATCATGTTCCTGTCAATCCTGCATGCTGTTATAATCACACAGGATATTTAATCCGATATTGTCTTGGGTTGGTATCTGTTTCATATGTATATATATATTTTTTCTCCACAATTATATTGTAAGCTCTGTGAAGGCAAAAACACTCATTATTTTAATTGGGACCTGGAACAATGAAAATAATGCAGGAAGTTTGTGCAGAACTGAATTTACAAAAATAAATGTATTCAGTTCATTAGGAGAAAGTCTTTACGCAAATCAAAGCAACTTCATAAATATTTAGTGTCTATTTTCAAAGTGAATGTCAGGTACTTCTAGTGCTTGTTGATAATTGCAGTACAAAGCCAGACAATATGATATTTTTTCTATTACTAAGCTTAAACGTGAAATCGATGTATGAAGAAGCCTTAATTTATATTCAAACTCTTCTACTTAATTCTATTCATTCAGAATATATGAGGATAATATGGGAAACAACTGCTACAATCACAATAGCAAGTAAATCAACGTGAAACATGCTCAAGTTGAGTTCGTTTTTTCATTGACATAAAATTATATGTATTTGTTGTGTATAATGTGATGTTTTGAAGAATATACATTGTAGAATGGTTAAATCAAGTGAATTAACAAATGCATTACCTAACACAGTTATCATTTTGTGGCTAAAATAATTAATGTCTACTCTCTTTGGATTTTTCGAGAATATAAAGATGACCATTAATGCTTGTCATTATGCTACACAATAGATCTCTTGAAATTATTCTTCCTGTCTAATTATAATTATGTATCCTTTGACTAAAATCTCCCTGACCCCTGCTCTCCACTAACCACCCTAGCCTCTGGTAAACACTATTCTGCTCTCTACTTCTATGAGATCAAATTTATCAGATTTCACATATGTGTGAGATCATGTGGTATTTGTCTTTTTGTGCCTGAATTATTTGACTTTATATAATGCCCTCCACATTCATCCATGTGACATCCGTAATGACAGAGTTTTTTTAAAAATAGCTGAATAGTATTTCATTGTATATACTGTAATCCTTCCATATCCATGGGGAATTAGTTCCAGGAGCCCCCGTGGATATAAAACTGAGCCAATGCTCATGGGGCTTTGATATACAAAGTCTCATGAATTAAATAAAGTGTATTTGTATATAATATAGGCATATCATCCTATGTAAGTCATCTCTAGATTACTTATGACATGTAATAAGATAAAAAATGCTGTGTAAATGTTTGTTACAATGTTTCATGGCTTTTTGTTTTATTATTTTTCTTCAACAATTTTCTATAGATTATTTTCACATTTGGTTGAGTCCACAAATGCAGAATTTACAGATACAAAGGGTGTCTGTATATACCACATTTTCTGTATCCATTAATTTGCTAATGGACACTTAGGTTAATTCCATATCTTTGCTATTCTGAATAAGGCTGCAATAAACATGGAAGTGCAAATACCTCTTTGACATACTAATTTCATTTTGTAGGATACATACCAAGCAGTGGTATTGCTGAATATATGGTGGTTCTATTTTTTAATATTTTTAGGGACCTCTATAGTGTTTTCCATGATAGCTATACTAATTCATATTTCCATCAACAGGTTGAAAATGTTCCCTTTTCTCCACATCCTTGCCAACATTTTTTGTCTTTTGTCTTTTTGATAATAGCCATTTTAACAAGAGTGAGGAGAGATCTCAATGTGGTTTTGGTTTATATTTTCAGAATAATTAATGATATTGAGGATTTAAAAGAATATAACTGCCTGTCACTAGTATATATTCTTTTAAGCAGTGTCTATTCAGATCTTTTGCCCATTTTTAAAATTGAACTATTTGTGGTCTTGCTCTTTAGTTGTTCGTGTTGAATTGAGCTGTTAGTATTAACCACTTATCAGACATATGATTTGCAAATACTTTCTTCCATTCTGTAGGTTGTCTCTTATTATTTCCTTTGCTGTGCAGAAGCATTTTAGTTTCATAGAATCCCATTTGTCTATTTTTATTTTGAAGCCTATGCTTTTAAAATCATATTCAAAGTAACCATTGTCCAGCCCCATGTCGTGCTTTTGCTCTGTTTTATTCTAGTAGTTCTATAGTATCGTGTCTGAAACTTAAGTGTTTAATCCATTTTGAGGCAATATTTGATATGTTGAAAGATAAGGATCTAATTTCATTCCCCTGCATGTATCTACTTTCTTTTCTTAGGTTTAATGTGTTAATTTATTTCAGAAAGATATAATTTATATAATGCATCCAACTATATATTACATATATATTATTTAAAAACTGAAATTTATGTGAACAGTTAAAAAGCATATTTTACTACATAATTATACAATATACAAAATACCTTTTAACATTATTTTATTTTAAGTTTCAGAATACGTGTGCAGAACATACAGGTTTGTTACATAGGTATATATGGGCTATGGTGGCTTGCTGCACCTATCAACCCATCATCTAGGTTTTAAGCCCTATATGCATTAGTATTTGTCCTAATGCTATCCTTCCCACTTCACCTCACCCACAACAGACCCCATCATGTGTTGTTCCCCTTCTTGTGTCCATGTGTTCTCATTGTCTAACTCCCAATTATGAGTGAGAACATAGAGTGTTTGATCTTCTGTTCCTGCATTAGTTTGCTGAAGATGATGGTTTTCGGCTTCATCAATGTTTCTGCAAAGGACACAATCTCATTCTTCGTTATGGGTGCATAGTATTCCATGGTGTATATGTACCACACTTTCTTTATCTAGTCTATCATTGATGGATATTTGGGTTAGTTTCATGTTTTGCTATTGTGAATAGTGCTGCAAGAAACATAAATGTGCATGTGTCTTTATGGTAGAATGACTTATATTCCTTTGGATATGTATCCAGTGGATTGCTGGGCCAAATGGTATTTCTGGTTCTAGATTCTTGAGGAATTGCCACACTGTCTTCCACAATGATTGAACTAATTTTCATTCCTGTAACAGTGAAAAAGCATTCCTATTTCTCCACAGCCTTGCCAACAATTATTGTTTCTTGACTTTTTAATAATTGCCTTTCTGACTGGTGTGAGATGGTATCTTGTTGTGGTTTTGATTTGGATTTCTTTAATCATCAGTGGTGATGAGCTTTTATTCGTATGTTTGTTGGCCACATAAATGTCTTCTTTTGATAAATCTTTGTTCATTTCCTTTGCCTACTGTTTGATGGGGTTGTTTGTTTTTTCTTATAAACTTATTTAGGTTCTTTGTAGATTCTGAATATTTGGCCTTTGTCAGATGGGTAGATTGCAAAAATTCTCCCTTATTCTATAGGTTGCCTGTTCGTTCTGATGCTAGTTTATTTTGCTGTGCAGAAACTCTTTAGTTTAATTAGATCCATTTGTCAATTCTGACTTTCACTGGAATTGATTTTGGTGTTTTAGTCATGAAGTCTTTGCCCATCCCTATGTCCTGTATTATTATTGCCTAGGTTTTCTTCTAGGGCTTTTATGGTTTGAGGTGTTACATTTAAATCTTTAATCCATCTTATGTTAAGTTTTGTATAAGGTGTAAGGAAGGAGTCCACTTTCAGTGTTCTGCATATGGCCAACCAGTTTTCCCAGTACCATTTATTAAATAGGAAATCCTTTCCCTTTTGCTTGTTCTTGTCAGGTTTGTCAAAGATCAGATGGGTGTAGATAGGTGGTATTATTTCTGAGGTCTCTGTTCTGTTCCATCAGTTTATATATGTCTGTTTTGGTACCAGTACTATGCTGTTTTGGTTACTGTAGCCTTGTAGTATAGTTTAAAGTCAACTATTTGAAGTCAGCAGAGCCTCTAGCTCTGTCCTTTTTCCTTAGGAGTGTCATGGCTATACAGGTTCTTTTTGGTTCCATAAAAAAAATTTAAAGTGTTTTTTTTCTAATATTATGTAGAATGTCAATGGTGTTTTGAATTGAAAATTAATGGCCATTTTCAAAATATGGATTCTTCCTATTCATGAGGATGGAATCCTTTTCCTTTTGTTTGTGGCCTCTCTTATTTCCTTGAGCAGTGGTATCTAGTTTTCTAGACAACATTTATTGAAGACAGCAGCGTTTCCCTCATGTATGTTATGGAAAACTTTGACAAAAATCAATTGGTTGTAAATGTGTGGATTTATTTCTGGACTCTCTGATGTCTTCCATTGGACTATGTGTCTGTTTTTGTGCCAATGCCATGCTGTTTTTATTATTATAGCTTTGTGGTGTACTTTGAGGTCAGATAGTGACATGACTACAATTTTGTTCTTTTTGATCAGGATTGTTTTGGTTATTCAGAGTAGTATGTAATTGTATATGAATTCTATAATTTTTTCTATTTCTGTGAAAAATGTCATTTTTATATTCATAGGAATTACATTGAACCTGTAGATCACTTTGGGTACTCTGAATATTTTAATAAGAATAATTCTTGTAATTTATGAACAACAGTTATCTTACCATTGATGTATCTTCTTTCACATCATTTATGAATGTTTTATAGTTTTCAGTGTAGAGATCAATCACTCCTTTGGTTCAATTTATTAAGTATTTTATTTGCTTATTTGTTTTGTAGTTATGATAAATGGGATTGTCTTCTCGAGTTGTTTTTCAGATGTTTTACTGTGAGTGTATAGAAACCCTGCTGGGTTTTGTAGGTTGATTTTGTATTTGGTAACTCTACTGAATTTGTTTATTGGTTCTAATAGTTTCTCTCTCTCTCTCTTTTATTTATTTTTTTTTTGGTACAGTATTTATGGTACTCTGTATATAACATTGTGTTGTTTACAACAAAAGCAATTTAATTTCTTCCTTTCCTGTTTGGATGCCTTTTATTTATATTTTTCTTGCAAAGTTGCTCTAGATAGAACATCTAGTAATAATGTTGAATAGAAGTGGTAAACATGGGAATCCTTATTTTGTTCCTGGTCTTGGAGAAAAAGCTTTCAACTTTTACTCAGTATGATGTTAGCTGTGAGTTTGCTGTATATAGCATTTATTATGTTTAGGTACCTATTTTCTACACCTAATGTTTGACACCTTTTATTATAAAGGGATGTTGAATTTTGTCAAATGTCTTTTCTGCATCTGTTAAGATGAACATATGTTTTTGTCTTTGATTCTCTTAAAGTGATATAATGTGTTTACTGATTTGCATATTTTGAATCATCCCTGTATCTTTGGATGACTCCCACTTGATCATGCTGAATACTTTTTTAATGTGCTATCAAGATTTATTTGCTAATACTTTGTCAAAGATTTTTGCATTTTTGCTCATCATAGATACTGGTCTGCTGTTTTCTTTTTCTGTTGTGACTTTAGTCTGGTTTTGATATCAGGCAATGCTGGCCTCACAGAATGAGTTTGGAAATATTCCCTCCTCAATTTGCTGAAAGAGTTTGAAAATAATTGCTGTCAGTATTTTCTCTAAATGTTTGGAAAAATTCATCAGTGAAGCTAACAGTTCCTAAGCTATGCTTTGATGGCAGGCCCATTACTGATTTAACCTCCTTTCTCATTATTTATCAGTTCCGATGATTTATTTCTTGATAATTCAATTCTGGTAGGTTGTATATGCCCAAGAATGTTTCCATTTCTTTTAGATTATATGATATGTTGGTATATAAATGTTCATAATAGTATTTTATGTTTCTTTGTATTTTTGTGTTATCAGTTAAAATGATGCAGGATTTTTTTTTTTTTTTTTTTGGTTCTGCTGTGCCCGTCAGAGACCCCTGCAGCTGGTGACATCCCTTCCCAGGGCCTTGCTTCACTCTGGGATCACTGCAGAAAGGACTCTGCACCCTCGGCCCAGTGGGGATGCACTTGGCTTGCACTCTGGCCTGGATCTTATACTCATCATGATATCCATGCTCAGCTTGTGGCTAGGCCAGTGTCTGGATAAGAGGAATGTGGTGGTGCCTGAACAACTTTTAGAAACCAGCGACCCCGAAGCTACAAAGGATGGTTACAGCATGTCACAGCCCATGAGATCCCCAAAGGCTTGGGGATCTCCTAGGTCTGGGATCCCACAAGGGATGCAGCTTTTCTCTAGGCATTCGGGGTGGGGCATGTTTCAGCCCATTTGTGTTACAACTCTTTCAGTCCCACCACCCTGCTTCAGCCTATGGTGCCTGGGCTGGCCCAGCCCCGCTGCTGCTTCCTGTTGCATGAGGCAGCCACCTGGTACCTGCAGAAGGTGGGAGGTTATAGTGCTACAGCTCTGAATAGGGAATCCTGAAGTCTTCTCCCCACTCCGCCAAGAAGAGTTGCCACTCTTCAGTTGTGCTTCCCAGGGGCATGTCACTTCCTTCAATTTGGTGAGCTGGCCAGAAATGCATTACAGTTCAATTTATTCCTGCTGTTCAGCAGGTCCAGAGTTCTTTTCCTGCGTCCAGGAAGAATGAGGTTATGTGGACAACTGGAGGATGAGCAAAATGGATGGGAGCTTTATCAAGTATCGGAACAGCTCTCAGGAGACCCAAAGTGGGCAGCCCCTTTCTGCAGGCAGGTTGTCCCAATGAGTGTGGCTCTCAGAGAAGAAGAGACCCAGAGTGGGAAGCTCCTATCCACAGACAGATCATCCCATCAAGTGTGGCTTTCAGTGGAGAGGAGACCTTAATTGGGTAGCTCCTATCTGCAGGCAGGTTATATTATAAAGTCTCCATAGTGTTTGCATTGGGCATTGCAATATGCTGGTATCAACATTTTACCATTTTAAATAAAATATATAAAATATGGAGACCCTGCCACCATTTAGGTTTTCATTTCCCAGTTTTAACCATCATGTGTTTGGTAATCTGTGTTACAAATTATGTTTTAATCATCCCGTATGATTGATAAAGCTTAAGAGAAAAGGTTTATCTATTATATTAACCATATTTTGTCTCTTTCTGTTTTTTCTTCTTTCATCCTGATGATCCAAGATACATTCTTTTATTATCAACCTTTATGTTTTTGAATAAACTACTTTAGCCAATCTTTAAAGGTAGTCATGTTTGTAATTTTTTAAAAGCTTTTCTTCATCTGAGAATGTCTAGATTTTTCTTAAAGTCCCCCAGAAGAATAAATCTGGCAGCTATAGACTTTGTAGATAGTAGTTCTTTTTTAAGTGCAAGAAAAGTGCTTCCTTCATGCTTTCATGTTTGCAGATGAGAAATCTGCTATCATTGCTACTGGCGTTTCCCTATAGGTATTTCATCTTTCTACTTTGACTGTTGACAGAATATTTTATCTGTAATTCTTAATAGTTTACCTATGATGTGTGAGGTTGTAAATATCTTTATATTTATCATATCTAAAATTTGTTCAGCTTCTTGACCTGTAGTTTTATGTCTTGCAAAATTGAGAAATTTTCAGCCATTATTTCTTGAAGTATATTTCCTTTTCATTTCTTTTTTGTCTTTTCCTTTTGGAAATACAATTATATGAATGTTAACTCTTTTGTGTTGGCTTATAGGTTATTGAGGGCTAATTCTATAGTTATGTCCTTTAAAGTCACTAATTCTATCCTGTGTCATGTCTACTTTATTACTGAATTCAGTAACAATTTTTCCTGATCGGTAAAAGATTTCTTGATGAAGTTTTTATTTTAATTGTTATGTTGTGGTTTTTAGTTTTATAATATTCACTTTGTAAAGAGTCTGTTTTTCCGCACATTTTATTTGCTTTAAATAATTTCTATGAGTTTCCTTGAAATTATTTTCGTGTAATTCTAATATGCTTACCTTAGTGTTTGCATCAATTGATTGTCATTTCTCATTCAAATTGTGATTCTTCCAGTTCCTGGTATGATGGATGATAGATTGTATATGAGGTGAAGGAGGTTTCCCAAGGCCAGGCAACTCTTGGTGAATCTCTTACCAAGGATATAAGGGATTCACCGAGAATTGCCCTTGATGTTCCGGTGTCTTTGAGTATGGGATTCAGCCAGTGGGACAATAGGCTTCCCAGATGGGACACTTAAGCTGGTTGTGTCATTTCCCATTTTACTTGACCCACTTCCTGTAATCAACTCCCTTTTTCTAGTTCTCCCCACCAGTTTTAGTGTCTCTGAAGGTAGGGGCAGAATCTTAGGCCCATGGATATGAAGACACTTTGTGTACCAGGGCAAGTGCTGTAGCTGGTTCTCTCTTGCTGTCTTTGCCTAGCCACCTCAACTCTCTTGGTAGAAAAGAATAGCCTCAGGCCCAGCAGAGGATAGGAATGCCTCCTCTGTCTGCTTATTTTTGGCAAGGCTTCCAGTGATCTCTCTTATATGTTGTAAGGTTCATCTGATACTGTTTAAGGGCTTTCCTTAACTTAGGGCAAAAATAATCGTATCTGGACTTTCTTCTCTTGTTAGATTGGAGGTCAGTAAATGCTAGGCATGAGAAGTCATCTTCTATTCATTGGCTTGGGTGGGGGGGGGGGTCCTACAATCTGCTGCTATACTGTTCCTCCAGTGCTGAGGTCCCAAACTTGCTTTCCTTCCTTTATCATGTGTCAAGATTGTTAATTCTTACACAATTTTCAAAGTTTATACACATATATAATGGAAAAGAGCAGAGAAAATGGTTGTATGTCTTCTCTGGACCAGAAGCCCCTTGTGTATTTTCCCTGAAAATGTAAATATGAAGGTTTGTAATCATTGTATTGAATTACAATCTTCATGTAAAACTTACAAATCTAAATATTTAGGAAAATCCTCTTAGTGATTCTGATTAGGAGGTAAGCAAACTATACACATAAACTGCAAGTTTTAACACACATAACTACTAAACATGGCATGGTTAATTTAACCTAAATTATTTAACTGTTATTTGCATTTTAATAAATATTTGGCTTACATGTGCACTTTGCAGTGCATACTATATATTTTGCAGGAAAGAAATTTACCAGTAGTAATTATGTTGTTCTCAGGGATTTATTAAATCTTTAGAATTAGCTATTTCTAAATGTATGCCTATGAAATTGAAAACAAATAAGGATTGGTAATAAGATGTTTCTCTGAGGTTAGTTTCATTAAATTATGGCTGAAAAAGAGAAGCGAATGATTAATGTTCAGGTTTAAATTATCAACAGAAAAGATTTGATATTTAACCATTTTTTTAATATACTAATGTGAAGATATTCTCTCTTGACTATGGATGGTAAATTGACTTGCGTGTGGTAGAGATAATACTATGTAAATTTTCTCCATAAGAAATTTCTGTGGTCTAATCTGGTGAGTTGAAGCTAAGTTTAAGATACTAAAACAAACATTGAAACATATCTCAATATACTTTGTCCTTGATTAATAACAATTCTAGGTTTTATGATTACTCTGAAAGAATTCAAGATTTTGCTTATTATAATTGTGCTTTTATTCTACATGCTTCTTCATTTCATTGTGAGTAAAAGAAAAATCAATTCCCTTTTTTTCCCGACAAAAGAATCTTTTGTAAGAGGTAGAAATGATTGCCCTCTTAAAAACTGAAAAGAAAAAAAGCAAGGGTTTCAATTCAAAAAAGAAATAACAACCTGCTTGTTACCTTTTATTCTCTTCCTCAGTGTGGTTTTCTTAATTGGAGACACCTAGAATCATAACATAGACATTCAGAGGCCAGCACCCCATTTCTCGTCTCTATCAATTTTCTCTTCTATTCAAAGCGATAACAGCTAGTAAATTTGCATTAATAAAAACTACTTCTTATAAAATAATAGATCATTTTTCCTCTCCCCCAAAAAACTTTCAGTCAATGGATGTTGTAGAGCAAAACTCCATATTTTTAGAATAAAAAATATTAAATAAGCATATTCTGGCAATAAAGCTTAATTTTTTAAAAAATAGTAAAGTCAAAACAAACAAACAACTATAGTGTTTAATAAATTACTGGATCTTTATATAGAAAACACTAAAGCATTTACAGTGAACATGTGAAGAGGATTGAAAGAAATTGCAAACATTGAGCATGGCTTTATGACAAAAAAAATAGCTAACTCTTTTCTAGCTTGGGTTATCTTGCAAATTGTTCTCAAACATTATCATAACCACATAATAGATGCTTAGCCTCTCAAATTCATATATTCCTCACATGAATTTTTTGGATATAATTTATCTCATAATTACTGTCCTATTTGACAATTCTTAACCATAGGTTTTCAATGTATTTTTTTCTCTCCATCACATCTGAAAGCTACATCACATATACTATTTCAATAATCTTTGGAGGAGAAGTCAGAGACCAAGAACTGAACATTCTGAGAAAATCTTAACATTCCACACATCATCCTCCCCACTTATAGTTTCTCACGTATAATACAGCTCCTGCTGACTCCAAATTGAAGAGGACAAATGTGAGCAAAGAAGAAACAAGTCACTATATTCTTTGAAAATGCTGATCATTTTTAAAGGATCTAGTTTTGACTTGATTCAAATAATTTTGCGTTTTTGTGTCTTAGAGGACGGCAAATTCTTGCTAAGTTTCCATTACTCAACTGTATCCTGCAAAGCCACATGGGAACCTACCTCTTGCATCAGCATGACCTAGATGTGAGACATGTAGACAAGGAGATCATTTTGGAGCTTTAAGATTTGACTGCCTTGCTGGATTTCAGACATGCATGAGGCCTGCAGCCCCTTTGTTTTGGCTCATCTCTCCCATTTGTAATGGCTATATTTCCCCAATGCTTGTACCCCTGTTGTATCTAGGAAGTAACTATCTTGTTTTGATTTTACAGGCTCATAGGCAGAAGGGACTTTCTTTGTCTCAGATGACACTTTGGACTGTGGACTTTTGAGTCAATGCTGAAATGAGTTAAGACTTTGGGGGATTGTTGAGAAGGCATAATTTGTTTTGAAATGTGAAGACATGAGATTTGGGAGGGGTCAAAGGTGAAATGATGTCGTTTGGCTGTGTTCCCAGCCAAATCTCATCATAAGTTGTATCTCCCAGAATTCCCACGTGTTATGAGGGGAACCTGGTGGGGGGTGATTGAACCATGGAGCAGGTCTTTCTCTTGGTGTTCTTGTGATAGTGAATAAATTTCATGAGATCTGATGGTTTTAAAAATGGGAGTTTCCTTGCACCAAATCTCTTTGGGCTGCTGCCATTTGAGTGACTTGCCTTTCACCTTCCACCATGATTGTGAAGCCTTCCCAACCACATGGAACTGTGAGTCCATTAAGCTTTTTTTTTTTTTTTTTTTTTTTTTGGTAAATTGGCTGTATCTTGATGGTATGGGTATATCTTTATCAGCAGTGTGAAATTGAACTATTACACATATAATTGAGAATATGCAATACCTGTCTTCCTCTGCCTGGCTTATTTCAGTTAACATAATGACCTCCAGTTTCATCCATGTTTCTGGAAATGACAGGATTTTATTCTTTTTTATGAATTAATAATATTCCATTGTGTATATGTAGCACATTTTTGTCATCCTTTCATCCATTGAGCATATAGGTTGACTCTATATATTTGTTATTGTGAATAGTGCTGCAATAAACATGAGAGTGCAGATATCTATTTGACTTGCTGATTTCATTTTCTTTGGCTATATTCCCAGTAGTGGAATTACTAGACGAAACAGTAGTTTTAAATTTTTTCAGGGACCTGCTTACCGTTTTTCACATTGGCTGTACTAATTTGCATTCCCAACACTGTATGAGCATTGTCTTTTTGCCATATCCTCACTAGCATATGATATTTTTTTTTCTTTGATAAAAGTAATTGTGAGAGTGGACATCTTTGTCTTCTTCTAGATCTTAAAAGTTTTCAGTTATATTTCTATGTAGTATAATGTTAGCTTTGGTTTTTTCAACTATGAGTCTGAACAACTACCCCCTCCAAATTTTTAATTAAGTTAGACTGTGGAGCAACTTATATCCCAGGTCATAACAGTAAATTAATTAGTTACCAATTAGCAAAGTCCAAGAGTTTGTATAATGCCAGCACAGCCAACAGAGGACAAGATTAATTTCTCAAATATACATATACTGGGAGTATCAGGAGAAGAGGAGAAAAAATAAGAAGCAGAAAAAATAATCCAAGAAATAATGGCTGAAAAATCCACAAATTTAGTGAAAAATTTTCATTAACACATCCAAGAAGCTCAAAAAACTCTCAGGAAGAGGAACATAAATACAAAATGTTCCAAGCAAACTAGTAAAAATGTTGAAAACCAAAGTAAAAAAAAAAAAAAAAACTCTTGAAAACAGTAAGAAAAAAATGATTTCTCATATAAAAAGGAACTCCAATAAATTTAGGACACGCCAGAAGATATGAAAGGGCATATTGAAAGCACTAAAAATAAGCCCCCCATCCCAAAAAGAAACAGCTGTGAAACAAGAAACTTAAATCCTGCAATGGTTTATTTTAAAATGAAGATAAAATACACTTATAGATAAACAAAACCTAAAAGAATTCATTGCTAGTAGAACTTCCTTGCAAGATATACTAAGGAAATTTCTTTTGGGTGAAAGCAAGTGATATAAGACAATAATTGAAATCCACATATGCAAACAGTGAGCAATGGTAAATATGGTAATGTAATGACTAATGAACGTGTATGTGCATATTTCTTCTCCTTTCTTTTCCTAATTCATTTTAAAGCATTTTTATTCATCAATATCTATATAGTTATATTGTTGGGAATGTAATATATGCTAATATAATATGTTTGGCATAAGAGCTCAATAGTTGTGGATAGGAGCAGAGACCTATTGAAATTAAAAAATAAATAAACATCACTAGGGAAGCCAAATTAATATAACTAAGTGAAGAGTATTAGAAAGGGTAAATAAGAATGTTAACATACCAAATTCTGTAAGTTTATATTTATTCTTTCTTTCCTTACTTTCTTAAAAAGATACTAAATTATAGATAGTAACAGTTAAAGTGATTTATTATTGGGTTTGTAACACTTACAGATACAATATATATAATACTGATAGTTCAAAAAGGGGAGAGAGGAAAGTAACGTTTCTATCTTTCTCTAAACTTTATGTTAATGGAAATCAGAATCAGGATATAAAACATCTATATAAAAAGCCCTAGAGAAGCCTCTAACACCACAACTAAATAACAAGAACAAAAATATAATAAAAAATTTAGTAACAGAATAAATATGTTACACTAGAATTTATTTACTTAATGAAAAAGAAAGTAATAATGGAGAAATAGAGGAACAAAAAAGACATGAGACTTAGAGGAAAGTAAATAAATAAAATGAGTAAATTCAATGGTAATAATAAAATCAAGCGTGAAACAACTAAAAAATTAAGTCAAAAGGCAGAGATCATCTGACTAGAGGAAAAAAATCCCACTTTATGCTATCTATAGGCAATACACTTTAAATTTAAAGATAAAATATGTTCAAAGTAAGATAATGAAGAAAATACCATTCAGCAAACACAAGAAAGCTACAATGACTATATTGTGTCACACAATATTTACTTTAAAACACGATATTTACTTTAAAACAAATAAAGTCTGCTGGAGATCAAGAGACATAATAATAAAAAAATTATCCAGTGGAAGCATGCAGCAATTATACACATATAGGCAGTTATCAACAGACCCCAAAATTACATGAAGGAAAAACCGGCAGAACTGAAGTAACAGACAACTCAACAATAATCACTGGGGATTTCGATACCCCATTTTTAATAATGGATGAAACAGGCAGAAGATCAATAAGAAAACTGAACACTTTACTATTAGTATAAATCAATTTGATATAATAACACCTATAGAATACTCCACCTAAAAACAGCAGAATACACCATCTTCCCAAGTGCACATGGAACATTCTTCAAGATACAGAATATGACAGACCATAATAAATTCTCTACATTTTAAAGGATTGCAGTCATACAAAATATGCTTTCCAGTCACAATATAATAAAATTATAAATCAATAAAAAATAATAAATTCACAAATATGTGAAAATTTAACTATGTAATTCTAAGCACCAAATGGATCAAAGGACAAATCACAGTGCAGATTAGAAAAATTCTTTGAGATAAATGAAAATGAGGACAACAGCATTCCAAAGCTTCTGAGTTGCAGTAGAGCAATACTCCAAGATAAATGCAGAGCTGTAAATATTGTATTAATAAAGAAGAAAGATCTCAAATCAAGTATGTAAACACATTAGAAAAGAGCAAAAAACTAAATCCAAAGCAATTAGAAGAAAGTCACTAATAAATATGAGAGGGGAAATTAATAAACTAGATGAATGAAAATAGAAAAAGGAATTAACAAAACCATTGAAGGACAAGGTATTTTTCTTTAAAAAGATCAACAAATTTGACAATAGCTAAACTGATCAATAAAAAATAGGAAATACTCAAATTTACTAAATTTAAGGATAAAAGAGGAGACATCACTACTTACCTCACAGAAATAAAAATAATTTTAAGGGTATATTATAGCCAAATGTATGCTATTTATTTGATTACTCAGATAAATACTTTTATAGAAAGACTCAAAGTATCAAAATACTTAAAGAAGAAGTAGAAAATATGAATAGACCTATAGCAAATAAAGTGATTGAATCTGTAATAAAAACACTTCTCATAAAGGAAATTCAGGAGTAAATGGCATCACTAGACAATATCACCAAGTGTTAAAGAGAAATTAATATGGACTTGCCACAGTCTCTTCCAAAATGTAGAAGGGAAGGGTGAGTATCCCTACTCATTCTATGATGCCAATTTTATGCTAATACTAAAACCAGATAAAGACAACATAAGAAAAGAAAGCTACTGACTAATATTTCTTATGAACATAGATATAAAAATTCTTAACAAGAGTAGCTAACCAAAACCAACAACATGTGAAAATGATTATATATAATACCAACTTTGATCTCTCCCAGGAATGTAACATCGGTTCAGCTTATGAAAATTAATATAGTATAATATATTAATAAAATAAAGGGGGAAAACTTGGTTTCTCAATAAACACAGAATAATAATTTGTTATAATTCAAAATTGTTTCATGAGAAAAATAAAACCATCACCCTAGGAATAAAAGGGAGCATTTTCAACTCTATTAAAAACATTTATGAAAAATCCAGAAACAACACCATTAAGATGAAAAAGATGTGATTTTCCTCAAAAAAAAAATTGTTTTAATGTTTTGGCTTGATATTTCTGCTTGACATTATATTGGAATTTCTTCTCAGAGCAGTTAGGCAAGTAAGGAAAACAAAGGGCATCTGAATTGAAAAGAGAGTAAAGCTATATTTATTGACAGATGATATGTTTGTAAATAAAGAAAATCCAAAGAAATCCACTAAAAGCGTATTACAACTAATTTATTGAGTTTACCAAGGGTGTAGGATACAAGATCAATATACAAGAATGCTACTTTATATGCTAGTAATAAACAAACTCAAGCAATATTAAGAAAAAATTCTATCTTAACAAAATGAAATAATAATAAACATAAGAAAGTAAATACAAACAAAACATTCTTGAAGCAAGTTAAAGAACTAAAACAGAAAGACCATCTATATTTATGGATCAGAAGATACCACTATGAAGAAGGCACACTTCCCAAATTTATGTATTAATCTTTATTAATTATCTATTTATCATTTATATAACCCCAGCTGACTTCTTTGCAGAAATGGACAAGCTGCTTCTAGAATTCATATGGAAATACAAGGGATCCATAATCTTGAATGAATGGAACAAAATTGGAGGTTTTATACTTAATGATTTCAAAACTTACTGTAAAGCCACAGTAATCAAGGCTTCAAGGTACTGGCCAAAGTAGAGACATAAAGATCAATAGAATAGATTGAAAGTCCAAAAACTTTTCTCACATGCACAATCAACTGATTTTTGTTAAGATTCCATGATAATTCAAAGATGTTCAACTTCCTCAACTATCAAGAAATACAGATCAAAACTACAATGAGGTACCACATCATAATCTCTAGGATGATTGTAATTTAAAAAAGTAACAAGTGCCAGTAAGGGTATAAAGTCTTTTGACCCCAAAATGGAAAATGGTGCAGCTCGTTTAGAAAACTACATGGCAGTCCCTCAAACTAAGAATTACCGTCTGGCCCAGCCATTCCAGTACTATGTATATATGTATATACATATATTTTAATGAAAACATGCCCATGCAGAAGTTTGTATGTGGATATTTACAGCAGCAGCATTTACGCTAGCCCAAAGTTGAAATAACTGATATTTCTATGATCTGATATTGGATAAGTAAATATTATATATCCACACGATGGAAAGTTATCCTACCACAAAAAACATGAACTATCAATACATGCTTCAACATAGATAAACCTTGAAAACATTCTGCTACTTGCAAGAAGCCAACAGAAGACCACATACTGAACTACTCATTTCATAAAAAGATATGAAATATCCAGAATAAGCACATTCATAGAGATAGAGAGTAAGTTACTGATTGCCTAGGGCTTGGGAAGTTGGGAGGAAAGTGGAGAGTACTGCAAATGGATAGGGGGTTTGTTTTGGGGGTGATTAAATTGTTCTAAAGTCAATTGTGGTAATGCTTGAACAAGCTGTGAATATATTAAAAATGATGGATATATATACTCTAAATCAATAAATTGTATGGTATTTAAAACATATCTTAACATACAGTTATTAAAAATTACAACGAATTAGAGAACTTGAGAGATTTTCTTATCTCAAGAGATATGTGTTTAATTTTTAAAGATGGTACTGAAGCCTAAGTACTGGAAGGCTTTTTCCCCCCACTGGGGACACTCATATTGTCTTTTCCCTAGAGACAAGTATTTAAATACCAAAGTAGTAGGGTAAGGTCTTTCAGTACTTTCTCCAAGTAGATCTGAGGGACTGTGTTAAGGAAAACCAAGTCCAGAAGTGGCGTGGTTTCAAAGGTAAGAGCTTCCCAGCCATGCCTCCATCCACCTCGCCATCCGGGAACCTAGAGTTCTTTGTCTGATTTCCTGCTTGTGGGCTAAGTAAAATTCCAGGTGTGCCCCTTTGTTTAAAAAGCCCTCAGAAAGCTCTGGGAGGAAGTGGCTCTGTTGTGAATTGGACAGCCAATCCGATATCAGAAATGAAGATCAATCACTCCAGAGGAAGTTTAAAAGAACTACTCTCATTGGATGAGAACATGAATGCCGGGAACAACTCCAAGATTAAAGTCCCACTGCCCCTTACCTGTGCAGACTCCTTTTCCAGATCCCCTCCCACAGCAACGTGGGAGCTGTTTCTCCCTCTCTGCCTGTGCAGATAACCCCTCTGAATTTCCCTCCCACAGCAGCATGGGAGCTCTCTCTACTTCTCTTTTTCTCTGCCTAATAAATCACTCTCTGCTAAACTCTTTGGGCCCAATATTTACTTGAAGGGTAAGCTCGCTGTGCCTCCAGCGCCCCTTCCTCATTCTTGGGGCAAAGGGAGCCCAAGAACCTCAGACACATCCAATCCCGGGGAGGGAGCTGAGCCCCTACCTGTCCCACGACCCAGTTACAGACCCTCCCCTAAGGCAAGGAAAGGCTCTTCTTCTTTAATCTCCCTCACTTTCTTACTCTCACTCAAGGAGTAAATATAGGACATTTTTCTTTCTGGCTCTCATTGTATAACTCTGGGATGCAGCTGGTCATTGAGGAACCAACACTGCAAAGTTAGTCTAGGGGGTTGATTGTACAAAACAATCAGTGGTGAGTGTGATGTTTAATATTGAGTGTTAACTTGATTGGACTGAAGGATGCAAATATTGTTCTTGGGGGTGTTTGTGAGGGTGTTGTCAAAGGAGATTAATATTTGAGACAGTGAACTGGAAGAGGCAGACCCACTCACATTCTGGGTGGGCATCATCCAATCAGCTGTCAGAGAGGCTAGAATAAAGCAGGCAGAAGAAAGTGCAAAGACTTAACTTGCTGAGTCTTCCTGGCTTCATCACTCTCCTATGCTGGATGCTCCCTGCCTGCAACGTTGAACTCCAAGTTCTTCAGCTTTTGAATACTTTTTTTTAATTGCATTTCAGGTTTTGGGGTACATGTGAAGAACATGCAAGATTATTGCATAGGTACACAGATGGCAGTGTGATTTGCTGCTTTTCTCCCCATGCTATCTCTCCCTAAATCCCCACCCCCTGCTGTCCCTCCCCTATTTCCCCCCAACAGACCCCAGTGTGTGATGCTCCCCTCCCTGTGTCCATGTGTTCTCACTGTTCGACAGCCACCTATGAGTGAGAACATGTGGTGTTTGATTTTCTGTTCTTGTGTCAGTTTGCTGAGAATGATGGTTTCCAGGTTCATCCATGTCCCTACAAAGGATATGAACTCATCATTGTTTATGGCTGCATAGTATTCCGTGGTATATATGTGCCACATTTTCCCTGTCCAGTCTATCATTGATGGGCATTTGGGTTGGTTCCAAGTCTTTGCTATTATAAACAGTGCTGCAATGAACATTCGTGTGCATGTGTCCTTATAGTAGAATGATTTATTGGATTCTTGAACTTTGGATTCTTGAACTTAACTAGTGATCTGCCAGGGACTCTCAGGCCTTTGGCCACAGACTGAATGCTGCACTATGGGCTTCCCTCCTTTTGAGGCTTTGGGATTCAGGCTGACTTCATTGCTCCTCAGCTTGCAGACAGCCTATTGTGGGTCTTCACCTTGTGATTACGTAAGTCAATACTCCTTAATAAACTCCCCTTCATATATACATCTATCCTCTTATTCCTGTCCCTCTAGAGAATCCAGGCAAATACAGTGTGTATAGAAAAAAATCCGTCACTGATTCAAAGACCTTGTGTGTGCATTTAGGACAATATTACTAAAGATAAACATGAGAAATGTAATAATTAGTTATAGGACTTGGAAGAAGAGCAGAAATTCTAGCAATTGGATAAACATAAACCAAGGATATCATTGTACTTAATTAGGTTTTAGAGAATTAAGAAAGCATCAGTCTGTGAAGGACTTTATAAGTCATTTTGAAGACTTTTTACTTTTCTGGCCAAAATAATGAAAATGTAATAAAAATATTTTAAAAAGGAAATACTTTGCAAACTTTGCTTTCCAATAAAAAGAAAAAAAAGGTTAGCATTTAACTACCACGTGAAGAGAGCCAAGGGTGAAGATACAGGAAGAATAATTACAAGGCTTATGGTAGTAGATAAGAAGGAAGAGAAAAGAGAAGAGGAGAATTCACATTAATAAGAACTAAAAGCCAAGAAGATAGCATTGCCACAACATGATAATGTTTGAGATATGACTTTGAAGTATAAGTATGCCCTTCAGGATGACTTCTATTTTTCTGCTTTGTGCAACTGTATTGAGAGTTATATCAGTCATTAGTAAGAAATAGCAGAAAAAGACAAATTTTCAAACAGTATATTATAAATTTATGTGGAACTTGAGGATCTCTTTGCCTAGTCTGAAGCTCAGAAGAGAGGTCTCAGTTGCTGATTAACATTTGTGAGTCATCTTTATTGTTCTATGTAAGAAAGCTCTTGGGAGATTTTTGTATGACAAGTTGAAGAAAACACCTAAAATAAAATAATCATTTATATCAGAAATCTAAAGGAATAAACTGACAAATTATTAAATCTAAAGAAGAGTTCAGCAAGTTTCTCTATAAAATAAAGTTGTATAGTATTTTTCTAAACCAACAATAATAAAATAAAAATAAAATTAAATATGACTCCATTAAGAAGAGCAACAGGAAACATAAAGTATATAGTAGTACATTAACAATGAATCTGAAAGGTCTCTGCCTTAGGCTGTTCAGGCTTCCATAAGAAACTTTCATAAACTTGGTATTTTGTAAACCAAATAAATGTATTTCTCACAGTTCTGGAGGCTGGGAAGTCCATATCAAACAGTTTGCAAATTCAGCTGTCTGATGCGGATTAGTTTTCTAATTCATAGATGGCACTTTTTTGCTATATCCTCACATGGTGAAAGAGAAAAGAGCATCTCACCAACTTCCTTTAGAGAGGCACTAATCCCATTCGTAAGGGCTCCACCCCCAAGACCTAAACATCTCTCAGAAGTCCCATCCTAATATCATCACAGTGGGGGGCTAGAATTTCAACACATGAATTTTAAGAGGACACAAACATTCACGTTATGGCAATCCTTTGAAGAAAACTTTAAACCTCTAGTCAAGGGCATTGAAAACAATCTAAAAATTAGAATATCTCCATGGTTTTTCATGTATGACTAATTATTGTGACAATGTCAATTCTTCACAATTTTGTTTAGAAAAATTCTGCATACATAGATGGGAAGGTAATATACAGTAGATAGAGTCCTGTAATTCAATTGGGATGGGGCAGATTATTTAATAAATGGCATTGTTAAAGCCAATTTACTATGTGGAGATAAGTGAAGCTGCATATCTGCCTAAAACCACCTACAAGAATGTAACTCAACAGGATTAGGACTATTAAAGGCATAGTGACTTAAGATTGGTTAAGAGCTTCTTAAATAAAATTATAAAACCATGAAGCATATGGCATAAAATGGGTAAACTCTGTAACATGAAAGTTAAAGATGTCTGTTGAATAGTTAAAACTCTGACAGACCTAACATACTAATGACAAAATGGGAGAAAGTATTTTTGCCAAATCTCAAACTAATATGGAAGTAATATCAAGGAGAGCAAATATATACACACTTCCTACAACTCCCATAGAAAAACTACAACCCTAACCAAAAAAGTAGGCCCAAAAAAGTTGGGATAATAACAGATCTAGATTTCCAAAAGGCTTATTAATATGTAGAGAGATTATGAAACTCACAAGTAATCAGCTAAATGCCCATTAAAAACCAATGTGATATCAGTTTACAATCATTCTATTGGCAAATATTAGAAAACTAACACCAAAATTTGGATTAGAATGCTGTAAAATATTTGGACTTGAGAGTAGAAAATAATGCAGCCATTCTGGAGACCAATTTGGGGCTACTTATTTCTGTTTATTGTACGGGTACCCTATGACCCAACCACATCTTCTCCTAATGACTATCACACACATACACACACACTGTATTCACATAGGTATGTGGGTGGAGGTGGACTTGTGTGAAAATGCCCATGTGACATCATTTGAGGTTTCCTGGCATTAGTGGAATCTGGAGGTCTTCAATGGGCTAATGCATAGGTAAAATGTGGAGTGCCCTGAGAGTCGTAGTTTCACAATACCATGAGAATACACTGGAGACACAGGAGGATAGAGAACTATGGAGCAATTAGAAGTCTAGGTCTAGACATGCACATATCGTGATTAAAAATGTAGAAAATATATTTTTAATTAAAGAAAAAATGCCTAGAATCCACTATCAGTTGAAATAAAAAGCAGGCACATAAATCAACAGTGCACATTTTGCAACAACGTATAAACAAAAGATGAACATTAAACACATTAATGGATGTGTACAGAGGAGGGAGGAAATAGGAGTGTGGAATTAAGATAAAGGAAATCAATAAATTAATAAATTAAGAAAGGGACTCTTCAAGAACCAATGTAGATAATGTACCATGAAACAGAGTATGATTTAATCCACCCTCTGCTTGTGGAAGGAACGGAGGGAGGGATGTGTAACACACACCCTGGAGACATTTCCCATGAAAATTTATGAATTACTTGTTCTGTTCCTTTAGGATTTTAATGCTGAAGTACATAATTTTGAAATTACATGTGAGGTTATGTGTGTATAAATATGTAGCACGTTTTATTTTACATAGCATGATTTTTATGTATTACCTACAACTTTGAAAATTTTGAATCGTATTCTCCCATTGGTGAGCAATATGAGTCTCAGAAAGATTGAATGAGTTGCCTAATAAGGTCTCTCATCTAGGAGAAGTAGAGCTGAGAATAAATCTAGGTCTTCTTTCTAGATCATTGAATTATCCCTTGGTAGGAATTAGCAGTAAGGCTTTAACATGTTACAGCTTCCATTTAACTTCAGGAAAGCATCTCTGGTTCTTTACTGGAAGGAAGAAAAAAGTGAAAACATAAGGAGGAAATTCCATCAAGGTATTCAAATCATTGCAAAAACTTTTTAAAATAAATATTTATTTGGTGTACACAGAATTTCAGAATCCTCAAAGATGCCTTAGTCTGCCTATTCCCAGGGCCCACTCTTCTCTAAGTTACCTGCTTTGAGATATAAAACCTAGCCTATTTAGCCAGGTTTTTTTTCATCTATAAGACAAAAGATATTTAAGGAGGCAGGATACTCTGATCTGGAAATGCAGTATTTGCTATAATCAACAACAAGTATTAACAGAAAAGAAGAGTCATTTTGGAATAGCTTTTGCTGTGCAGTACAAACACAATGACCTCCTGGTTTGTTTTAGTTCCAATTATTCTTATTTGATGTGGCCTCAAATACAATGTGAGCCTAGGACAGAAGTGAAGCTGGTCTCCATGGCAATGAACACCCATTATCCCACCAATATATGGCCAAATATTTTCAATTCTAAACATTATGGGAAACAGTGAACAACTGTTGTACTTATATTCATTTATTCATAACTTTGTTCACTCGATAAATATTTAGTAAACCCCTACTTCATGCTAGATACTGTGTTAATTGGGGAATACAATTACGTGGTTATTTCCGTTATGGAACCTAGAGTCTGTCATGAAAGGCAAACAGCAATAAAATGTGAAAAGTTGTTTTTTTTTGTTTTTTTTTTTTTATAGAAGCACAAAGCACTATGGAGTACCAGTAGGAGAAACTAAATTGACAGACTTTTTAATATAATATATTAATATTATATTTATATATTATTATATTTAATTATATTATATTTTATTATAATTATAATATAATATAATATAATTAATTATAATATAATTAATTATATTATATTTAATATAATATAATTAATTATGTTATATTTAATATAATATAATTTTCCCTTTATATTATGGAGAATTTTGAACATATATAAAAATTGGAAAGAATACAACATCCCATTCTAACCTCCATTCACTTCTATTTTTATTATTTTGAAGAAACTTACATATTAGACATGATATAATTTTAAACATAAACATTTTAGTATATATTTGTAATACATAAGGTCATAAAATAAATCCACAACTATTTGTGTAACTCTGGAAAGATTTAATAATGTTACAAATGTTCACATACTCTTAGATAGCTAGTGGCACTGGTAAATGCCTAAGCTGTAGATTTTTGACTTGACTAGGATCTAATAAACTTGCAGAATTAGTCTATATTTCTAAATATCTATAGCTACAGCAAAAAGCAACTCATATTTTTATAGGTGCTTTATTACTTTGTTTACAAACTTATTGGTTAAGCATAACTTTATCTTGTAGGAAATTATTAGGTTTAAATTTTCTGTGGTAAAAATAGTAATATCACTTCTGGAGGAGAAAATCTTCAGCTGAAATTGTGAAATATATGTACACAAAGCATTATTTAATAATGAGAATGTACAGTAAAACGTTCATATGATCTATTTTTTAATAAGATTATACATTATTGCTAGCTTCTATCATGTTGCATGTCTTTACCTATTAAAGGGTACTATATTTAAAAAATAATGATAACTCATACCTAACATCTTTTTTCTTTCGTTTTTTTTTGGTGGAGGGGGGTGGAGATGGAGTCTCGCTCTGTCGCCCCGGCTGGAGGCAGTGACAGGTTCTTGGCTCACTGCAGTCTCTGCCTCACGGGTTTAAGCAATTCTCCTGCCTCAGTATCCCAAGTAGCTAAGATTACAGGCAACTGCCACCATGCCCGGATAATTTTTGTGTTTTTAATAGAGACAGGGTTTTACCATGTTGGCCATGCTGGTCTTGAACTCAGGATCTCAGGTGATCCACCCGCCTAGGCCTCCCAAAGTACTGGGATTACAGGTGTGAGCCACCACACCCAGCAGTCATGTCTAATTTTTATACAGAAGTTGTCACTTGCTCTTCACCCACTTGATATATGGGTAGTAGCATTGGTGCTAACCAGAGAGGAGGATGCAATGCTCAGCTTTATTGAAAATGTTTTCAAGTCTCATAGGTAATGTCAGTCTATCAGGAGCTGCTGAAAATACACCAGAAGACCAAAATCTCTAAAACTAAATTTGGAGTAAGGTTATTTTTCCCATCGCTATTGATAATACTCCCGCTGTCTGTCATGGCATTTCTGATAAGAGCAGAAAATGTACAGGACTGTGAAATATTACACTGATAAATGTGTTTATTGTGTAACTATTGGTCAAATGTATCTCTTGAAACATTCTGGAAGCATCATTAGCCTTAAATGGCAAGTATCACAATATTTGAAAAAAATCCCCTATAAATCTGTGAAATAAATTGGCATCTGTATTCTATACTTATTTCGATACAAGATTCAAAGGCCCTGGCTATTGAAATACTAGTCTCAAAATTGAGAACAATAAAAATAAGAGTAGAAATTTTAAAAAAGAAACAAAACAATTCATATTGTTCCCATCCTAACAAATCCAGTCTCTCACCCTGTATAGATATTTTTATATAGCAATAATAATTCTATTTATAGCACATTATATTCTGCCTTTTGTTACTTATGTTGTAAATTGGAAGACTTCTCCTGATGAATCCATCTCACACTGATGACATTTATTTTTTAATCTTTATCACATATTTCTTCAATTGTTTGTAACTTTACATGTTGTAAAATATGCCTTTTCACCCAAATTGCAGCTATGAAACAAAAAGGTTTATAGATTAGAGTTCTTCGTTGTGACCTATTATAGTTTTGTTACTGAAAATGTCTTTCTAGAAGAAGCTAAATAGGCATCACCTCGTAATTTGTTAGACATAACCAGAACTCTCCCAAGAACCAGTGGATCAGAATCTGGAGTTTAAGTGATTACAATGAACATAAGTTCAAGCAGTGCTCTAACATGTATCAGACCTCTGTAAATGCTGAGAAAATGGTTACTAGTTTATCAGCTGTTACAGTAGATTCTTACAACTACCGTAACAAATTACCATAAACTTGGTGACTTAAAATAGCAGAAATTATTTTACAGTAGGAGAGCTGAAGTCTTAAATCAAGTTGTTTACAAGGTTGGCTCCTTCTGTAGGCTCTGCGAGTGAAGTATTCAGCACCTTCCTAATAGTTCCTGGTGTTTTCTGGCAATTCCTGGCATTCCTTGGTTTGTAGATAACTCCAGCCATTCCCTCCGTTTTCACATTGCCTTCATCTCTAAGTCTCTGTTTCCTCTCCTCTTTTTATAAGGATACCAGTCACTTTTTCTAGAGAGATTCTTAAATCCAGTTTGAATTCATATCAAAATTCTGAACGAATTACATCTTTAAAGACCCAAAAGAGGTCACATTCTGGGGTTCCAGGTGGACATAAATTAAGGGGAGGGGCACTATTTAACTCATAACATCTGTGTAAAACACAGATGTAAGTCTTTTTTATTTATTTATTTTATTGTCAATAAGGTGATGATGGCCACTCTTTGATTCCAGAATTCAGACCTGGTGAGTGATCTGTGATCCGCGTTGATGAAGATAGGAATTTTAGCTTTTGTTGTGGCTATCACTCCCCTATTTAAACAAATGCAAAGCCTAAATAAAGTGATGGATTTCTCTCTCTCTCTCTCTCTCTCTCACACACACACACACACACTCACTCACTCTCACTCACACACACCTTTCTAACTGTAAAACTTGGTTGTGGAATCTCTATAAAGTTTTCTTAAGATTTATCCTTCTTGTTAAATAATTATGAAACCAATAGTCTTTCTCATATGCAACTGTTTATGGTTACTTTCTGAAAACATAATGCTGTTGCTTGCATTTTCTGTACCTACTGTATTCGTCTTCATGGTTACTACTATAGATGTAACTGGATATCTATAATGGGTTTATTTTTCCATCTAAAAGTCCATTTTCTTTACAGCTTATACCTAAATGATCAACTGATGTTTTTTCCTGTGAGCTGTTTATAGATGTTTCCCTTAATGTTGTTTAATTAACATCTCTACAGCATACACTTTCCCTCTCAAAAAGTTACTTAATGGTATATGTTAATGCATTCATGCCCAGAAGCTTTTAAAGTAAAGGGAGCAAATGTTAAAAAAAAAAGAATAAACATATGTAAATAAGCATGCCTATCTATAAGTGATGATCTTGGAATTTTTAAATGTTGCTTCCATTTCCCATTTGCTAAAAATGTCTCATGTGAGAACAGCTGACAATCACATCATTGACTCCACTAAGAAGACATTAGATGGCAGTAAGAGTGTTCATGCAAAATTATAAGGGATTCATTTAATATCTGAATTGTTCAACATGACGATTGGTGTGACAACGAGGGGAGATATGTTTTTGTTTAATTACCAAAAGAGCAGATTATTTTTACCTCTTCATATCTTTGTATTTTTAAAAATACTTCAAGGTCAAAATATTTAATGGACCTCCGGTTAATCAGCTAAAACTGAGGACCGATTTGCCCATTTCAGGCTTGCAAAATAAATGAAATTTCCCTTTTGGCAACTTGGTAGGTAGTCTTAGTGTTTCCCTGCTGTTGATAAATTTTTATTTTGTTTCTCAACTAGTAGCCGTTTTGTAGACAGCATTGTATGCCTGGGAAAGGGATGGGGAAAGGCATTTTCTTTGGGTGCAAAATTTAGAGATTTTCAAAATTAACAGGGTGCCAAAGAATTTGTAATGAAAACAAATAGTATTTTTATTAGGGTTGACAGATAAAGTACAAGATAAGCAGTTAAATATGATTTTCAGATAAAAAATAGATTTTTTATTATAAGAATGTTTCACACAATAGTTTATCTAAAATTTAAATATTACATGGGACACACTTACACCAAAAACTTTCTTGCTGTTTATCTAGTATTCAAATTTAACTGCGTGTCCTATATTTTTACTTGCTAAATGTGGAAATTCCAACTTTCATGCACTATTTTTTTTAAAGTTAAAATTAATGCCAAAAAAAATCCATGATGAAAATAAAACGACTTTTTAAATAAAGCCTAGGTAAGTCTTAGTGATTTTTTCTTTTGCCTCAGGGTTGAATAAGGCTCAGTACAGGATGGCAACTGATTCTATCCAACATTTAAAAATATAGCACGGCCAGGTGCAGAAGCATGCACCAGGGCAACCTCACGAGGCCCTCATCTTAAAAAAAAAAAAAAGAAAATGAAATATGAGATGAAGTGAAATTTGCATTAAAATATTATTTATTTTTGTCACTGAGTAAGGAGGGCCTCTTTAAATTTGTCCCTTGGGAAAATGCCTTATTTTTCTTACTTGAGTTAGAACACTGCCTGGATCCTTCCTTAGCTCCTTACACTTTGCACTCACCACAGGACCTGATTTTATTGGGGACTAACATTGATAATGGCTAGTGAGAAAGTTTATACTGAAATGATTCCTAAAGATTACCTGGTGTCATGGTTACATTTGACTGAAGGAGAAATTAAAACCCCGAGCCATGATTTGACTTGAACTCTAGTAACACGGGAAATTACTAGCAAATTTGAACACAGAAAGCAGGTGGTCTAAAAACCCAATGCTGCAGAGCTATTTACATGCACACGTGCGTATGCACACACATACACAAAGACACACACAATTTCTAAGCAAATTCGGAGAAGAATAATTATCATGTAATGGCATCAAGACACTTGAGGGCCTTGAATAGATTAATCTACAAATGAGGCCACAATTGGTCTGTCGAGTACCACCTAAAATTGCAACTATGGGCACTGAGTTAGTAAAATAATTTTACATCATTTACTTATTTCATTTATATCCTTTACTTATTTCATTTCAATTATATCTTTTACTTATCATTACTTATTGAGCTACTTCTAATATTAGGCATTATTCTTGGTACTGAGCTTATAGTAATGCATATGAAAGACAAAGTTCCTTTTCTCTTGGACCTTCTCTTTTAGTGGCTAGAACCAGTATAAATATATAGAACAAACAAACAAATTTTGTATTACAGATTTTGCAAAATCCAAAAATGAAATAAAGCAGGATAATAAGAAATATGTTCTTGAGTATGAGGGGCCATAGTAGATAGTGTTGGCAGGAAATGTTACTTTGCAAAAAACACAATTGAGATCAGAGATGAAGGTTGAAAGAGACAATTCAAGTTACAGATAAAGAAAATTCCAGGCAGAGAGAAGAGCAAGGATATACATGGAAAGGGATCCAGCTGGCCCTATAAAAGGAACATGGTCCATGCATAATACCCATCTGCCTTTACTTAACACTGTATTTTAATAAGCAGCTGGAAATTCTTTTTCATGGCTATTTAAATTATGTATCAGTGTTTGTAGAACCATCCAGTTGCAATTTGAAAATTACAAGTACCAAAAATCAGCTATGTATGGCTATTCAAATTTAAGAAAATAAAAAGTTCAGCCTTTCAGTGGCTCTATCCCTATTCAAGTGCTTAAAAGCCACAGGTATTCTATGCCTACTGTATTGGACAGTAAAGATATAGAGCCTTTGTTTCACCAAAGACATTTGTTTTTGCCAGCTTGGCACTGGTCTAGAGGAAAAGACAGACATATAACATTATATATGTGTGTGCGTGTTTGTAGTTTTTGGGAAAATAACCCTTTGCATGCATTCATATATTCAATGTTGTGTGATTGCCTACTATATAACAGATGACAGGATCTATTATAAGAAATCAGAAATCAGCAATGAGTGAACCAGAGGCAAAAACCTTTCTACTTACAAAGTTTATATTTTATTGATAAATAAGTAGAAAAATAAATAAGTAGTTTAATATTGAGACATGCTCAGGAGAAAAAAATAAATTGAGAAGAGAAGAATTGAAGTGTTGATGGGAGATAGTTCTGAGGGGTTCACAAAATATATAGGGAAATTAGAGAAAATCTTACTGAGATGATGTTTAGAGAATAGCCTGAGGTGAGTAAGAAGATGAAGTAGATACATCTAGCCAGAAGGAAAGGAAGACACAAAGGGCCTGAGATGGGAGCTGGCCAAACTTATTGGAGAAACAAAGAAGAAATCAGCCCTACTGAGGCAGGGCAGAAGGAGAATTAGGGCAGAAGAGGAGCTAGCCAGGGACTTACTGGGGCCAAATTATTTAAGCACTGTGTATCATTGTAAGGCATTTGTATTCCAAGTCAGCCTTTCAAAGAAAACATAACAATTTTGTTCCACAGGATGCCAGATGAAAAGGAACAAGTTGATATTCTAGATTTCTTTTCAAAATGCTTTTCAGTGTCCCTATTAAGAAGTGTAGCACAATGATAAAACATGGGGTTGGATACCAGGCTTTGAATTACAGCTTAAAAATCTTTGCCAGTGATGATATAGACTTGGTCAGGTTACTGGTCTGCTTTAAGGTAGGAACTGGCTGACATCTATGGAGTTTAATCTGCCTATTAGACATCTTACTTATCACGCATGCTGTTCAGGTGGGGGAAGTGTGTCATTTCCATAATTCCAGCACTTTGGGAGGGGCCAAGGGGAGTGGATCATGAGTCTGGAGATTAAGACCATCCTGGCCAACATAGTAGAACCCCATCTTTAGTAAAATGCAAAAAATTAGCCAGGTGTGGTGGTGCGCACCTGTAGTCACAGCTACTCGGGATGCTGAGGAAGGGAATCACTTGAACCCAGGAGGCAGAGGTTGCAGTGAGCCGAGATTTCACCACTGCACTCTGGCCTGGCAACAGAGCAAGACTCCATCTCAAAAAACAATAACAACAACAACAACAAAATAACATGCCATTTAATCATCACGGGAGCCCTAGGAAGGGGTATAGTTGTCCCCCCTTATCCATGGGGGATATATTCCAAGACCCCCCAGTGGATACCTGAAACTGTAGATAATACCTAATCTTACATATATTCTATTGGACATTTGATCTGATAAATGAGATGACTACTAAATGGCCAATGGGCAGATAATGTATACACAAAAGAATGATTCTCATTCCTGACTGGACGGACCAGGACAGCTTGAGATTTCATCACGCTGCTCAAAATGGTGCACAGTTTCAAACTTATGAATTGTTTACTTCTGGGATTCATTAAATGTTTTCAAACTGCACTTGACCACTTGCATCTGAAGCCACAGAAAGTAAAACCGTGGATAAGGCGTGCCTACCTGGTTTTTTGAATGTTATAGATAGGAAAATGAAGTCACTGACATGGTGACTTACCAGTTCACATAGTAAATATGATCAACCTCATATATTTTAAGTATTTTAAATATAGAAATTCATGTAAATCACTTAGGATCTGTTGCATTGTGATTATTTTTACTATTATTATTTCCTTATCTTTTTTGTATGAGAAGCAATCATAAACTTGGCATTGAATTTCACATACTCCCAGGTCAAAATTATTTCTGATAAGAGCTTGAAATATGCTTCAGGAGACATTTTTTTTTTAAATGGGCAAACAAGAACACTATTTGAGAAGGCATTCATAAACACACAGGGTAGGTTTCTCATCAACTAACATAACATCGTTTATTCGCTGAACTATAGAATTAAAAATTGAGTATCATCTCAAGAAGTACATTAACCATCTCCTCCAGGCTAAGGAACAACAAAACCAATAGGAGTATAAAATTATATCCACACCTACTTATCTATATGTTATGAGGTAGCATTTGATTTTGTTTTATATTCAAAAATGAATTGCCTACCATAAGACATTGTGGAGGAGTCACTGTTATAGTGGGATATAGAGCCAAGTGTAATCATTGTCAGTGTAGGGGTATGGTCACTATGAGTGTAAAAATCCATTCTTTTTTTTTTTTTTTTTTTTTTGGTATCACCCTACTTAGCACAGGGTGTGAAAAAGTGACCAATAAGCTTTTCCTTCTCTGAAATTCATTTCATTGGCTCTCTGTATCATAAATTATAAAGAAAAATGTGCACCAAAATAAAGCATGTTGATGTCTCGAAATAAGACCATACCATTTTCTTTGCAGGGGTATAGGTGGAATCAGAGTAACAGCATAAGTGAATAATACAATGTATAGCAATATAAGGTAGCAAATGTCAAATGAGAGCTCAGAGAAACTTATAATAGATGCTCTAGGACACTGACTCTTTTTTTCAGTGCTGACATTCACACAAAATGCCATTCCAGACACGATGACACTTGACCCAAAAGACTACAGCAGAGAGAGCAGTGCAGCTGGCAAGGAATGCAAGATCCTTGATGCCTCAGTGGGTCAATGCTTCAAACACGTGGAAAGAAAGATTTATTCTTGGAACATTATACTTCAGAAAGAAATGCAAAGAGTGGCAGCACAAACTGATGTGTAGCTGTGTAGTTTCTTTCAACCAATTGTAAAATTTTGGCTAGCATTTTGTATCAATCACCTGGGATGTGCTTCACTGGATAGCGTTGTTACCAGTTGATACAATAAGCCAATACTAGTAGCTCTCTTCAGACAAGAAGAAGGTATCCAGGCAGAGAGACATAGGGTCCCACAGTTGATATCCAGAGTAGAGTGGAGGTCAGTGTTGGTTGATGTCTATCACATTTACACCCTCTGCACCAACTCCCGATCCAATTCCAGCTTCATGGACCCCCATGGCGATATCCCAAAGGGATTTTTTTTTAATATAGTCCACGCCCTACACATCTACCTATTACTGAATATTTGCCAGCTTTGTTTTTCCTTAT
Source organism: Sapajus apella (assembly GCF_009761245.1). Classification (NCBI taxonomy): domain Eukaryota; kingdom Metazoa; phylum Chordata; class Mammalia; order Primates; family Cebidae; genus Sapajus; species Sapajus apella. The sequence continues at coordinate 7,672,789 of NW_022436992.1, read as the reverse complement.
TTTAGAGCCCAAAAGAGGAAGTATCTAGAATAGTTTGCAAGATAACTGTGACTATGTGAATAGAAGAATAGGCCATATATAAAGTCAACTGTGCATCTTCATTGAAGCCATCTAGCGACCCTGGGGATATGCTAATAAGCACTATAAGCCATTGTTTTGGAAGACAATAGTCGAATGTCCTAGGTAGTAATGCGCAACTCTTATGAACATAAGTTTTGAAAGTGGCTCAAGATATATCATGTTTGACCTGCAATAGAAACCTCTACCTTACCAAATGAATGCCGTTCACTGCCCCAGTGTCAGAAACACCCCAATTAATATATCTAAACAGAAGGAGTTTTAAAGTAGATGAAAAGCTATGCCAGCAAGCAGCATTGGAGAAGCTGTAAAGCATAAAAATTCAGATTTGTAGACTCAGTTCTGAATTACGACTTCGGCATTTGTTAGCTGAATGACTGTACTCAGGCCATTTAATCACTCTGAACGTGTGTTCTTCATCTGTAAAAGGAGGCAAGCAGTATCCTGCTGAAGTTTTTAATTAAATAGGATAATGTCTATAAAACACTTAGTCCAGTGTCCTGTGTTTAATAATATTCCAATCAATATTAGCTATGATAATTTTTATAGAAAAACAGAGAGATATTTAAGGGACAGATGACGAATAGCTATGTAGAATATTATTCTGCTTGATCAGCTATCTCATCCATTTCAAGTAGTGCCAGTTTTGGGTAAGAGATGGAGAGGTTTCCTGCAATATTTAGAAACACTGTTACTCTACCACTTGCTTTATGGGAAAGCTATTAATATTAAAGTCATTCTGAATTGAATTTTGACTTTCAAGCCAGGTAAGAATGAACAATATCCATAATCAGGACCCGAATTCAAATTACTGTTCTTTACCATTTTTTTTTTGGCACTTCGCAGTTAAAATAGTTATCTAATGATGCAAATTTGTAGGAACTATCAGGAAGAAACTTTTAGTTACAAGGCACCTCGTCCTGGCCATCCTCAAGGAATGTAAATAAAAGATTTGCTTAATTTTCTTTGGCCTTATATTTTAGCTGTGTGAGATGTTTTACTCTGTGGTCCATAAGCACAGTATTTTGGGGTTTGTCTTGGAGAAATTCTGGCTGTTTTACATTTTTCTCAATTGCTATATGCTTCCCTAGCCACCAAGACAGAGTAAAGAGATATATAAAGATATCTATTTCTAAATATACTATATAGCATATATATATACTATATACATAGATGCACTATACACACACACACACACACACACACACACACACTATATATATATTCTGTGTGTGTCTGTGTGTGTGTGTGTGTGTGTGTGTGTGTCTTTTTTTTTTTTGAGACAAAGTCTCACTCCCACCAGACTGGAGTGCAGCGGCATGATCTTGGCTCACTGCAACCTCCACCTCCTGGGTTCAAGTGATTCTCCTGCCTCAGCCTTCAGAGTAGCTGGGACTACGGGTGCACACCATCATACACGGATAATTTTTGTAGTTTTAGTAGAGACAGGTTTTCACCATGTTAGCCAGGATGGTCTTGATCTCCTGATCTCATGATCTGCCTGGCTTGGCCTCCCAAAGTGCTAAGATTACAGGTGAGGGCCACTGCCCTCAGCATAAAATATGTATTTTTTAACCTCAAGCATGTTCAAACTTACAAAATATTTTCTGTCAGAACATTGAGCAGTTCCTTCTTTCACCAGTTACCCCAATTTTGAAAAAAATATAAGGTGAGATAGAATTCTTCGAAGGCCAGAATTATTAATTAACTTAGATTTTTCCTTTACAGTCTGTGTTTATTTATTTGTGGTATAATTAAATTTCTGATTTTTATGCCCTTCCATCTACAACCTAAAAAAAAGGTGGGGGAGGTTGAATTGGTTTCCTTCGTTGTTTATTATCATGTTTATCACTGTCAGTGAAATTGACCATGAAAGCAAGCATTAAATGGTTGATCATAAAATAAAGCATTCTTGGCATGCTGAACAATGACAAAATAACAGAGTATCGAGCCTGTTTTAAAATAACCCCTCTCTGGCTGGTGTACTGAACTGTTCTCAGTGGTGGCAAGGAACTAATAAGAACTGTAAAGAGTGTGAGTGAGGAGCTTTAAGGTGTCCAATTTAATTAATTACAACTACCTGGCCACCACTTTACAAGATCCCGAAGTTCAAGTGTTGAGCAAAACCTCCATGGTGAGATCATGGAGTAGATTACATAACCATGCTGTAAAAGTTTTTAACAAAATGTTTGTGTCCTGTTCTGATTTCCAATACTGGCCAGACTCATGAACTTCCCAGGTATGCTGAATGTGGGTTGATAACTCCTAAATATCTCTTAAGAACTGTATTGAGTCAAATGCCATGGACCTTCACCACTGCCCCAATGCCCACAGGCACTGGCCAATGGTTGCCTGGCAAAGGAGGACAAAATATACATTATGGTGTAATTTGTGCTTCATGGTTTTCTCATGAACACCATTCTTGTTTACCATTTTTCCCCTGCCCTATCCTGTTTCCTTTACATCCTTTCTTCTGAGAGGACTTTTCCCAATACATCACTGGAAAATAATTTCAGTCAAAGGCTCTGCTTCTGGGAACTCTGACCTAAGCCATGGCATGCTTGTTAGTTTTAAAAGATGCTGAATCATCCAGGTCATATTATATCATCTTGTTACCTAAGTCTATGCTGCTGAAAAAATTACCTTTATTATTATTAATATTATGGAAACGTTTGTCTATGTATATACATATGAATAGGTGTGTATAATAGGTATATAATAGTTATGTCTAGGCACGTGGGTATGGGCATGGTATATGTGTACATAAACATATATTTAAGTGAAAAACATCAGGATACAAAATTTGAAGTTGTGGAAACATCTCAGTTGCTGCTCTGGCATATGCACAAATATACAAAGCTGTCAAATAAGTAGGAGTATTTATACCTAGGTCTGATACAGTCATTAATCTCTACTTCCTTGATATACACTATTGCAATATTTCCATTCATCATTTAAAATATAAAATACATATTCAATAACATAATAGAAACATAAAAATGAGGAAGCCATTCCCTTGGTTTTAGTAATACCTTACTAAATGAAGTGCCCCTGTGACAAGGGTAATAATATATATTGACATGACTGCTGTCATAGGAGGTTCTTCCTTGGGAAACAGGAGAAACAGCAGAGATGCTGAGGACTTTGTTTTGGGGGATGTGCCTTGATTCTTGCTTGAAAAAACCTTGCTTTTTGAGTATTTAGCTCCTATTAAACCCTTAGTATAAATAACTTCTCATCCAAATTTTCACTCTGTTTTCCAGATGCTAACTAACAACATAGGGAGAGGGCTTCCGCTTTGAATTGACTGTATACGTGGTATAATTGTCAGAATTTCTTTATGTGGTGAGGCCATTATCTCCATCACAGATGGCTTCTAAAACCACTGCCCATCCCAAGGAGTGAGGAGCCTCACATCCCAGCCTCCTGTAGAATTTTCTGACAGTGTATACATGTCTTTACTACAGGAGATTGTTTACCTGCACACCTAAATAGCAGTTGCCCAAATCATAGAATTTAAAGCCAGAATATACACATTTGGCAATAACAATCTTCTACATTGTAATGTATTTTTAATGCTATATATTAACTGTTTCTATTCTTATAACAACAAAAGTTAATAACCTTTCAAAATTGTACATGGCCTTTATGAAGTTCCATATCAGGTACATTGATATCACTGACAGATGACACTAAAATTACCTCCTATTATAATATGAATCAAAGATAATCATCATATATTCTATTAAATAAACATAAATATGTAAGAGGTAAACTTGTTCATGATTAAAAAACACTTTTTGAATTTAACTGAAACATTTTTAAACATTAAAAGAACAAAGTATAAAGTAAAATCTACCAGTATTTTGTGGCATTAGTCATATAAAACTCGGGTAGAACAACTGAGGATTCATCTTTTTTGTCATAATAACTGATATTCCAATTCTCATTCATGTGGTAATTAGAAATTTTATAAAATTCATTATTAATAACATTTTTATAGCTGTTAACACCCCACCATAATTGCTGAAATAGTTCGCTGCTCCCTCCACCCCCCACAACACTTACGTCTAGCGTGTCCAGCAATATGAATTACATGGACCCCATCATACCCCAGGAGCAGTTATCGCCTAGGGGAAGTCATTCTCTTCTTCCTGTCCATCTCAGTGTTTGGCTGCCCTTAATTCCACTTAGTGGAGCCTCAGTGTTATAACTGACAGTTATGAGAATTTCTTTCTTAAAGAGTGTTAGACTGTTTCTGGATTCGATACAGAATTGGTGACAATGGCTTCTATCCGCAGTCAGTACCTATCATCTGAGTCCAAAAGCTGTTGTCATAAAGACTCAGCTGGATTACAAGTCTCTCATAAAAACTGTTGTGAGGCTCTCTAAGTTCTCCATGCAGAAGCATCATCGTCACTCCAAGTGACTGAAGAAAATATAAACGCCAAAACACAAACTCCATCCATTGGAAAATTCAAAAATAATTGGAAAAAGAAAAAAAAAATGATACTTTTAATGGGAGCCTGACCTATCAAAATTTAATTGTTACAAGAAAATATAGTCATAGATTCTGTTGTCTTAGGATATGCTAATGACTTCACTAACTTAATATTAGGTGGCAAGCCATAGCATTTCTGATCACTTTCTTTCTCTATAGGCTCAAGATATTATAGGGACTGAGGGAAAAACTTCCCATTTGCCCTTGGAAAGTCCACTGAAAACTGAAAAAAGGCAGATTAATAGGAGAAAAATACAAAATTTTCTTTTAATGTACATGGCAAGAGAGAATCACGGAATAACTATTCAATAATCCAGAGCAGACCAGAAGCCTATGCACCCTTTTTCATGGAGGGTGGGGAGAATGCGTGGGATCTGGGAGGAGGAGGTGAGAGGCAGACATTAGATGGGAGGAGAGGCACAAGGAACAAAAAGATTTTCTCATTATACAGATAAAGCCTCCCAGGTAATCTCTTAATGTTGCCCTCCAATAAATAAAGGGAAAGTTTGTATGGGTGTGGTGATGACTCTCAGTCTCTTCTCTTTTCTGGTGGTTGATCTTTCCTAATTAACTGATGAAATCCTTAAGAAGAGGTTCTTAAGACCATTGCATTCCTTTTGGAAATAAACTTTCTGGGTCAGATATGAAAATTAAGGAAGTTCCTTCCTGTGCTTGGAGATTGACAGCGGAAATTAAAGGTTAGAGGGACCTTGATTCTCAGGGAGCTTCTAAGGCCTCTGAGCATGTCAAAGTCCTAGCCTTTAGGATATCACTTTCTGAGCCCTGACAATAGCTAAAACTAGCATTCATTCTGTGGCTGTCTCTCAGTTTTTCCCTCAGCAAAATTATAAAATAAAGGCTGATATTGGTATTCTCCCTGAGTCCTATCTTTGCTACCTTGTCATCCTTCCTTATATTCAGTTCCTACAGAAATTGACCTCATGTGTTGACAAAAGTTTAAATAATTAAACTTAATTAAATAATAAAATGCCTTTGTATAATTAATTTAAACATTTTTTCAAAGGCGGCTATTGTATCCCGGCATTTTGCTAGGTTCAGGTACTAAAAGAATAGAATGCCATCTATTTTTCATGGAGTTTATGGTGTAGTGGTGAAAGTGCAGTGTCAAAATACTTAGAGAACTGCATATGCATTACCACGCTCAGTACACGCAGAGGACATTATAGCTGCAAAATGAAGAAAAATCAAAATCTACAAATGCTTTCTATCAGTAGGATGATTTGTAATGGGTTTTGAAGAATAAACAGAATTCTAGAAGAAAAAAAGCATGAAAACTGATTCCAGGCCTAGATAACATCATGTTCAAAGACACAAATGTGTAGAACATCATCAGGTAGACAACTGGAGCTGCCCATGCACTGAGAGTCAGGGTAGGAAGGTGTTGAGAAGCCGTCAGGGTTTTAGGCAAAATGAAGTAAGTTAAAATTATATGCATGCTAACCAAAGAAATTATTTATTTGAAAATTTTTTTTTTTTTTTTTTTTTTTATAGGATCTTACTCTGTCACCCAGGCTGAAGTGCAGTGGCACAATCATAGCTCACTGCAGCCTCAACCTCCCAGGGTCAAGTGATCTTCCTGCCTCAGCTTCCCAAGTAGCTGGGGCTACAGCCATGCATCACCACACACAGCTAATTTTTTATATTTTCGGCAGAGACAGAGTTTCACCATGTGACCCAGATTTGCCTTGAACTCCTAGGCTCTAGTGATCCACCTGCCCCAGCCTCCCAAGGTGCTGAGATTACAGGTATGAGCCACCACACATGGCCTATTTATTTATTTATTTTCTTTTTCTTGAAAGCTCCTGAGAACCACAGAACACCTTAAGGGAAGGTGTCAACTTGATCCTATTTGACAAGATAGGATATTATCTAAAAACTAAAGCAAAAGCTGATAAGGTTTAACATTTCCTGGGCATATAGGCTTTAACTAAAAGGAGGAAATGTCTTTGATGACATAACCAAAAATATAATTTTGTAGAATAGATTCTTAGTATTAAATCTACAGAATTAAATTTATTATTCGTATTGCAATAATATTTTAAACTTAGAAGAGAAAGGGTAGGTAGATAGGTTTTCCAATAAGACTTCAATATAACCAGTCAAATCTTCAACTACTATATAGTGTTTCTACCCTTGAGATACATCTCCAGGAGATTAAGTTGCTTTTTAACTGCTGAAATAAGGAAGCAAGGTGTCAGAGGCTGCTCCCCAGGGAGAAGGGTGCTGTCAAGATGCTATTTAGGTTGATACACTATAGAACCAGGAGCAGAATAATAAAATCCAGAAGCATAGACTTTACTCTGATCCACTTGGCAACTTAGAAAGTTTTTGGTGTAAAATCATGTTTAGATATAAGCTTTATCACTGTTAATAAATGTAATGGTCCAGAATTTCAAGTTTGTTTGCAGTAGGACTATCTATAGGCTTTCTCTGATAAATCCTGCAAACCAATGCCAACTTACTCTTCCCCAAATCTCTGTGGGGGTTGTGTGCATGACTACTCTGATCAGAATCTTTTAGGGACTTCACAGTAGAGTCTTGTGTCAAAATCTGACCTGGGATGTGGAACCCTCTACACTGACTCTTTCATTTCCATATCCTTCTCACATTATTGCTCTTAAATATTAAGTCAAATTTCAAGGGACCCTCAAATTATGTTTTTAAGAATAAGCCAAAAGGCAGAAAATAATGTTCATAACAGTAAAAACTTTGTAATGTTCTAGAAGGGATAGGAAGTTGTTCTTTTATTTATTATTATTTGGCTATTTTCTTACATGAGTACTCTTAGAATGTTTTAAATAAGCCAGACTTGTGTGCTTGGCTTTGAATAGAACAAAGGGACATAACCTGAGTGCATATTAGAATTACCTGGGAATGTTTTTAGAAATACTGATGCTCGGCCAGGAACAGTGGTTCATGCCCGTAATCCCAGCACTTTGGGAGGCCCAGGTGGCAGAATGCTTTGAGGCAAGGAGTTCAAGACCAACCTGGGCAACAAGGAGAGACCTCATCTCTACAAGAAATATAAAACACTGATGCTTTAGTTCCATCGCCAGAATCATTAGTAGAGTGAAAACAGGGCATCAGTATTATTTAGCTTAGGTGATTCTATTATATAGAAAACGTTCAAAACTATTGAAATAGAGCAAAATAGGCTTAGTTTATGTGAGTATCTGTGAATATTGTGCCCTCTTTCAAAGTTAGTTTTGGTTGGGTCCAAACAGTTCATTCATGAGGAAAAAATATTACCTCTCAATTATGTCAGAATTAACATACATTTTAATTAAAGAAACATATTTAATACAACACAGTATGTGCCAGGCATTCAATCTTCATTTGGTGTATAGTTCAAATTAAGACAGAGATTATTTTGAAAAATATACCAACAACCTGGCCTTCTTGGAGAAAGAGATTGAGTGCTGTTTCACTTTATATAAATTATTCTTTATTTAAATTATAGATTCAAAATTATGAGGTATCTAGGAATAAATTTAATGAAAATTGTGAATGATATTTATACAGAAATATGTTGAACATCACCAAGTATAGACTGCATCTCTGGTACTGACTGTAAAATCACCAGCAGATTCTTCCTCACATATAAGCTCAGTAGTAAAGCCAAACAAAGGCATTGTATAACTTATTTAGAGAATAAATAATTGCAAACATATTTGAAGGGAAGTTGAGTCTTGTGTTCATAGAATTGGTCTGAGGACAGGCTGAAGATAAGTCTAATGTGAATTTGCTGAAACTCCAATAGAAATATTTCATTTTTCTAGCTGAAAGAGCACAGAGCCTGAAGAGGCTACAGTCACAGGGAAGTGAAGGGAATCCTAAAAAAAATAATCCTGGGGTATGTGTGTAACCTCTGTTTAAAGTCTCTTGCTGACCCTTGAACTACACATTCATAGAAAATTGTGCAAACCGTACAACTATAAAGTAAAAAATAAAGGAGCTGAACTAGAATCCAAGATTCCACTCATCTCAAACAAGGCAGAGTTTGCAGTTTCAGGCTAATAGAGTTAATCGTCTGCCAAAACAAAAACAAAAGTGTAATCACCCAACTGAATTCTGTTGCTTGCTGCATAGTAAAAACCAATACACTTGAGACAGCAGGTTGTGCAGTAGCGAAATAGTTTAATTTTTGTAAGGCAACTGAATGGAAGGATCAGAGATATTTCTCAAATCTGCCTCCCTGAGAGCTTGGAGGAAAGAGTTGTTCAAGATAATTTGGTGGTCAGGGAGCTAGAGAATGAGTGCTGCTGATTGGTTGGGATTGAAATCACAGGATTGTTTAAACTACCTTTATATGCGAGTCAGTTTTCAGGGTAGGTGTCACAGGACTGTTTGAGTCACCTTCTTGTTATGGATTCTGGGTCTGAATTGATCAGTTGGCTTTTTCAAATGGAAAAGTCTAAAAAATACCTTAAGTTTTAACAATGGTGATATCATCTATAGGAGCAACTGGGAAAGTTATAAAGTTTGTGACCTATGGCTACATGACTCCTGAGCAGTAGCGTATTAGGGAATGGTGGCTGATTATTGCTGAGCTATGCTTAAATCTCAGCAAAATTCAGGCCCCTACCATAATTCAAACTTGTGGCCTTTCTTTAGTTTTACAAAAGCAGTTTTAGTCCCCAAACCAGGGAGAAGTTAATTTCGGGAAGGGGCTATTACCATCTTTAAAGTTTTCAAGTTAAACTATAAACTGAACTCTGCCCAAGTTAGCTTAGCCTATACCCAGGAATAAGCAAAGTAAGTTAACTTGTGAGATTAGAAGCAAGGTGAAGTCAGTTATGTTAGATTTTTCTCACTGCCATAATCTTTGCAAAGATGATTTCCAAAGCATCATTTTTTAAAATGCAAGGTTTTCCAGAGACCACACAATATAACATTTACAGTTTCTAGAATGTAATTCAAAGGGACTAATAATAAACAGAAAAATATTATTTATTCTTACAAAGAAAAAGAAAGCTAACCCTGAGGTAATCCAGATGTTGGAATGATCAGATTTAGACTTAAGAGCAATGAAGTAAAGTAAAATATGCATTATAAGAGAGGAAATCTCTCCATAGAAATAGAATATATATTTTTAAATACATAATGAAAAAGTTTGAATGAAAATAATTTAAAAAAATGTCTTAGAATGTTAGGCAAACTGTACATAATAAAAACAGTAAACTATCAAAAAATGAACACTTATTTCTCTATGGTTATGACTTGCTGGGAAATTTTTACTAGGAATTAGACCATTGGAAAATATTTTGAATAGAAGTGATGATTTAAATACTGAGAGACTATCCAGGAATCATATGTTTACATTTCAAAAAAACATCAGGTATGGAACCAAGAAGATACTCTAGATGCTGGAAACAAGAGTGGCTTATCTTATTCACCCCTCCCCATACCAAGTATTTATTTACATTCTAAAAGATAAGAAAATAGCATTCTCCCTTTTCTTCTATTCTGTAGGAGAAATAAGGAGATTAAGTTTCCCTTCATTCATCTCTCACAGGAAAAAGGAACAGCATGCATACAAGTTTCTAGATTCATATTTTCCTACCATAGTGTGTTCCAGTGCAGATGTGCCTGTTCAGCTGTCTTTCATGACATTTTTCTAAAAGGGGGAAAATGGGTAAGGCTAACAATGTAGTTATTACTGTTAAATGCTATAAATGATTAAGAAAAAGAGAGAATTGGACATAACTGATAGGACTAATAATTAACCAGCCTCTGCTCCAGAAGCCACATGTTGACTTTCAGAGTAGTATGAATAATTATAGATATTAAAAGATTTCGTGAACTTGAAGAAAAATAAAATTATTATTCAAACTAAAAAACAAAGAGAAAAATGGATTGTTTTAAAACAAAACTAAGAGCACATCAGGAACATCAGGAACATGTGGGAATATCAAGGAGTCCCAAAAGGAGAGACTAAAAAGAGAGTGAAACAGAGAAAAAGAAATTGAAAAAATAATGTACAAAAACTTCCCAGATTATATAAAAAACAAATTTTCAGAGTAATGAAACTCAGCAAACTCCAAGAGAATAAATATGAAGAAAGCCATGCCTAGGCACTTCAAACTCAAATGGCTTAAAACCAAGCATCGAATATCTTGGAAGTAGTGATGAAAAGCAAAAAACAGCACCCCATCATATGGCACGTTGGCATGCTGAGTATTTTAAGTTAAAGGAAACTGAATAAACCACAAAAGCAGAAAGGTTCTCTTTGACTTTCTCCTACCCTCTCTCTCTTTTAAATACCTGCATGTGACAGGTGTCCTTTCCTATATCCGGAAGGAAGAAATGTTACACAGGCCAAGAAGAACCTGAACAAATAGGTATTGCTAAGCATTTCACAGTTCGTTACCATTAAATTATACCCTTTTGTCTCAATCATACTTTTCTGTGACTATCGCTAAAACCACATACTTTTTTCACGGTTTTGAGTCTTCATTTTTAAACATTTATTGTTAATGTTATTTATGTAGAAATGGAGATCATACTATGTTGCATAGGCTGGTCTTGACCTCCTGGCTTCAAGTAAATCTCACACTTTGGCCTCCCAAAACAGTGGGATTATAGACATGAATCATCTTGCCCACCCTTGGGTCTTCATTTTGGAAGACTCCTGTACCATGTACAATTTTGGTTACATAAATTTGTTCTGCTTTTTTTTTTTTTTGATTAATATGGTTTGTTACTGTTATTGTTATATGGGTTTAAGCTATGAATCTTGTGATGGGTGAGAAAAAGGTAGTACTTTTCCCCTCTAAAATAGCAAAGGAAACATAACGCATTAAATGCAGAGGTACATTATATCAGAAACAATTGAGGCCAGAGAGAGTGCGACAACATCTTTATGGTGATAGAAAAAGAGAAATTATCAAACAAGAATTTTATATTTGCTAAAAATATGCCCCCAAAATAAAAGAAAATATTTGTTCAAATAAAATAAAACTAAAAGAATTTATTATTCTTATTCACCCCTCCCCATACCAAGTATTTATTTACATTCTAAAAGATAAGAAAATAGCATTCTCCCTTTTCTTCTATTCTGTAGGAGAAATAAGGAGATTAAGTTTCCCTTCATTCATCTCTCACAGGAAAAAGGAACAGCATGCATACAAGTTTCTAGATTCATATTTTCCTACCATAGTGTGTTCCAGTGCAGATGTGCCTGTTCAGCTGTCTTTCATGACATTTTTCTAAAAGGGGGAAAATTTTATTCTAAAATAAAACTAAAAGAATTTATTACCAGTTGACTTGCCACTACAGGGAGTATTAAATAAGATTTTTGGGCTAAAAAAAATTGGTGCAAAAGGGAAGTGTATTTTTATGTAGAAATATAGAACACTGCAAACGTTTTATGTACAGGTACATGTAAAATATTTTTCTATCAAATTCTTTATATATAATTATAAATAAGAAAACATAACATCTTAAGGTGTCTATATTATATGTAGATAAAATAAATATGACACAATTACAGTAAAAATAATGGCAGATGGGAAATAAATGGATATATGGCTGCAAAGTTCTACATTTTTTCTGTAAAGTGGTACAATATTAACTTTAAATATACTCTGAAGAGCTAAGGTTGCATATTGTGCACTCAGAGCATGCAATGAGATTAAACTAAAAAATAGAAGTGAGATAGAAATAAATTGTCAAATAATCAAAAAGAAAGTGATAAAGATAGGATGCATAAAGAACAAAAGAAATTATAAAATAATATACCAAAATTCAAATATGCCAACAATTTCATTAAATATTAATGGTCTAAACACTCCAAACAGAAGGCAGAGGTGACTGGAACAGCAAGACTCAAGTGAAATGCTGTCTGTGAGAAATGCACCTTACATATAAAGACACAGATGGTGATGGACAAATGTAAATTGATTAAAAGCATATTTCATGCAAACAGCAAGTATAGTAATCCGCAATGGATATGTTAATGTCAGATAAGATAGGTTTTAAGACAAATATTATTATTAGAGGTAAATAGTAAAAATTTATAATGATAAAGCAGTAATAGAAACAGAAAATAAGATAGATATTTTATCTACCCATTAGGGGACTACATAAGCCATAAATTTGTATTTGCCCTATGACATAGCCACAAAACACATGAAGAAAAAAATGGACAGAATTAGAAAAATAGATAATTATATAATCATAGCAATCATGTTTTTAGGCCAGGTATGGCGGCTCATGTCTTTAAACCCAGTGCTTTGGGAGGCTTAGGTGAGAGAATCACTTGAGTTCAGGAGTTTGTAACCATCATGGGCAACACAGAAACATAGACACCATCTCTACCAAAATATACTTATCTGGGCATATGCCCAATTAATTATTAATGTCATTTCAGCTACTTGGGAAGCTGAAGTGGGAGGATTGCCAGAGTCCAGGATATTGAGGCTACAGCGAGCTGTGACTGCACCACTGTACTTACAGTCTAGGCAACAGAGCAAGACCCTGTTTCTAAAACAAAACAAAAGCAAAACAAAAAACAAATATCCTCACATCATTTCTACAAATGATAACATTAGCCATAAAGCAACTGGTAAAACTAATTGAACAAGAGAACTAGATGGAGCAGATAGAACTAGAGCACTGTCAATTACCCTGATCTAATTGATAGTTAGAAAGCACTAGGCCAACAATTGGAAGTAAAACTTTATTTTTCATGAAATCATTCACCAAGACAGCTTCAGCCAAAATAATAATAATGCAAAAAGTCTCATTAAGCTTAAAACAATTAAAATAATAAAGAATATATTCCCAAATATAACAAAACTATACTTGAAATCGATAACACTAAGACATGTAAAAAACATAAAATATATAGAAATTAAACACATTCCTAAATAATTCAGGTTCAAAAAATAAAAAATGGAACATATTTTAATTGAACAAACATAAAAATATAACCTATCAAAATCTATGCAATATAGTTAAAAGGGTGGTTAAAGAGAAACTATATATTTAAATATGTGTTAAAAGGATAAAAATAGGCTTAGATACAATGAGCTAAGAGTCTATCTTAAGAAGATAAAAAAAGAGGAACATAATTAATGCAAAGTAAGTAAAAGAAAGGAAATAATAAAGAGGAATAATGGAGAAAGTTGAAAAACAAAAAGGTAGAAGAACTAGCAAAGCCAAGAAACTGTTTTGTAATTGAGCAGCACAAAAAAACTCCTACTTAGAACAATAAAGAGGAGAGCACGGAAATGATCAATATCAAGAATGATATTACAGTTTGCATTATAGATCTCCAAGCATCATTTTTCAGTACAAGCTTCTCTCTCACTGTGTACCTGGGTGAATATTTTAAAGCTGAAACTAAATGTGTCTCTTAAGCTCCCTGGTGCCCTTCACATCTCTTTGACTCATTTTCATGTTGATTCAAATACCAAATGATATATAAAACCTGTTAATATGTGTATTGTAGTCATAGTTTCTTTTGGTCTTGAGAAGTCTTATAAAATTAATGTCATGTCTCTCTTAAGTGACCAAATTGTTCAAAGTAAGATAAATTTTCCTGCAAAGATAAAAGCTTGAAATGTGGCTTCTGACCAAATAAGAGGAAATCAGATGAACATTGTATTAGGCAGTGGGTCCACTCCCTCTACAGAAAAAGTAGCAGTGATTCTTCATCAGGCTTATAGGTATCTTTCGTAATTTTGCCTCTTTCTGACATAGATATTACATGAGAATTTCTAGAATGGGACTGAATATTTGCATAATTACAAAATAATTCCAGATGATTTTGTTGTTTATTCCTGTTTAAGAACCACTGGCTATTTAAGATCAACATGAGGAAGATTAAGAGGATGATGGAAAACTACGTAGACAGAAAAGCAAAAGAAGTAATTTATTACCTTCTAACAGACACACTTGCAATTGTAACCCCTTTACATAGATAAATAAGCTATGAGCAAAAGATTATAGCTGAAAATATTTTGTTATCACATGGATTAAATACGAATATTTTAGAGGAGCCTAAACTTACTATTTAGTAATGAAAATTTTAAGAAATGTTTATTTGTTATTTGATGATGTTTAAAAAGCCAAGTATGTGATTTCTACAAATGTTTATTAGATTATTCTTGAAACACTAAAGGGCAAAAGAACCTGCCTTAAATGGAGAAGGTTCTATAAATATGGGAAATGTTTCTGTGGAATGGAGGGGTAGGTAGCTGGAGAGAATATACAGAGAGGTAAAGAAAAACATATCTTCTCTCAACTTAATTATGATGTCTATTTTTCAAAACAACACTACAATACCTAGAAGGATGGAAAGAATAAATTTGGTTGAAGTAAACCCAATAAATAATTTGTAGACTTTACTAACATTCAGTACATGAAGTGGAATTCTGGAAAGTAAGAGGCTAAACACACAAGCAAGTGCTGCTTCAGATCTTCCTATGGAACTGTGGGGCATGAATAAATGATGAAGATAAGTCTCAGGACCTATATGCTATATGTATCCCCTTAAAGCATGATTGATGTGTTTTATAGTGTTACCATTAATTATTCTTTCTGATATAAAGATATGGAAAATGATCTTATTCTGAATGTTTTGTGAGATACGTCTCCAGTGATAGGAAATTGAAACAAATTACCCAAGCAGGGAGAAGGGTTATTGAAAATATGGGCAGATAATAAAATTATACACAAACAGTGGGCCTGTTATAATTGTCCTACTGACATTTCCACATACTATAACCCTCAAACCCAATACCTAAATTGAGGATTCAGGTTTGTGTACATAAGTCAGTATACTCGTTTTCCAAGTCAGCTCATGTTTTGCTCAATGCAACTACACTGTCAGAAGAGAAAATCTGTGACTTCTACAAGGCTTCTCTTCCAAATATTATGCCAGATTCATAGTAAGTTGGCTGCCTAAATAAATACGTGCTCTTGAAGGGCATATTCTAATGATTTTAGTTTCACGTGTTGATGCCCTTCGCAGCTATTGCCACATTATACCTATGGTAAGTCTCCGATATGATAGATTTCTTTTAGCATTTGAGCTTAAAAAATTGATATTAGCTAATTAAGCTCTGTTAGGTAGGAATCTGATGCACGTTTGGCTTCAGTCAAAAATGTATTTGTCCTGGCAAGAGATGATAAAAATGCTTTTCATGTTGGAAAAGCTGCACACATTTTCTAATCCTGGTAAATACTTCTTATGCACATAAGAAATTACTTAAAATTTTATTTTACAGCTTAAAAGTGTTACAGTGAACATTCAATGCAATATTTGTTATTCGCTTGATTTTCAAGAGAAAGGCAAATGGTAACTTAAGGGAGTTTCTGCCATTTGTCAGCAAGAGGAAGGCAATTATACAATGACAAAGCCATACACTCTGGCAGAAAATTATGCAAATGTAATGCTACTTTCTGATAGTTAATTTATAAAGTAGTTTGTCTCCTAATTTCTAATGAATGCTGGCTATCTTTGACCACTTGCCATCCATTCCCACTTTATCTTCATATTACTAATTTGCTTCTCTTTTGGGAATGCGTGCCTCTGTCATTAAGACCACATGCCATGCCCAGTCCATCCTCTGAGGAGGATGGTAATTAGCTTCCTCTTAAGTGGCTTATGGAGGACTGTCATTGCAGCACTCTCAGAGGCTGAGGTGGGTGGATCGCCAGAGGTCAGGAGTTTGAGACCAACCTGGCCAGAATGGTGAAACCCTGTCTCTACTAAAAATACAAAAATTAACCAGGCATGGTAGTGGGCACCTGTGATCTCAGCTACTCGGGAGGCTGAAGCAGGAGAACTGCTTGAACCCAGGAGGCCTAGGTAGCAGTGAACTGAGATGGTGCCACTGCACTGCAGCCTGCATGACAGAGTGAGATCCTGACTCAAAAAAAAAAAAAAAGAAAAAAAGAAAAGAAAAAACAGTCACTTGATTGTTCAGGCCTTTTGACCCAGTCAGAGGACTTTCATAAATGTTTGGTGTACTCTTATAAAAAGAAATGCTCCCTTGTTATTCAGAAAGGAATACTGGGAAGAAGCAAGCTTGTAAGCCTGTAACTCCCAGAAGTTGTTGGCAGGCATCTTACAAGGCGATCCAGCCAGAGTTCTGGTAAAACAAATATGGTGACAATCAGAAAGAAGAGCCTGGAACAGGGCAGGGCAGGAGGATGGAGGAAGAGATGAGAGAGGGGGCAGAGTGAGGGAAGGAGAGAAAAGTGGAGACATCTTGAGCCTTGTGTCAATTCTGCATCAAATCTTAAAGTAATTCCTACAACTGGAATTTTTAGTTACATAAGTCAACAGAATTGCTACAGTCAGTGTGAGAAAGTCTTCTGCTACAAATATCCAACAGATTTCTCACTTACAGACCATTAACTCTGCTAATGGTGTACTTTGTTTTGTCATCATTAAACATTGTTTTCATAGTGGCAGGAAGAGGTAGAATAGAAGTGTTTTTCAAAAGTAGTCCACATGTAGCAAAAGTTTCCAAATCATGAGCATACAGTACAGTCTAACCCACTCGAGCCAGTACTAAGAAAGACTTCAATCCTCCCATGCCCAGAATTATGGTCTTGAAAGCCTGGGCATCAGGTAGGCTCATTAATTTTTATGACATTTTTTCTTTTACCCTAGCCTCACATAACCACTGGCTTAGGTGATTGCTTTTAGGCAGAGAAACCTGATTTGCAATCTATGATCCCAGAAGAGAAAGAAAAAGTTCACTCTCTGGTTAGTTAAATTCTTAGAGAACAAGACAGGCATTTTCATAAAATCATAGGAGGGCCTGAGTAGGATATACTCACTTTACCCTAACTCCCAACCTGAAGCTGAACGGACAGGATAAAATACTCTTTATTAGTTCAGCTATTGCATTGCTTACACAGTGATCTAATGCCTGTGCATATTTGCTATAAAGCCTTCTTAGTACCAGAGAGGGATTTTAATTAGACAAACTGTAATCTCTTTCCATTTATTAATTCTTTCCCTTAGGCTTGCTGTATAAAAATGTGTGAATAATTAAAACCTGAGAAAAATAACACTCCTTTCTAAAGTGTTGCTTTAAGAAAAATATTGACTTCTCCCTCCTTGCCCCCAAGAAAACAGAAAAGATGCACATGTATCTGAGGAAAGCTGACAGAGCAACTGGGGATAGGAGCGTATCAAAGGACGGAAGAAAAATTGCAATTTAGGCATAAATGTAGAAGTTCTAACTTTACTGTTGAGGAAGTACAATCTAGGCAGATTAACACGCTGGCTAAGAGTATGATTTAGGAATAAGTGTTTCAGATTTCACCCCTGATGTGCTACTTACTAGCTGTGTGAACCACCCAAGCCACCATTTTCTCAAATGTGAAGCAGAGATGATATCGCCTCTATAAAACAGGCCAGTTTTATAGGCCAGTTGTGATTATTACATGAGATGATATTGTGAGCATTTTTTCTGGCACAGAGTACACAAGGTGGAAATGGTAGCTGTTATTCGTGTTATTACCATCTATTCTTTAATATCTATTTTCTTATTCTCTTATTGTAATTTGTCTTACATTTTCTGATGGGGGTTCTATATTTAAATGAAATCACAGAATCAAAGTGCTTAAGTCCTTGGCTAGGTCTTGTTTAAATTCCTAATTGTTCAGAAGGGGAAAACCTGGAAAAAAGTTTGAGGATTTGATCTTGAGTGAGAATATCAATCCAAAAGAGAAGATTCATTATGTCCAAGATCATCTGTGATCCTGTTTAACCAGGGCTATGACCAACATCACTCACGGGTAGTTCCATGTCAGCAGTGTTGGTGGAAGAGACAGAGAACAGACTGGATTGGGAACTAGCCAATTTAGCAAAAAGTCACACACAATCACACATGCAAATATGTAAATTTATGAAGAATGGTAATTATCTAGTAAGACCCTGCCTCACTCATCTCCTTCATAATACTGGAATAGGGAGAAAAAAAAAGTAATAATAAGTAAAAATCTATAAGTACATTTTTGAGGTGATAGTGATTTGAATATATGTCTTCTAGGTTAGGGTCAAACTATAATAATTGACCTTGGCATTTCTTGTAGTTATTCTATTCAATAGAATTTGAAGTTCTATTCTTGTTGAATAGAACTTTTTTTTTAAAGTTACTACCTTGTTGCTGAATTTTTAGTTCAACAATTTTTCAAAAAATACTAAACCTTAATTGTTAAGGTTTACAAACTGATGTTATGTTAGATACTTCTAGAAAAGCAATAATATATTTTGAAATTTGTGCTTCAATACTTTATTAGACACATTAGCCCAAGAGGTAAAAATACTTCCAGGCAATATATTGATAATTACAAAAAAAAATCCATCAAAATTGACCTGTACATAAGACAGGCAATGAACTCAAAACACTGTCAATTTAAATATTGTGTAATAATCCATAGGTAAGTAGGAAAGGGAGACACAGGATGTGCTATTCATTTCTACTCCTTGAGAACATACGGAAAAGAAGTTGGAGAACAGACATGGAAAGCAAAGAGTAAAGAAGGACTATGCAGAAAAAAAATATTTTTAAACCTCTAAGGTAGTAAAAAAAATAATTTAAAAAAAGACCTCTAGTCAAGCACACAAAATCAAACTTCCATGACTTACATGAACCAATAACTTTAGAGAATAAATATTTCAATAAATATTTTCAGTTATTTTAACCTAAATAATTTGTTATAAGCAACTGCAGAGAATAAAGGATTGGAACCTTTAGAGATTTATGTATCATGATGTTCAGCAGGCTTTCTCATTCTTTCTAATGTCTTTTTAAAATTGGAAAAGAAAAAGCTTAGAAACAAAGATAAGAGAGAGGGAATGGTGATAGATGTCATCTCTGAGTATTTCTAGGAAGTGAAACACAAACAATCTCACTATTTTTATATCAACTATATCCTTTTCATATTATTTTCCCTTTGCTACTCTGCTCACATTATTTTATACAGTTTCAGAGAGGAAAGGTAATACCATTTTCCCTAGAAGTAATTGCTCCTGTCCCTCCACTCAACCCCTCACCCCAGGACACACATGAAACCATGTCAGTAGTGGCAGTCCACAACTTCTAAAAGGCATAAAGGTTGATATTTAAATGGCCTTTGACGTTTTACTATTTAATTAGCCTGCCTTAATCACTGTGTTCCTGACTGCATGACATGCTGCAAGCATTCCAGCAAGAAGATTGGAAACAGCCAGAGCCAGATGGGGTTAGAGCTGGAGAAAACTAACTTTGCAGCCCAAAGTTTTGGTGGTGACAGTTAGGGGTTAATAGTTCAAATTATCAAGCAAAACCCCTAGTAGCCAATTCTGTTCCTGCTCCCAGTAGTCACCCAAGGGATCTGATTAAGGGACTCCCAAATGTTTTCCACATGTAAAAGACATCTCCAAGTTTATTTTCTCTGTTCTTGGTGTTAAATCCACTCTTTTTCCTCTTACTAAAGGAAATTTATTATATTACATTTAAATTAATTAGAATGGAGTTAATATAGGGTTCTTAAACATATACTAGACATAAATAAGTAATAAAACATTCTTTATTGTTCAATGTCTGTTGCAGATAACTTAAACCACTTTAGCTATTTTAGTAAAAATAGATTTATATTTTATGATGGACTGAATTATGGTTTCCACCCTTCACTCTCTGCTTCATCATGGGATTGTGCAGTCTTACCCTGTAGCATGGTACTTAATGCAGTAATTCTTCACTCCTGAATGTTGGGCTCACCATGTCACTTGCTTTGACCAATGGGATGTTAACATATATAACACAAGCATTGAATTGAATTATGCTTGAGAGGTTAGATTTAATCTTTCATCTATCTGCCATTGCCATGCCTGGCTAGCCTGACACACCAAAAAGGATGTGAGTCACCTTTACAAGAGCCCAGGGCAAATCAGCAGACCACTGGCTGACAGACATAAAATATAAATGCTTATTGTTGATTGTTATTGAGGATTTTTGGTTGGTTGTTATGCAGAATTGTTTTAGCAGCAGTTTATTGAAAGCTATGGGGAATTAGGTACTTACAAATTATTTGAAGGGCCAGAAGACCTGGCCTAGATAAAAACCTCTAAAAATGACTTGATAGGTCTAAACTGGCTTGTTCACAAGGAAACTACCCTTCTGATATAACTTCTCCGTTGCTGTAGGAAATACTGATTCAAATATCATACCAACTTCGCCATCATAGAGAGGCCAGGAAACTCTGGCTATTTTTTAAATCTATTAGATTTTAATCTATTAAATAAAAAAAAATACCTCTTCAGCTAATCCAGTATCAGAAGCCACATTAGGGATTGATGTCACCTGAACTATTACTGCTAAATCTACAGCAGCAAAATGAATACCATTGCAATATCTTCTATCTACCTATTTAATTGAGTTGTAAGGTCAGGTGTCAAGTGAATGTTATGATTGGTGTACCGCCAATATCCTTGGAAACACTAGCTAAAAAAGCATCTAGAAAATATACTTTTAGCTACAAAGCACACCAGGACAAAGGTTGGGTAAGGTGTTGAAGTAGTCAATCCAAATATTAGCCATATGTAGTACATTAAATATTATTAGAAACAAAAGACTTGGTCATATCTATCACCTGTTTTTAACACATCCATATATCTAGACACTACGGTGGAAATTTCCACCCTGATATGACAGGTTATGGAAAAGGTGGAGCTTCTACATAGCAATAGTTTCAATGATCTATGGACCTCCTGTATGGTGTGACATACGAATGCAGAAACAAGATTCAGTCATAGGAAAACTGGCAGAAGCAAACAAAAAACGGGGTCAGATTTCTAGGCTGCCCCATATACAATTTCTTCCATTTATTGTCAGGTGGGATATAATCCAGAAAGCAGAACCTAGGAAAAATGCCGATTCAGCTGACTGGTGACTATTAGAACAATGAAAGCTCAAGGAACAGAGCCTAATGCTAATATATTGGCAGCAGTTGGCCAATGTAATACCTATTTATAGTTAAGGAAAAAAAAAAACAGCAATATACTATGAAGCCTCACTTTGTATGACTCGAAGTCTGAAAAAGTTTAATTTAACAGATAGGTGGACATGCGTCCCCTCATTAGGCAGGGTAGGAACAACCGAGACTGGTGAAACCTGCCACTAATTCGTATTAGAAAACATAAGAATATGTATTCCTTAACATGAGAAGGATATTGGCCTTTTTCTACTTCCAACTCTAACTCAGACGAAAAACTTTAAAAAAAAAGATGTGAAGAATGCAACTTTTATAAGTTTTATATTTATGGAAAGCTGGTGAATTATATTTTATTCAGAAGTTCACCGTAGGCATCAAAAACTACTTCAATTGGTGTTTTGTGTTTTTTATGTGATGATCAGTAAGGTACGGCCACAAGAGGATACACAGGAAAGGCTCAGGAAAACAGAGTTTTTTATACTCCCCAGTTTTACAGACTAGAGGCAAGACACACCATGCTAACACATGATAGATGGAGGGGGAGGATTAGGCCTTCACCTTTACTAGGATTTTTTAGCAAGAAAGGCAAGGCAGAGCAGGTTAAACAGTTTAGTATGTATTGTTTGAATAATTTCAAGAAAGGCAAGGCAGAGCAGGTTAAACAGTTTAGTATGTATTGTTTGAGTAATTTCAGTGAGCTCTAACCTATAGCATAGACTCTGGCTGCATGATACGTGGCCTGGTATGGTTTAGGCAGAGGGATCTTGCCTCCTGGTATCTAAGGTCAGATAGAGGAGGCATGGCTCTGGACTGGTTAGTTTGTATAGCAAAGGCATGCTCCTAGCTAGACCCTTTGCCATTTCTAAGAAATACCATCTGGAAGGGAAAACTTCTCCCTAGCCAGAAAGGAGTTTTAAGATGTCAAAATATTATAATACACATAAAACTTGAAAATACATATTTACAATACAATTGGTTTAAGCCAATTAACATAAACTGGTAATATCAGCAGCACCCAAACTCAGGCAGAGTCCAACCCAAGTACTCTGCTGGATGTATGAGTACTCACTACTAGATCAGTAAATAGTGATCTACACTATTGACTTGCCCTAATAAAATTTTGTGGCAGATCCAAAAGATTATAACACTCTTGTGTATTTCACCATCATAATCATAGAGAGACACCATTATTACAAAATACGAAACTTTTAATTGAATTGTAGCTCACTTTAATGTAATTTTACAATGTTCAAGAAAACATACTATGGTAACCCATAACTTCAGTCTGATTATTAAAAAAAAAAAAAAAACAGATAAATTCTACTCATTGGATTGGATATAGATACCTGATCCGTAATCACCAAAACTCTCAAGGCCATTCAAAACAAGAAAATCTGAAACATTGTTACAGCTAAAAGGAGCCTAAGAAAGCGTGAAGATTCAAAGTAATGTGGTATCCTGGATGAAATCTTGGAAGAAAAAAGGATTTTAGATAATAAAAATTAAGGAAATCTGAGTAAGTCCAAGCGTTAATGAATAATGATATAGCAATATTCATTTTTTAATTGTTACAAATAGACTAATGTAAAACGTCAATGGGAAAAACTTGGTGAGGTGCATGTGAGAGCTGTCTGTTCTATCTTCACATTTCTAGAAATATTCTAAAATTAAAAAGTTTCTAAAAAACAAAATAACCGAAAAGAAGTCTGTGAAAAAGTCACACAGTAAAATACAAATGCTTTGCAGAGGACGTTTCCTTTATACAGATGTTACACACTTTACTAGATGCCGTTTCTAATAAAGGGCTTTAAAGTCAGATGACCCAAATATAATATTTAGGGTTCCAAACTACATTCTCCTCTGACAAGAAAGAAAGAAGTGAAAGTATTCTTTCTCCTAAAGGCAAGAACAACATATTTTGCTTAAATTCTAGTAACAAAATGGTTTTAGAGGCCCACTATCATCTTTATTTTTGTAAGCAAGTGGGAAAGAATCAAGAGTCTGGGTGACATTGCCATGCAAAAACCAGCAGTTGAAAAATTAGGGGGGCTGTGATAGTGTGAAAATCTGAACTTAATTACATCTTAAATCATTGATTTTACTTCAGGGTTTCTATCTCTTTAATCTTTTTTTTTTTTTCTGAGATACGGCATTGCTTATAAGTAGAAAGAAATCAAATATTTAAATGCTCCTTTTAGGTGTTCTAATTATGATGAAGGTGTATACTTTTCTTTGCAGTAGGTGAGAGAAAAAGTAGTACATTAATGGTCAAGTTGAGGGACTTTTTTTTTTGCTTATTTTGATGTTCTTGAATACAGAAAATAAATTAGAATTAAGATCAGGCTTTGTAAAGTGTGTCCATGAACAGGAAAAAACTTGTTAGAAATGGAAATCACATTCTTCATTCATTCCCTGGATGGTACTAATTGTAACATTATCTCCAAGTGATTTCTATAGTCATTAAAATTTGTGAATTAAGTTACATTAAAACCACTTAATGGCAACTTAGCCTATACATACACATACATAAAAGCACACACACCCAAGTATGCACAAAAATATTTTTATTCCTTGATTTGTTTATATAGGAGAAAATTAGGAATTCTCATATACTGATCCTCAACAAGTGTGTTTAATGGAGTCAGGACTAGAAAAAGGAGAGGGTACCATTTCTACCATTTATTATCAGTGTGATGTTAGGATGTTGATTATGCATCTGAGTCTCATGGATTTCATCTGCAAACTGGGGATAGCATTGTCAACTTGCCTGCCTCACAGGAGTTTTTGTGACAATAATAGATAATCTGTTTTTACATTTGTCTGTAAAGTACTGTAGCTGCATGAATTATGTCATAATGATTACTATTAGCCTCATTTGTTAAAGGGAAATGTTGCAATCATAAATAGTTCCAAGACTGCAAGACCAACAGCAGACAGGCTAGGTTTATTTTTAGCGATGGTAACTCATCTCAGATGGATGAATTACATATGAAATTTCCATCAGCTGATTTCTTCTTGCCTGGGATATTTTTCTTTTATTGAGTCATGTCGCATTCTGAAATTCTATGTAAATCAAGAATTTTAATTATCAATAGAAAAACCTATCATAGAAATAAAGGGTTAATATAAACATCAATGGATCTCCAGTTAAATATTACATTAAATTAAGCATGAACAACAATACAGTTAGTTTTCTATTGTTGATTTATAAATAATATACAGCAACAATTTTAATTCACACTGCTTCATAGCAGTTCATTACAATTTACTTACACGTAAATTGTTTTTCTACCCTATCTTAGTGACTGCAAGTCAATTTTACTGTGACATATTTGAAAAAGTGACTCTGATACCCTTACTTACAACTTTCTCTGTCAACATTATTTTACATTTTTGTATATAGATATTATTTTTTCTGATATATCTTCAACCTATGGCTGTATCAAGAATTATGCAACTTCTTGCACATTAAATATTTAGTTTGCTACCTATTTTTATGTGTTGCAAACAAAACCTGAACAAATACTCATATACAGCACTGATACATTATAGATCTCTGATTAGTAACTGAAGACTAAAATTCTTTGCATCAGAATTACTGGATCACTTTCACCTCTCATAAATGTGTTCAACATATTTCCAAATTGCATCTCTCCCTGAAACCTTGTAATAATATGGTCTCCCAAACAGAAAATGACAATGTTTATTGCTATCCCTTATTCCTACATAGATAATTACTTCTAAACTGACAAAGATAAAATGTCATTTTCAAAATTTGCATGCATTTTATTTATTGATAAAGATAAATTTTTATCTTTATCAGTGACTGGCCGCTTGCCTTCTTTTCTTTCCCTTAATCTTTCTTTTTATCCTTTTTCTCCCTTAAAAAATTAATTAAATTGCCTGTTTATATTGTTCCTACCTTCACTTATGCTGAAGAAACCTGACTTTTGCTGAAGAAAGTTTACCAAATTTTTCATGAGGGATTAGTATCCAAGCTGCTATACAAGGACCTCCTACAACTGAATAGCAAAAACAAACAACCTATCAGTATCCTGATTTACAAATGGGCGAATAAGTAGACAGCTATCTAAAGAAGACATAAATATGGCCAACAGTTATATGAAAAGATACAGAGTATCACTGATCATTGGAGAAATTCAAATCAAAACCAGTAATATATCACCTCACACTAGTTAGGATAACTATTATTAAAAAAAACAAAACGTAACTAGTGTTGGCAAGGATGTGGAGAAATTGGAACCTTTGTAACTTATCATCAGGAACGTAAAATGAGGCAGGCTTTACGGAAAACAGTATGAAGGTTCCTAAAAAAATTAGAAATAGATCTAAAATGTGATCCAGCAATTCTTCTAGATATTTATCCAAAAAAGCTGAAATCAGCATCTCAAGGAGGTATGCGCACTCTCGTGTTCATTGCAGAATTACTCAAAATAGCCAAGATATGGAAACAAACTAAATGTCTATCAACAGATGAATGGAGAAAGTTTGGTGTATTATACACACAACTGAATACAATTCAGCCTTGAAAAAGAAGGAAATCCTGTCACATGAGACAAGATGAATGAATTTGTAGGACACTAAGCTAGTCATAGAAGTACAAATACTGAATAATTTCTTGTGCTAGATGCCTAACATAGTCAAACTCATGGAAATAGATAATAGAATAGTGCTTACTATGGGCTGCAGGGATGGAGAAATGAAGAACTCCTGTTTAACAGGCAGTTTAGTTATGCAAGATGAGTAAATTCTAGAGATTTGAGGTACAACATTGTGTCCAGAGTTAACAATACCGTGTTGTACACTTAAACATTTGTTAAGAAAGCAGATCTTTTGTTAAATGTTCTTTTTTTTTTTTAATTATACTTTATGTTCTGGGGTACATGTGCAGAACATGCAGGTTTGTTACATAATTATGCACATGCCATGGAGGTTTGCTGCAACCATTAACTCCTTATCCATATTAAGTATTTCTCCTAATGCTGTCCCTCCCCAAGTTCCCCATCCCCTAACAGGCCCCAGCGTGTGATGTTCACCTCCCTGTGTCCATGTGTTCTCATTGTTCAACTCCCACTTACGAGTGAGAACATGTGTTTCATTTTCTGCTCTTGTGTTAGTTTGCTGAGAATGATGGATTGTAGCTTCATCCATGTCCCTGCAAAAGACATGAACTCATCCATTTTTGTGGCTGCATAGTATTTCATGGTATATGTGTGTCACATTTTCTTTATCCAGTCTATCAATGATGGGCGTTTGGGTTGGTTTCATGTCTTTACATTGTGAACTGTGCCACAATAAGCATATGTGTGTGGGTGTCTTTACAGAATGAATCATTCTTTGTGTATATACCCAGTAATGGGATTGCTCAATCAAATGGTATTTCTGGTTCTAGATTCTTGAGGTATCACCACACTCTCTTGCACAGTGGTTGAACTAATTTCCACTCCCACCAGCAATGGAAAAGCGTTCCTATTTCTCCACATCCTCTCCAGCATCTGCTGTTTCCTGACTTTTTAATGATCGCCATTCTGAATGGCTTGAGACATGTGGTTTTTGTTTTGCATTTGCGTAATGTGGTCTCATTGTGGTTTTGTTTGCATTTCTCTAATGATCAATGATGATGAGCTTTTTTTCACGTTTGTTGGCTGCATAAATATCTTCTTTTGAGAAGTGTCTGTTCATATCCTTTGTCCATTTTGTGATGGGTTGTTTGTTTCTTTTCCTGTAAATTTGTTTAAGTTTTTTGTAGATTCTGGATATTAGCCCTTTGTCAGATGGATAAATAGCAAACATTTTCTCCCATTTTTGCCTGTCCCCTCTGATGACAGTTTCCTTTGTTGTGCAGAAGCACTTTAGTTTAATTAGATCCCATTTGTCAATTTTGGCTTTTGTTGCCATTGCTTTTGGTGTTTCAGTCATGAAGTCTTTGCCCATGCCTTTGTCCTGAATAGTATTGCCTAGGTTTTCTTCTAGAGTTTTTATGGTTTTAGGTCTTATGTTTAAGACTTTAATCCGTTTTGAGTTAATTTTTGTATAAGGTGTTAGGAAGGGTCCCAGTTTCAGTTTTCTGCATCTGGCTAGCCAGTTTTCCCAGCACCATTTATTAAATAGGGAATCCTTTCCCCATTGCTTGCTTTTGTCAGGTTTGTCAAAGACCAGATGTTTATAGATGTGTGGAGTTATTTCTGAGGCTTCTGTTCTGTTCCATTGGTCTATATATCTGTTTAGGTACCAGTATGCTGTTTTGGTTACTGTAGCCTTGTAGGATAGTTTGAAGTCAGGTAGAATGATGCCTCCAGCTCTGTTCTTTTTGCTTAGGATTTTCTTGGCTATGCAGGTTTTTTTGGGGGAGGGTGGGGGTTCCCATGTGAAATTTAAAGTAGTTTTTCCTAATTCTGTGAAGAAAGTCAGTGGTAGCTTGATGTAGATCACATTGAATCTATAAATTACTTTGGGCAGTATGGTCATCCATATTCATGATATTGATTCTTCCTATTCATGATCATGGAATGTGTTTCCATTTGTTTGTTTCCTTTCTCATTTCCTTGAGCAGTGGTTTGTAGTTCTCCTTGAAGAGGTGCTTCACATCCCTCGTAAGTTGTATTCCTAGGTATTTTATTCCCTTTGTAGCAATTGTGAATGGGACTTCACTCATGACTTGAGTCTCTGTTTGTCTATTATTGGTGTATAGGAATGTTTGTGATTTTTGCATGTTGATTTTGTATCCTGAGACTTAGCTGAAGTTGCTTATCAGCTTAAGGGGATTTTGGGCTGAGACGATGGGGTTTTCTAAATATATAATCACGTTATCTGTAAACAGAGACAATTTGACTTCCTCTCTTCCTATGTGAATACCCTTAATTTCTTTCTCTTGCTTGATTGCCCTGGTGAGAATTTCTAATACTACATTGAATAGGAGTGGTGACAGAGGGCATCCTTGTCTTGTGCCAGTTTTCAAAGGGAACGCTTCCAATTTTTGCCCATTCAGTGTAATATTGCCTGTGGGTTTGTCATAAATAGCTTTTATTATTTTGAGATATGTTCCATCAATACCTAGTTTATTGAGAGTTTTTAGCATGAAGCGGTGTTGAATTTTATTGAAGGCCTTTTCTGCATCTATTGGGATTATCATGTGGTTTTGCTATTGGTTCTGTTTATATGATGGATTACGTTTATTGATTTGCATGTGTTGAAACTGCCTTGCATCCCAGGGATGAAGCCGACTTGGTTATGGTAGATAAGCTTTGGATCTGCTGCTGGATTAGGTTTGCCAGTATTTTATTGAGGATTTTGCATTGATGTTCATGAGGGATATTGGCCTGAAACTTTCTTTTTGTGTTATGTCTCTGCCAAGTTTGGTATCAGGCTGATGCTGGCCTCACTGATTTTCACATCGATGTTCATCAGAGATATTGGCCTGAAATTTTCTTTTTTTGTTATGTCTCTGCCAGGTTTTGCTATCAGGATGATTCTGGCCTCATAAAATGAATTAGGGAGGCATCCCACTTTTTCTATTTTTTGGAATAGTTTCAGAAGGAATGGTACCAGCTCTTTGTACCTCTGATAGAATTCGGCTGTGAATCCATCTGGTCCTGGACTTTTTTAGGTTGGTAGGCTATTAATTACTGCCTCAATTTCAGAACTTGTTATTGATCTATTCAGGGATTTGGCTCCTTCCTGGTTTAGACTTGGGAGGGTGTATGGGTCCAGGAATTTATTCATTTTTTCTAGATTTTCTAGTTTATTTGCTTAGAAGTGTTTATGATATTCTCTGATGGCAGTTTGTATTTCTGTGGGATCAGCAGTGATAACCCCTTTGTCATTTTTTAAAAGTTTTTATCACAATAAAAATTTTTAAAGTAAATTTTAATTTTTTAAAATGTTATAAAAATATGGACGAATATATTATAATATATATAGAAGATAATTTACAGTCAAATTTGTCACAAACATGTTTTTTAGTTTATCATTTGTGTTTTAATTTTCTTACCATTATGTTGATTTAAGATATTTTTGTTTTTATAATAGTCTAATTTTCTCATTTTTATTTAGTTTGCTGGTTTCTTACTATAGTGGTATCACCTTATATTTGCTTCTTGTATTTTCCTTTGATTTTTTAACTTTTTAATTTGCGTGTTTATGTTGTTCCATGCTGTTATATAAATATGTAAGTTTTTGTGTGCCTAATTAACTGTGTATGTTGTATTTAGACTTTTTGTTTGTTTTATTCTTGTAGAAGCAACACTGTGAAACATACACAGTAGCTCTAAAACATTTTACTATCTGCTGAACAAATCCTCATTCCAATTCTTTTTTAGCATTTTCCTAGGTAAGTGTGCTTTTACCTAAAAATTAAAGAATCACATGGAGACATTTATTGGTATATCCTTAAAATATTACCATATGTAGAAGTCAGATATCTAGTCAATCCACTTGAGTATAATATCTCTCTCTTTTTTCATATGTTCTTTTTAGTTCTTCATTCAAAAGTATTTTGGATATTGTATTACTAATAATGATCTCAATATCTCTGTGTGTGGTTCTTATTAAGAAGGAAATTAGAAACCTATAACCTATCCTACTATGACTACAATTATACAATAGTTTTAATGGTCACATATAGAAACTCCCATTATTTAAGAAATAATGCTCTAAAAGAAGTCATTTTCTATAAAAAGAATATAAATAGCAATCATATACCTTATGCTCTCCACTGAGCATGCTGGTTGTCCGCCTGTTTTTATTTACTCTGTACTTCTTTAGCTTAAGCCTAGATCAAACTTTCTATACATGCATTTAAAAACCTTGTATATGAATTCATATTAACAACAGTTTAATTTTTGTAATAATACTTCATGTTAATTATTTTATTCAATCTCAAATTCAGATTGGGGAGGTGTGGGAAGTTCCATTAATCACAATTCAGATGAGAAAATTGAATCCCAGCAAGGGTAGCTAAAAAGAATTAAGTCGTACTTCCAACAAATTACAAAACTGGAATTGGACTCCTCCAGGTATGCAGAATGTTATTGTATTCTATCACACACAAAAAAAGTCAGTGCTCATCCAACATAGGACAGATAATATTTTAATATTATGTTTTAGTTACCTGTAATTAATCATAAAAGAACTGTCATGTGAAGATTTGCCACTGTTATATGCATATTTTTTAAACAGCTGTTTTGAGATGCTTGTTTCATGCTCAGATTACATTTAAATATTTATTTAAGGCTGTATGTACATGAGGCAGCCTCAGTGACAGAATAGGTCTAATAAACCTGAAAAGCACTTTCTATAAATACTTGTTCAATACTTTCATAACCAATATTAATGAAAAAGAAAATGAAAGATTTCTTGGCTTTTAAAATTTAATTTGGGAACTGAGTATTTCTTAAACATTTTTCAAACTGCAGTCTTATGACAGTTAATTTAATTTAACTGTTTAATTTAAACTCTAATTTAGAGTTAAAGAAAACAGGCCAGGTACAGTGGCTCACTCTTATAATCCCAGCACTTTAAGAGGCCAAGGAAGGAAGATCCTTTGAGACCAGCCTGGGCAACATGATGAGACACTGTCTCTACAAAAAATGCAGAAATTATCCAGGCTTGGTGGCATGTACCTGTAGTCCCACCTACCTGGGGGTCTGTGGTGGGGGGCTGAGGTTGGTGGCTTGCTTAAGCCCAGGAGGGCTAGGCTGCAGCAAGCCAAGACAGCACAATTGCGCTCCAGCCTGGGTGACAAAGTGAGACCCTGTTTTCTAAAACAAAAGGAACACAGACATTTTTTAAAAAGACTTTAGCTGAGTGCGGTGGTGCATACCAGCAATCCCAGCCTCTTGGGAAGCTGAAGTGGGAGAATTCTTGGATTTCAGGAGTTTAAAACCAGGCTGGGAAAAAGTAACAAGACCTTATCTCTAGAAAATAAATAAGTAAATAAGTGCACAAATAAAATATGACAGACATATTAAAAATAGAATTCGAGACATTTAGCTCAAGACAATAAATATCCAAATGCTCTATTTGATAGCTGAGAAAGTTTAAGAGTTAGATAGTGATTGGGCTTAGATTTGAATACATGCCTGTTCAAACTAGAGCTTATATTCTCAACTATACACTTTCCGTAAATAAGAATAAAATATAGAAGACAGAAATAAATACAAATTAGGCTAAATAAAAAAACATGGCCAATTAAAACAATAGAAATATAAGACTTTTGTAAATTTATTTTTAATTTTTAAATATAATTTCAGTTTTTAGTTTAGATTCAGGGGTTACATGTACAAGTTTGTTACATGAGCATATTGTTTGATGCTGAGGTTTGAGGTATGAATGATCCTCACCCAGATTGTTAGCATAGTACCCAGTAGGTAGTTTTCAGTACTTTTCTCCTTCTTTGTTTTCCCCCATTTAGTAGTCCTTGTTGTCTATTGTGCTTATCTTTATGTTCATGTGTAAACAATGCTTAGCTCCCACTTGTGAGAACATGTGATATTAAATTTTCCATTCCTGTGTTAGTTTGCATAGGATAATGACAAAGAACATGATTTCCTTTTTTATGGCTGCATAGTATTCCACAGTGTAAATGTATTACATTTGCTTTATCCAGTCTACCATTGATGGGCACCTAGGTTGATTCCATGTCTTTGCCATTGTTAAGAGTGCTGTAATGAACATATGAGTGCATATGTCTTTTTGGTAGAACGATTTATTTTCCTTTGGGTATATATCAGTAATAGGATTGCTGGGTCAAATGGTAGTTCTGTTTTAAGTACTTTGAGAAATCTTCAAACTCCTTTCCACAGTGGCTAGACTAATTTACATTCCTACCAACAGTGCATAAGCATCTCCCTTTCTCTGAAGCCTCCCTAGTCTCTATTGCTTTTTGACATTTTAATGGTAGCCATTCTGACTGATGTGACATGGCTTCTCATTGTGGTTTTGATTTGCATTTCTCTGATAATTAGTGATGTTGAGCATTTTTTTCATATACTTTTGGCCATTTGTATGTCTTCTTTTGAGAAGTGTCTGTTCATGTCTTTTGTCCACTTTTTAATGGGGTTGTTTTTTGCTTGTTAAGGTGTGCAAGTACATTATAGAATCTAGATCTTAAACCTCTGTCAGATGCATAGTTTTAATATTTTCTCCCTTTCTTAGGTTGTCTGTTTATTCTTTTGATAGTTTCTTTTGCTAAGCAGAAGTTCTTTAGTTTAATTAGGCCTCACTTGTCAATTTTTTGTTTTGTTGCAATTGCTTCTGAGGCCTTGGCCATAATTCTTTCCTAAGACTGATGTCCAGAATGGCATTTCCTGGGTTTTGTTACAGGATTCTTATTGTTTGAGGTATCACATTTAAATCTTCAATCTATCTGGAGTTAATTTCTCTATATAGAGAAAAGTAGACGTCCAGTTTTATTCCTTTGCACGTGGCCGGCCATCTATCTCAGCACCATTCATTGAATAGAGGGTTCTTTATCCATTGCTTATTTTCTTGTCAACTCTGTTGAAGATGAGATAACTGTAGATATAAAGCTTTATTTCTGGGTTCTCCATTTTTTTCCATTGATCTATTTCTGTACTGGTACCATGCTGTTTTGGTTACTGTAGCTTTCTAGTATTGTTTGAAATCAGATAATGTGATGCCTTCAGCTTCCTTCTTTTGCTTAGGATTGCTTTGCCTATTTGGATTCTTCATTCCTTCCATATGAATTTTAGAATTTTTTTTCTAATACTTTGAAAAATGATATTGCTAACTTGACAGTAACAGCATTGAATCTGCAGATTGCTCTGTGCAGCATAGCCATTTTAGTGACATTCTGATTCTTTCAATCTATGAGAATGGAATGTTTTTCCATTTGGTTTGTGTCAAATGAAGAAATCTAAGACTTCAGTTTTGTATCAAGGTACTGATAGAAGTTTAATGGAGGTAACGGAAGTTAATGTGGGCTCTAACATTCCTGAATTCTTAATTTTAAACTTTCTAATGTCTGGTCACAACCAATTATATTTTCAGTTTTTCTCACTTGGTCACTCCTTCTGAAGTTGTTCTCTGACAACATCAGGTTTTCTCCTAATTTATGTTTGGATTTTTCTCATCTCCCTGTTTATAACATGCCATCCATTACGGTCACTAGGGGAATCACTGAGCTTCTATCATTGTTTAGGAGCATGTGCAGAAACTTTTCAAACATTCTACATTAATAAATACTAAGCTTGATTGGTTTTTATAACATGAATATATAAACATTTTTGGACACAGGAAATAATTTTTCAAATTTTATTTTTTGTAGAATTATATGCACCATATAGGCATACCTTAGAGATATTGCAGGTTTGATTCCAGACCACCATAATAAAAGTTAATATCACAATAATGTGTTACTCAATGTTTTGGTTTCTCAGTGCATAGTAAAGTTATGTTTACACTATCTGCTAGTCTCTTAAGTATACTGTTATGTAGAAAAGACAATGTAAGTACCTTAACATGTTAGCTGAAAATGCTGACAATCATCTGAGCTTTCATCTAGTCATAATCATTTTAAAAATTTTGTTTTATTAAAAAATACATTTTTAGATATGGGGTGTCACTATGCTGCCCCTTGAGTATAGTGGCTTTTCACAGAAACAGTCCCACTACTGATCAGCATGGGATATTTGACCTACCCTGCTTATTTCCTGAGCTATTTAATCCCTCCTTGGTCAATTAGCCCCCTACTCCCAGAGCGTCACCATACTGATGCTGAACTTAGTGCAGACACCTGATTGGAATAGCACCACAGCACAAGACTCCTGGGCTCAATTGATTTTCCTGCCTCAGCCTCCTGAGTAGCTGGGACTACAGGCATGTGCTGCTACATCTGGCAAGTCCTAATCTCTTTGCTGGTGGACAGTCCTACCTCAATATTGTTGGCTGCTGACTGATCAGAATGGTGGTTGCTAAAAATAGGAATGGCTGTGGAAATTTATTGAAATAAGACAAGAATAAAGTTTGCCACATGAATTGCCTCTTCCTTTCACAGAAGATTCCTCTGTGGCATTCAGTGTTGTTTGATACCATTTTGCCCATAATAGAACTTCCTTCAAAATTTGAGTCAGTCCTATCAAACCCTACTGCTGCTTTATTGACTAAGTTTATATAATACTCTAAATTCTTGGTTGTTATCTCAACAAAATTCAGAGCTTCTTCACCAGACATAGATTCCATCTCAGGAAACCACTTTCTTTGCTTATCTATAAAAAGTAATTCCTCATCCATTCAAGAATTTTATCATGAGATTTCAGCAATTCGGACACATCTTCAGTCTCTACTTCTAATTCTAGTTCTCATGCTGTTCCCAACATATCTGCAGTTACTTCCTCCACTGAAGTATTAAATCCTTCAAAGTCATCTATGAGGGCTGGAATCAACTTCTTCCAAACTCCTGTGAATATTGATATTTTGACCTCCTTCTATGAATCACAAATGTTCTTAATGATATCTAGAATGGTAAATCCATTCCAGAAGGTTTTCAATTTATTTGCCCAGATCCATCAGAGGGATCACTTCCTAGGGCAGCTATATTTTTACAAAGTGTATTTTCTAAATAAGACTTGAAAGTCAATGACTCCTTCATTCATGGGTTGAAGTATGGATTTGTTAGCAGGCATGAAAACAACGTTCATCCTTTTGTACATCTTCATCAGAGCTTTTGGGTGGCCAGGTCCACTGTCAATGAACAGCCGTATTTTGAAAGAAATTTCTTTTTCTTTTCCTGAGCAGTTGATCTTAACAGCAAGTTTTAAATATTTAGTAAATCATACTGTAAACAGATAAGCTAGCTGTTACCCAGGCTTTTTGTTCCATTTATAGAGCACAGGTATAGTAGATTTGGCATAATTCATAATAGCCCTATGATTTTTTAATGAAAAATGAGCATTGATTTCAAGTCACCAGACACGTTGGCCCCTAACAAGAGAATCTGTCTGTTCTTTGAAGCTTCAAAGCCAGAGATTAGCTATGGAAGTCCAAAATGGTTTTGTCTACATTGAAAATCTTTTATTTAGTGTAGGTACCTTCATCAACAATTTTAGCTAAAGCTTCTGGTTAACTTGTTGCAGTTTCTGCATCAGCACTTGCTATTTTACCTTGCACTTTTATATTATGGAAATGGCTTTTTCCTTAAACCTCATGAACCAATTTCTGTTAGCTGTAGACATTTCTTCTGCAGCTTCCTCACTTCCCAGCCTTCATAGAATGAGAGAGAGAGATCACTGTTTACAATAGCAAAGACCTGGAACCAACCCAAATGCCCATCGATGATAGACTGGACAGGGAAAATGTGGCACATATACACCATGGAATATTATGCAGCCATCAAAAACGATGAGTTCGTGTCTTTGTAGGGACATGGATGAACCTGGAAACCATCATTCTCAGCAAACTGACAGAAGAGCAGAAGGTCAAACACCGCATGTTCTCACTCATAGGTGGGTGTTGAACAATGAGAACACATGGACACAGGGAGGGGAGCACTACACACTGGGGTCAGTTGGGGGGAAATAGGGGAGGGACAGTGGGGGGTGGGGAGTTGCGGAGAGATAGCATGGTGAGAAATGCCAAATATGGGTGATGGGGAGGAAGGCAGCAAATCACGCTGCCACGTGTGTACCTATGCAACAATCTTGCATGTCCTTCACATGTACCCCAAAACCTAAAATGCAATAAAATAAATTTAAAAAAAAAAGAGCTTTCTCTGGATTAGACTGTGGCTTAAGGCAGTGATGTAGCTGGTTTGATTTTTTTATCCAGCCACTCAAACTTTCTCCATATCAGTAATAAGTGTGTTTCACATTCTTACTTATTCATTCCCTGGAGTAGCACTTTACATTTTTGTCAATAACTTTTCCTTTACATTCACAATTTGGCTATTTGGCACAAGAGGCCCAGTTTTTGGCCTATCTGGGCTTTTGACATGCCTTCCTCATGAAGCTTAATCATTTGTAGCTTTTGAGTTGAAGTGAGACATGTGTGACTTTTATTTGAACATTTAGAGGCCATTTTAAGGTTGTTACTTGGCTTAATTCAATATTGTTGTGTCTCACAAAATAAGGGGACCTGAGAAGGGGAGAGATGGAGGAATGTCTGGTTAGCCGAGCAATGAGAACAGAAAGGACATTGATGGATTAAACTCACCTTTTTATATGGGCACAGTCCATGGCATCCCAAAATAATTACAATAGTAACATCAAAGATTTCTGATCACAAATCATTATAACTGATATAATAATGAAGATGTTTAAAATGTTACAAGAATTAACAAAATGGGAAACAGAGACACAGAGTGAGCACATGCTATTGGAAAATTGGCACTGGTAGACTTGCTTGACGCAGGGTTACAATAAGCCTTTGAATAAATGCAGTATCTGCGAAGTGCAATAAAGTGAAATACAGTATAACAATGTGTGCCTTATTTCCATAGCTGCTTTGCTATAGTATGGCTTCTACTTTAGCTCATCTGTACATATTGTAGTTTCCACTATCATGCTTAGTATATGGCACTTGTGAAAGTGCTAGTGCACAATATGTATATATTCATATTTTTAAATTGAAATTAAAGAAGCCATTGGCTATATTATTAGAGCATATGCATAGTATTTAACTTTCATTGAGTCTTTTTAAATATAACAAAATGTTTTAGTTTCTGTTCATAATGTACCTTTTCCTACTTCTCTGTGTAACACTCTCATTTCAAAAATATTAGAGAGTACTTCCCCTTAAGATTTCAATTTAACAAAAAATGAGACAGATAAAGCGTATTTCATATTCACATATCAGAATGAATAATAAAACGTTTTGAATTTTTCTTCAACTTTCATAAAATAATGAATGGCACTTTAGACAGGCAACACAGACTTCTGAAGGAAATGGGGAGAAGATATCATGTAATTAATTCTATCATGCTTTATATGATATTGTTTCTAACAATCTGTTACTATCTGAAAAGTAACTTACAGAATCAAAATAGGATTATAGTCCTATAACTTCTACATTTAAAGGAACCAGAATCATTCATAGATAGAATGAATAACATAACAATATTTAAGTCAAAAACAATATTTTGCTGACCTCACACAACTTTCTCATTTCAAAAAATTTTGAGTGATGATTTAGCCAAAACAATTTTAACATAGCCCCTTCTTAGGCTCCATTTTAGGGGTGATAGATATTTACTTTGATTAAATTATCACAATAAGAATATATGTAAATCTTATTTTCATCTACACATTATCTTTCTTGCTTACTACATCATTAGGCTGCCTGTGTTTTATGCTTGGAAACATTTATAACCCTGTCAGTTTTTGATGTTCCAATTTGAGGGTTCGGTACAAAGAAAAATAATCTAGCTTTTTTAGAGTGGATTCTAGATCTCAAGGGAAAAATATGGAGAAAAATGGCTTGGAACAATTGCATTAAAATTCACCAGATGACAGAAATTCAGTGGGAGGGGATCTAGTTTGGAATTAAGGGAGTATGTTTGTCTATAATAGTGAGTAGCTCTTAATAACCATTTTCCTTAGTATTATTATTTGCTTTTCCATTTTATTAAATAATCAAACATAAAATTATGAGACAGGCAGATATAAAATGA
This sequence comes from Sapajus apella, assembly GCF_009761245.1. NCBI lineage: Eukaryota > Metazoa > Chordata > Mammalia > Primates > Cebidae > Sapajus > Sapajus apella. Next base: position 7,634,600 of record NW_022436992.1, on the reverse strand, counting down.
ACATGTATTAAATATTTCATTTGACTTACTATTAATGAGGTTACAACCAATTCAATGTACAGCCTAAACAAAATCACATTTTTCAATCAGAATTAGTAAAATGAATGTGCAAATTAAGGCAAAATTTTATTCTTTTACATTGAGGAAGGAAAGTTAATTGAACCTCCACTGGAAATAAATTATTTTTATGTCTACACAATAATAATTGTATATGTTTTCAGTTATTAATATCCATAATGTGCAAAGTAGTCATATTTATTGCACAAAAGCAATAAAGTTCTAGAATCAAATAACCTAGAAGATTAATAAAGAATACATAGTATACCATTGGTGGTTTTAAATAATTTTTTTTGTTATTCCAAATTTCTTTACAACTTGCATATATTCCTTAGCAGAAATCTTTAAGTATTCTGGAATCTCCATGGCTTCATAAAAGAACTCAGTATGTCAAGCACTATTTCAAGCAATCCATAAGTTTTTCTTCTTTCCTGTAATACCAAAAGCTCAAAGTATGTAATCTATACCCATTGCCAACATGAGTTTACCAAAGTTATACCTTAACTCTTTAGAGAATTAGTAGGATAATCAGAAATACCCTTTTTCTCAGTTCTATTTTTTTTTTTCTAAGCACTCTGTTAACTCATTGAATTCTGCTATATTGAAGTGCTGGTCTCTGGTTTCTGTGACATCATATGGCATTAACTCTCTGATTAATTCATATTCGACTGGTCTGTAATCTCTAAAAGTGTGTGTCCCTCAAGTATCTACTTACAATTCTGTTAAATTATTTTTCTTAATTTACCCTGAACTGTGATTTCACCAAATGCTATAACTTTAAATCCAACCATCACTAATAGCTTCCACACATTTGTCCAGATCCCTCTATGTGACGGATAAATTGTTTTGATTTTTGTAGTAGAACATCTTTGAAATTAGGTCCACTACAATATGCAAAGATGGTGTATAGCTACTCATTCTATAGTTCGATTAGGAATGTGTCGTCTAATTCCAAAAAAAGTACTGTCAAATAACTAATGTTAGAGGGGCAGTAATGGGAAATATACTAATATTCAATTTATAAATGTGTTAATAGTTTATAATTGTGCAAATAGATTATACAAATCAGAATACAAGCAGCTGTAACTAGGCTTTCATTGCAAGGTGATTTTAATAAATTGAATGTTATATTCTAGATTGTTACACTTTTTGCGTTCATGGGATTTTAGAGATCAATTTGCAAAGTGGTTAATGGAAAGGTTTTTGTGTAACAAATACAGTACGTGCATAGGGATCACATTATTTTTTTTTCAAATATTCGCATTGCTGTGCCAAGAAATACAATAAGACAAAAATCACCTAGAATATAGCTTCGATAATACAATATTTTAGCAAAGGTTTGAGTTTAACTTATGTTAAATGTATGTGTATTTCTGTTCAGATGTGTGTAGGGTGGTAAGCAAGGGTGAGAAGAAAAAAATGTTGTTATTTTTTACTATTTCTTATTCTAGGTACAGTTTTACTAATAAATAATATTTAGAGAATAGAAGATTTAAATATTTTTCTTCTAAGTATAATAGGTCCTTTAGATAGGAAGTATTACTTTTAAATCACAAGAGGAGATATAATAAAAACACCTCATTAAATTGAAAAAAGAATAGAATGTAAAAACTTAACAGATAGAAGCATGTTAATTTAAAAAAAAGCATAAAACAAAGTAACTAAATTGGAGCCAAACAGATCTGTTGTAATAAAAATGATTTTGGAAAGAACTCTCAATAGGAGTAATACAAAAGAAAATTACCTAATGTCATGCTTTACATGATAATGAAAGCAAAATAGTACAGCAACATTAAAACTAAAATGGATGATGCAAAAATGCATTTGTCAAAAAATGAGATAATGTAAAATATCCTTATTATACTAGATAGGAACATTAAACATATATATTTTGTCAATTTATATTGCAAAAAGGCAAAATGCACACAAAGCATGTCAAAACCAAGTGGTCATTAGTATAAGGCATTTGTTGAGTTTCTGTGATGTAGAATTAAGTGTAGAAGTGAAATAAATTAAAGGTTTTACAAATATTCTGATTGAATCTGTGCCACAAAAACTAGAGGTAGGTTTTATTCTATTTGAAAAAAAAAAAAAAAAAAAAAAAAAAAAGTTTTGTGATTTGACCAAGTTCAAACACCTAAGAAATTACAGAGCTGGGATTCAAAGGTAGGTTTGTAACATCTCAAAGCCTCATAGTTAGCCAATATCCTGTATGTTAAACTCGCAGAGAGAAATTGGCGGAAGGGAAATGTAAATATCCTCTTAATGAGAGTTTTACTCTTTGATAGATCCTATTAGAAAAAAACCAACCAAGCAAGAAATAAGGAAAGAACATGGAGAATCTAAGCAATGTAATGGATAAGGAGCTATTCGTAACTGTACCTTTTTTGTATAGGTAGCATGTCTCTGTTTAATAATATCATGGACTCTAATATTAGGGAAGTCACTCTGGGTTCATGATCTTACGTATCTCTTTCAAGGAAAATTGATCCCTATTTTTTCACAAACTGACTCCAGATATTTGTGTGAGATTTCTCATTTGTTTAAAATGTAATCCTAATTTTCTTGAACATTGCTGCCTTGCAAATAACTGATTTTCAGGCATGTATTATCTTGGCCTTAGTGACTCGAGAGATTTTAATAAAGTTTTGAGTGTAACAAGGTATAGAATTTTTAATTTCTTTTAATCTGCTTTGCCTAATAGGAAGTTTCTCAGTCTCGAAATAGCATTACTCTGACCGTCTAACTAGCATGGCTGATTACCAGGGTAGTAAGTACAGATTTGAACCACACAGAATCACAGCTGTTTAATTTTATCTAACACTTCTTCTATTATGACTCATAAGTATTTATTTTCATTTTATTTGGGTAATTCTCTTTTGGCAGTTATTTTCCAAATTGCTACCACTTAGGGTAATTAACATTTCTCACCCATTAATTATTCTACCATTTTATTTCACTAAACACTTTTCTTAAGGAAAAAAAAAAAACAGTATTTATCTAAATGGTGGAAGCAGCCATTACTACATTAGTACAGTACTAGACTATGCAAAGCAGAGTCAAAATTCAGGAAAAACCTTTGGCTTCCATTACCTCTGAATGAAGAGCCAGTAATGGATTGAAATGGGCTGTAAAGCCCAGAGCTAATAATGAAGCCTAAAACACTCCATATCTATCTAAGAAGAACAGATTGTAGACCTGTGCACTCTACATAAAGACAATGTGACTGGTTTTGTTCAGGAGACACTAAATCATCTCTAAAGAAACTGCTCAGTTCAAAGCAGACTTTATATAATTATAGCATGGAAAATCTGAGAATCTGGATGCAAACAAGAGAGGGAAGCCACAGAGTAATTTGAACAGAAGAAATTTAATATAAAGAACAATTAATTATAACAGGGTATTGGAGTCATAAGAGATTGACTAGTAATAAGTACAGATAACTTAAAAAATACAGGAATATCAGATATAAGAATCATACAATATGGGGATTGTTTCCCTTTTTGTCAGGGAAATGAAAATACAGGAAATTAACTCAGCCCCTCAGAGCTGAGATCTAGATCTTGTTGCAAAATAAATAGCCATAGCCTAAGGAATGACAAAGAAGACTTTTAAGTACTACACCAGTGAAACTCCAAAAGCCACCCTCTTGGATATGTAGCAAGTTGCTCATGATGTCTCACTGGAGGCATCTTACAGCAAGTTTTCCCAAGAGATGGTGTCCCCAGCAGCCAGTAGCATGGCTACTGATTGCTATGCGCAACAGGAATTCAATGAGTGAAAACCAAAGACAGAAAACAAAACCTTTTGTTCCTGTAAATTCTTTCCATTACCATCTACTGGCAAAGCTTGGAATTGTGTCATCTGGCAAAGAAAAAATATTTAAAGGGCCCAGATCCACTTTTAAAAATCAGGAAATATATATGAGTTAGCAGCGATAGAGATGCCAAATCAAAAACACAGAAATAATGTGTGTGTCAAACTTAGTTTGCTATTGAGATAATGTCTTGGTACATTTATTAGGCTTTCTTAACTGAAATAGGTTAACCTAGAACTCAAGGATTTGTTCAATTTTAATTTTAATCTCAGTACTCTGTCTTAATTAAAGCATTACCATATGAAAGAACCATATGAAAGAACGTTGAACTTCATTTACCAGTTAATGAAATATTTGATTGAACTTATGCTTAAGATCTAATGGATGTTTCTAATGCAAATACAAATTTTGTTAGCAAGTACTTTGGAAGAAAGTGGAAAGGTAAATGTAAAGTGGTTATAATATTGAGAAACTGAGTTGGTAAGAGACATAAAGCTTTTCTATTTAAGAATGTATTCATCAATTATTTTACTATCTTTTCTCTCCCAAGCAAATCTAAACTGTGGAAAAAGACACTTTGAAAATAGTTCCTATTATAGTTAGCAATAATTAATATGTTATGAATTTTTTTGTGGATATGTTGTGCAATAATATACCATAATACTTTTCTCTATAGAATTAGCAAAAGGATGAATAAGGCTCATTATCAGCCAAGAAAAAAAGCTAATCTCAATTTATGACCCAATCAATGGAGCAAAGGAGATATTCTTGATCTTAACATTCACATGCTACCTATTCTTAAATTGGGTTATGGATAAGATGGCAAGAATTGTAGCAAAGAATGTAGGAATGGGCTTTATTATGACGATGATGTTTTCTAACCTCTGAAGTCAAAATGAGAGCTGTAATTATATTTTCTCTTTTTATCACCTCTATCCGCATTTTCATTTCTCTCCATGATGAGTGTCTTCTTTTCTAGACCAACATACTCCCAATGAGATAACTTCTGTTGATGGGCTTACTGTTTCCTTGATGCCATTCTCACCTTCCCCATCTTGATATTTTCCTATTCTACGTTTTCACTCATTGCTTTATGTCTACTGTCCCAGTTACATTTTTATTCATTGTTTTCTGGCTTATATCCTACTGTCTCCTTGGAACTTCTCATTCCAATTTCACACTTTGCCTTCTCATTTTCTTTGACTTCTTATGGAATATTCAAACCAATTTGCTTTGTTTTATTTTTTAACACCATACTATCTTGTTTTTTGTTCTAGTTCTCTAGCTCCATTGTGGGTTAATAATTCAAAACCTACCAAAATCTTAAAAGAAAATATTAACTGTTCAGGGTAGTATTCTTAATTCACCTCTAGTCTTACTCTCTATTCTGCCTGGAAGAGCTTATCAGAAGCTATACTACTTTTTAAGGGCTGGTAGCTCCCACGTCTGTTTGACCCAGATCTCTAGCTGAAGCTCTGGAGAGATACATCCATTTGATTCCTCACAGGTTGTTTCTTGGGGGCATTATTTCATAACGGAGGGAAGAGAGTGAACAAGATGTCTAAGATTAGCTAAGTACATTGTTTTCTACCGTGCTACAGAAAATCTTCAAGCAGAGAAATTGCATAGGTCATACATAACACAGGGCTGAATAGAAGGATGAAAAATGGGAATAATATTACTTCTCTGTGGGTGTTTGAGCAGTATTGCATTTCAGCCAGCATTTTAACACAAGAGATCACTGGGTCAAAGTCAGTAGTTCCCTGCAGGTTTTGGCTAAATCTAAGCGCCATAAAATAATTTGAGCTTCAGGATTTTTTTTTTTTTCATTGTATTTGCTTTCCAGGGGTTGCCTTCAAATAGTATTCTCTCCCACTGGTTTAACATGTCTTGTCTTTATCCGAAAATATTTTTCTCACTCTTGTAATATTACAGTCACAGATACTAATGAAATAGTGCCAAATAATTTATTACCTGAGCAATAGATCCTTACAGCTTTAAAATATGTAATGACTAAATATAATTGTCAGTACATTTACCAATCAAGTGGTAATTATAGGTACTGGTTTTTACCCAGTGTTTGGAGCCTCCTTTCCCCACACCCATTTTAGTAAGCAAGGCCTTTAAGTAATGTACAGTAGTGGCAACTGCTCATTTTAGTTTGCAGATTTGCAAAAAGCTTTCTTAACCTTTTAGTCCTTGCAGATGATTCAGGAGTATCTAATATGAATTAATGTTCAGGTAAAAATATTACATTTTGTCAAAAGTTTATATAGCTTATGTTGCCTCTCCAAAAGTCTCATGGTCTTCTTCTTTTTATTTTTTTTTAATATCAGTGCCCTTGTTTTCTACCATTGATACCATAATCACATATATAACATTTATGGTGTATCAGAGAAATGAAAATATAGGAAATTAGCTTTGCAAATATGATCTTTGTTCTTAGTTCAGAGATATTTTTCTTTTCATGATGTCATCCACAAATGACAAATGCTGTCTCCATGTTACCTTACATAGCAACATAATTTGATATATTGACTTCTTCACCATTTTCACACTTCTTTTATTATTACAAGACACTATATTCTCTTAGTTTTCAATAACTTATTGGGATACAATTGTATTTACATATGATGAAAAATAATATAACTTTTATCTTAAACCATACACAAAAATTCAGCCTAGCTGGATTATAAATGGCATAATAATTAAGGTATTGGTAGATGATAGAATAGATTATTTTATAAACTTGGAGTAAGGATGCTTTATTTCAACATAGAAAACATTTCATGAAGAAAAATATTATGAATTTTATTTGATTAAAATTAAGACCATATACTTAAAAATGACAACATTAAAAGCAAAGGCAAGCCATACCATGATAAAAGGAAATTATATGTGGCATATATAATGAAAAGCACTCATTTATAGAATACAGAAGGAAATTCCACAAATAAATCCTCAAATGACAATCAACCCCACAGTAAAACAGACAAGATAATTAAACAGGAATTTCATGTAAGAGAAAATACAAGGGAGGGCGCGGTGGCTCAAGCCTGTAATCCCAGCACTTTGGGAGGCCGAGGCGGGTGGATCACGAGGTCAAGAGATCGAGACCATCCTGGTCAACATGGTGAAACCCCGTCTCTACTAAAAAAAAAAAAAAATACAAAAAATTAGCTGGGCATGGTGGCACATGCCTGTAATCCCAGCTACTAAGGAGGCTGAGGCAGGAGAATTGCCTGAACCCAGGAGACGGAAGTTGCGGTGAGCTGAGATCGCACCATTGCACTCCAGCCTGGGTAACAAGAGCGAAACTCCGTCTCAAAAAAAAAAAAAAAAAAACAATACAAATGGTCAACACAAAGTTATTTCAATACAAACATGGTGGCACATGCCTGTAGTCCTAGCTACCATGGAGTGGACACAAGAAGATAAGTTATTCTTAAAAAGCTAGCAACCTTATTAACTTATGAGAAAATTCAAAATGAATCAGAGTATGTTAGCATTGTATTTACTTTATATTGACAATATTTTTTAAAGGTTTTATTTTATTTTTTATTTTAGTGCACCTTGATCTCCCAAAGTGCTGTGATTACAAGCATGAGCCACCATGCCCAGCCAGCAAGTATGATTAAAGTCACCTAAAACCAAATATTAAAGACTCTTTGGAGTGACAATAAGTATTACATGTTGTTAGTGAGGGTTTAAATTTGTTCAATCCTGGAAAACCATGTGATAATTATCCAATAAAATTAAAGATAATTATTACATGACCCACCGATTTAATTCCTAAGTGTAAGTGTGTTTTTACATTCACCAGGTTATATGGATCTAAATATTATCAGCAACGTTTATCCTAACAGGCAAAAACTGATAATGATACAGATTTTTATAAAAGTGAAATAGATTAACTTTATTATACAGTGTAGTACCACTCATCTTGCAAATGAATGAATCACAACCACCCACGATAACAACTTGGTGGTTCTTATAAATGAGTGCTACAAAATACACTAAATAAATGTATTTATTTTTTCTATGAGATTTTATGAGTTTTTATATATTATTGGTGTGAAAGGAATTACGGGTAAAAGCTTTTATTCTTAATGTGAGCATATGCATTTTTACAAATTATAAGTTCACTAGAAGAGACAACATCACTGTTAATAAATCCTTTTGTATAATGAATAATGCCAGTCAGCTGAACTCAACAAAGGTTTATTGAGTAACTAGGCAATGGGATTGGAAATATAGCTATGAAAAAGATACTATCCCCACCTGCAAGAAGGAGAAACACACTTGTTTACACAGATGTATTTTTGTTTATGTAATTTAAATTGGAATCATTTTGATTTTGATGGCTTGATGGCATATTCAAAGATCACGTTAGACATGTGTCATGTGGAAGGTAATAATTGTGGGAGGGGAGTAGAATGGTGGAAGAGTAAATAAGGAATGAAGGGGAAAAGATTTTTTTTTAATCCAAAACAACAATAACAGCAACAACAACAAAAATGGGATACATGTACAAAACATGCAGGTTTGTTATGTAGGTATATGTGTGCCATGGTGGTTTGCTGGACCTATTAACCCATCCTCTAAATTCCCTTTCCTCACTCCCCACCCCCTACAGGCCCTGGTGTGTGATGTTCCCCTCTCTGTGTCTATGTGTTCTCAATGTTCAATTCCCACTTATAGGTGAGAATATGTGGTGTTTGGTTTTCTGTTCCTGTGTTACTTTGCTGAGGATGATGGCTCCCAGCTTCATCCATGTCCCAGCAAAGGACATGATCTCATTTCTTTTTATGGCTGCTTAGTATTCCATGATGTATAAGTACCATGTTTTCTTTATCCAGTCGATTACTGATTTTCTTTGTCCAGTCTATCATTTGGGTTGGTTCCATGTCTTTGCTATGGTAAATAGTGCTGCAATACACATACTTGTGCATGTGCCTTTATAGTAGAATGATTTATATTCCTTTGGGTATATACCCAGTAATGGGATTGCCAGGTTGTATGGTATTTCTGGTTCTAGCTCTTTGAGGAATCACCAAACTGTCTTCCACAATGATTGAGCTAACTTACATTCCCATCAGTAGTGTGAAAGCATTCCTATTTCTCCACAGCCTTACCAGCATCTATTGTTTCCTGACTTTTTAATCATCATCATTCTGACTGGCATGGAATTATATCATATTATGGTTTTGATTCACATTTATCTGATGATCAGTGATGTTGAGCTTTTGTTCATAAATGTCTTCTTTTGAGAAGTGTCTGTTCATATCCTTTGCCCACTTTTGAATAGGGCTGTTTGTTTTCTTCTTGTAAATATGTTTAAGTTCCTTGTAAATTCTGGATATTGGACCTTGGTCAGATGCATGGATTGCAAAAAGGGAAAATAATTTTTATCCACAGACAAAGGTGAAGACAGGAGAATAGTGGACTAGAAAGAGAATAAAATGGGAGTTTACATATTTGCTCAGTAAACCCCAGATTTTGGAAAACCAGGTGTCTCCCTTTGAAAACTGCTGCTAGTCATAGATAGTTGAGCATAAATAAAACTTTAACTCCTTGCACTAGAAGTTTTAGATTGATTTACTTGAGACAATATACAGAATAAAATATAAAAATATAATTTCAAAAGGAATCGAGATGTTTTGTGATAAAAATGTGTATACTAATCTATTTCCTACCAACTTGCTAACATACTGCTTGAATCCTGTTTTCTTCCAGACATTTACCTACCAGCTTCTTCTTCTTTTTTTTTTTTGACATTTGGTGGCATATCTATTGAGCATACCTTGATTACCAGTGATTATCCCGAAGATTAGTGAGAACTTGTTCTCACACACTCCAGAGTAAATTGACTAAACTGATTAACTTCTATTTTTATCCTAATTTGCTCAACTGTATTTTATTTAGTAGTAGAAAATGATGAAGATGACTTTACTACAGTATGCTTGAATGGTGACTTGTTTTATAATACCAATGGCATACAGAAAAGTGTAAGTAATACAATTTTCCTCTTGGCTGGATAAAATATACTACCTGAAATTATGTAATAATTCACAAAGAATAATCCCTTAATTAAGGAAATTTTTAAAAAGCAATAGAACTGCTGGAATCCAAGTGAAATTATCTGGTTTTTTTTTGACCATAGTGAATAATAGTTTAATTGTACATTTAAAAATAACTAAGACAGTATAATTGGATTGTTCGTAACACAAAGGATAAATGCTTGAGGGGATGGATACTCCATTTTACATGATGTGATTATTACACATTGCAGGCCTTTATCAAATATCTGATGTACCCCAGAAATATACATACCATGGACCCACAAAAAATTAACAAAAAATTTTAAGCCAGGCATGGTGGCTCATGCCTGCAATCCCAGAGCACCTTGAGAATTGATCCTTACAAAGAAAATATGAATTTTATAACACAGCTTTATTGATACATAACTGACATACTATTTAAAGTTTATAACGTATTAAATTTGAATAATTTTGTGTAACTACCAGCACAATCAACATAACCTTTGATAACCAAGTTAACCTTTGACAACCTAGTTAACCAATATAGTTAATAAAGATTGTTTAACCTTCAACAGTTTTCTCCATTTGCTTTGTCATTCCTCTTTCCCTCCATTCTCAAACAACCACTAATCTATTTTCTGTTGCTATGGATTAGTTTGCATTTCCTAAAATTTAATATAAATGGACTTGTACAGTATGTGTTCTTTTTAGGCCTGGCTTCTTTCTTAGTTTGAGATTCATCATTACCATTACATATATCAGTTCTTCTGGTTGCTAAGTTGTATTTCATTCTGTAGATATATCATAATTTGCTTATCCACTTATTCATTGGTGAACATTTGGGTTGCTTACAGTTTTGTCTATTGTAAACAAAGCTGCTAGGGACATCCATGTACCAGTCTTTTCATGGACATTTATTTCATTTATTTTCAGTAAATACCTAGGAGTGGAATGGCTGAATCATTTGCCTACCACCTTTCAATTAAAACTATATTCTCCTCATAACTAGAAGAATTGCCTCCCTGCAAAATCATCTCAATACTCAATATTTGTCATGTTGCATTTTTGTTGTTTATTCTTCAGACACCTATTAGATTTGGTCTTGAATGAGACTTGATCATATATGAGTTTGGGGTCCCCACTGGATGGAAAGTTCTTGATGGGTACTTTGGCTATTCCTGTATCATTAACAGTATGCAGCACACAGATAACTAACACAAGAAAGTAAGAACTATTAATGTTTTGTAGTTGCAATGGTGAATATGATCTATATTAGTAATTTTTCCCAAACAAGTTCAGATGCCAACGTTGGAATTTCTGTGATTATTTTAAAACAGATATTCTTATGTTATATGTTTCTATTTCTCATATTACTGAAAAGATAGAAGGTCCACAGGTTATTCATTGGTTCTGTTATTCATGAAGTACAATGTGTTCATCTTTTAAATATATTTCATCTTGAGATTTAGGTATTTTGGGGGATATAGCATTCTTATAATCTTTGATAAAGAAATTGATATACTTATGACTGGTGGAAAATAAAAGACGTGTGATATGGATCCATTACTGTAATATCAGCAGCCAGAATAGATAAAAAGAAAAGTTTTCTTGTTTCTATGACAACTCCATATGGAAATTTCTCATTTCTAAACAGGTTCAAGAAAACAATAGACTTCCTAAAGTAGAGCTCAGCATGTTTTAATTATAATTGATTTTTACTTTCAAAATATTTGTTGTCAATTCAAACGAAGATGGTTGAATAGGAACAGCTTTGGTCTGCAACTCTGAGTGAGATCAATGCAGAAGGTGCATGATTAATGCATTTCAAGCTGAGATATCTGGCTTATCTTACTGAGACTGGTTGGACAGTGGGTGTAGCCCACGGAGGGCAAGCCGAAGCAGGGTGGGGCACTGCCTCACTCAGGAAGCACAAGGGGTGGGGAACTCCCTTCCCTAGCCATGGGAAACCATGAGGGACAGTGCTATCCAGCCCAGACACTATGGTTTTCCCATGGTTTTCACAATCCACAGACCAGGAGATTCCCTCAGGTGCCTATGGCCCCAGGACCCTGGGTTTCAAACATAAAACTGTGTGGCCATTTGGGTAGATACTGAGCTAGCTGCAGGAAGTTTTTTGTTTGTTTGTTTGTTTGTTTGTTTTCATATCCCAGTGGCTGGAATGCCAACAAGGCAGAACTGTTCATGCCCCTGGAAAGGGGGCTGAAGCCAGGGATCCAAGTGGTCTACCTCAGCAAATCCCACCCTCACGGAGCACAGCAAGCTAAGATCCACTGGCTTGAAATTGTTGCTGCCAGCATTGAAGTCTGAAGTCAACCTAGGATGCTCGAGCTTGGTAGGGGAGGGGCATCTGCCATTACTGAGGCTTGGGTAGTCATTTTTCCCATCACAGTGTAAACAAAACTGCCAGGAAGTTCAAACCGGGTGGAGCCCACCACAGCTTGGCAAAGCCACTGTAACCAGATTGTCTCTCTCCTCCTCTCTAGGCAGGGCATTTCTGACAGAAAGGCATCAGCACAAGTCAAGGGCTTATAGATAAAATTCCCATCTCCCTAGGACAGAACATCTAGGGGAAGGGGCAGCTGTGGGTGCAGCTTCAGCAGACTTAAATTTTCCTGCCTGCCAGCTCTGAAGAGAGCAGTGGATCTCCCAGCAAAGTGCACAAGCTCTGCTAAAGGACAGACTTCCTTCTTAAATGAGTCCCTGATCTCCTTGCCTTCAGACTGGGAGACACCTCCCAGCAGGAGTTGAGCAGGGGTTGACAGACGCCTCATACAGGAGAGCTCCAGCTGGTATCTTGTGAGTGCCCCTCTGAGATAAAGCTTCCAGAGGAAGGAACAGGCAGCAATCTTTGCTGTTCTGCAGCCTCTGCTAGTGATGCCCAGGCAAACAGGGTCTGGGGTGTACCTCCAGCAAACTACAGCAGACTTGCAGCAGAGGGACCTGACTGTTTGTTAAAAGAAATATGAGCAAACAGAAAGGAATAGCATTGACATTAACAAAAAAAAAAAGTCCACACAAAAACCCATTCAAAAGTTCACCAACATCAAAGACCAAAGGTAGATAAATCCACAAAGATGAGAAAAAACAGTGCAAAAGGGCTGAAAATTCCAAAAACCAGAATGCCTCCAAAGGATCACAATCCCTCACCAGCAAGGGAACAAAACCGGATGGAGAATGAGTTTGATGAATTGACAGAAGTAGGCTTCAAAAGATGAGCATTAACAAACTCCTCCAAGCTAAAGAAGCATGTTCTAGCCCAATGCAAAAAAGCTAAGAACCTTAAAAAGAGGTTAGAGGAATTACTAACTAGAATAATTGCCTTAGAGAAGAACATAAATGACCTGATGAAACTGAAAGCCATAGCACGAGAACTTTGTGAAGCATACACAAGTAGCAATAGCCGAATCGTTAAGTGGAAGAAAGGATATCGGACATTGAAGATCAACTTAATAAAATAAAATGTGAAGACAAGATTAGATAAAAAAGAATGAAAAGGAACAAAGCCTCCAAAAAATATGGGACTATGTGAAAAGACCCCCAAACCTATGTTTGATTGGTGTACCTGAAAGTGACCTGGAGAATAGAACCAAGTTGGGGAACATTCTTCAGGATATTATCCAGGAGAACTTCCCCAACCTAGCAATATGGGCCAACATTCAACTCCAGAAAATACAGAGAACACCACAAAGATACTCCTTGAGAAAAGCAACCCAAAGACACATAATCATTAGATTCACCAAGGTTGAAATGAAGACAAAAATGTTAAGGGAAACTGGAGAGAAAGGCTAGGCTGCCTACAAAGGGAAACCCATCAGACTAACAGTTGCTCCCTCTACAGAAACCCTATAAGACAGAAGAAGGCAGGCCCCAATGTTCAACATTCTTAAAAGAATTTTCAACCCAGAATTTCACATCCAGTCAAACTAAACTTCATAAGTAAAGGAGAAATAATATCCCTTACAGACAAGCAAATGCTGAGAGATTTTGTCACCACCATGTCTGCCTCATAAGAGCTCCCAAAGAAAGCACTAAACATGGAAAGGAACAACTGGTATCAGCCACTGCAAAAACGTACCAAAGTATAAAAACCATTGACATTATGAAGAAACTGCATCAACTAATGGGCAAAATAACCAGCTAGCATCATAAAATTCACACATAATATTATTAACCTTAAAAGCAAATAGGCTAAATGCCCCAATTAAAAGACACAGACTAGCAAGTTGGATTATGAGTCAAGACTCTTTTGTATACTGTATTCAGGAGACCCATCCCATGTGCAGAGACACATATAGGCTCAAAATAAAGGGATGAAGGAATGTTTGAAGAGCAAATGGAAAGCAAAATAATAAAAAACAAAAAACAAAAACAAAACAAAACAAAAAACCAGAGTTTACAATCCTAGTCTCTGATAAAACAGTCTCTCAGAACACAGTGCAGTCAATTTAGAAGTCAGAGTTCAGAAACTAACTCAGAACCCCACAGCTTCATGGAAGCTGAACAACTGACTCTTGATTGTTGACTGGATAAACAATGAAATGAAGGCAGAAATAAAGATGTTCTTCAAAGCCAACAAGAACAAATACACAATGTACCAGAATCTCTGGGACACATTTAAAACAGTGTCCAGAGGAAAATTTATAGCAATAAATGCCCACATGAGAAGGGAGGAAACATCTAAAATCAACACCCTATCATCAAAATTGAAAGAGCTAGAGGAGCAAGATCAAAAAAATCTCAAAACCTAGCAGAAGACAAGAAATAACTAAGATCAGAGCAGAACTGAAGGAAATAGAGACCCAAAAAACCTTTCAAAAATCAATAAATCCAGGAGCTGGGTTTTTGAAAAGATCAACAAAATAGACCACTAGCAAGATTAATAAAAACGAAAAGAGGGAATAATCAAATAGATGCAATAAAAAATGATAAAGGGGATATCATCACAGATTCCACGGAAATACAAACCATCATCAGAGATTATTACAAACAACTCTATGCACATGAACTAGTAAATGTGGAAGAAATGGATAAATTCCTGGACACTTGCATCCTCCCAAGCCTAAACCATGAAGAAGTCAAAACCCGAATAGACCAATAACAAGGGCAGAAGTTGAGGCAGCAATTAATAGCCTACCGACCAAAAAAAGCCCAGGTTCAGATGGTTCACAGCCGAATTCTACCAGACATACAAAGAGGAATTGGTACCATTTCTTGTGAAACTATTTCAAACAATACAGAAAGAGGGAACCCTTCCCAAATCATTTTATGAGACAAACATCATCCTGATATCAAAACCTGGCAGAGACTCAATAAGAAAAGAAAAATTCAGGCCAATATCCATGATGAACATAGATGCAAAAATCTTCAATAAAGTACAAACAAACCGACTGCAACAGTACATCAAAAAGCTTATCCACCATGATCAAATAGGCTTCATCCCAGGGATGCAAGGCTGGTTCAACATACAGAAGTCTATAAACGCATTTCACAACATAAACAGAACCAAAGACAAAAACCGCATGATTATCTCAATTGCTGCAGGGAAGGCTTTTGACAAAATTCCACAGCGCTTTATGCTAAAAACCCTCAATAAACTAGGTATTGATGGAACGTATCTCAAAATATTAAAAGCTATTTATGACAAACCAACAGCCAATATCATATTGAATGGGCAAAAAATGTAAGTATTCCCTTTGAAATCTGTCACTAGACAAGGATGCCCTCTCTCACCACTCATATTCAATACAGTATTGGAAGTTCTAGCCAGAGCAATCAGTCAATAAAAAGAAATAAAGCGTATTCAAATAGGAAAGGAGGAAGTCAAATTGTTTCTGTTTGAAGATGACATGATTGCATATTTAGAAGACTCCGTAGTCTCAGCCCAAAATCTCCTGAAACTGATAAGCAACTTCAGCAAAATCTCAGGATACAAAATCAACATGCAGAAATCACAAGCATTCCTATACACAAATAACAGACTTAAAAAGAGCCACATCAAGAACAAACTGCCATTCACAATTGCTAAAAAGAAAATAACATACCTGGGAATACAACTAACAAAGGATGTAAAGGACTTCTTCAATGAGAATTACAAACCACTGCTCAACGAAATAAGAGAGGACACAAACAGATGGGGAAACATTCAATGTTCATGGTTAGGAAGAATCAATATCATGAAAGTGGCCATACTGCCCAAAGTAATTTACAGATTCAATGCTATCCCCATCAAGCTATCAATGACCGTCTTCATAGAACTGGAAAAAACCACCTGAAACTTCATATGGAACCAAAAGAGAGCCCACATAGCCAAGTCAATTCTAAGCAAAAAGAACAAAGCTGGAGGCATCACAATACCAGACTTCAAACTATACTACAAGGCTACAGTAATCAAAACAGCATGGCACTGGTACCAAAACAGAATTATAGACCAATGGAATAGAACAGAGGCCGCAGAGGCAACACCACACAGCTACAACCATCTGATCTTTGACAAACCTAACAAAAACAAGCAATGGGGAAAGGATACCCCGTTTAATAAATGGTGTTGGGAAAACTGGCTAGCCATGTGTAGAAAGCAGAAACTGGACCCCTTCCTGACACCTTACACTAAAATTAACTCCAGATGGATTAAAGACTTAAACATAAGACCTAACAGTATAAAATCCCTAGAAGAAAATCTAGGCAAAACCATTCAGGACGTAGGCATAAGCAAGGACTTCATGACCAAAGCACCAAAAGTATTGACAACAAAAGCCAAAATAGACAAATGGGACCTAATCAACCTCCACAGCTTCTGCACAGCAAAAGAAACAGTCTTTAGAGTGAATCAGCAACCAACAGAATGGGAAAAGATTTTTGCAATGTACTCATCTGACAAAGGGCTGATATCCAGAATTTACAAAGAACTAAAACAGATTTACAAGAAAAAAAGAAGCCCATTCAAAAGTGGGCAAAGGATATGAACAGACACTTTACAAAAGAAGACATACATGAGGCCAACAAACATATGAAAAAATGCTCATCATCACTGGTCATTAGAGAAATGCAAATCAAAACTACGTTGAGATACCATCTTACGCCAGTTAGAATGGTGATCATTAAATAATCTGGAGACAACAGATGCTGGAGAGGATGTGGAGAAATAGGAACACTTTTACACTATTGGTGGGAGTGTAAATTAGTTCAACCATTGTGGAAGACAGTGTGGTGCTTCCTTAAGGACCTAGAAATAGAAATTCCATTTGACTCAACAATCCCATTGCTGGATATATATCCAAAGGATTATAAATCATTCTACTATAAGGACACATGCACACTAATGTTCACTGCAGCACTGTTTACAATAGCAAAGACCTGGAACCAACCCAAATGCCCATCAATGATAGACTGGACAGGGAAGATGTGGCACATATACACCATGGAATACTATGCAGCCATCAAAAATGATGAGTTCATGTCCTTTGTACAGACATAGACGAACCTGGAAACCATAGTTCTCGGCAAACTGACACAAGAACAGAAAATCAAACACTGCATGTTCTCACTCATAGGTGGCTGTTGAACAATGAGAACACATGGACACAGGGAGGGGAGCATCACACACTGGGGTCTGTCAGGGGGAAATAGGGGAGGGACAGTGCGGGGTGGGGAATTAGGGAGACATAGCATGGGGAGAAATGCCAGATATAGGTGATGGGGAGGAAGGCAGCAAATCACACTGCCATGTGTATACCTATGCAACAGTTTTGCATGTTCTTCACATGTACCCCAAAACCTAAAATGCAATAAAAAAAAGAAGAAAAGACTAGCCGACTGGAACCTCCTGAATCACCTTCCTGTAAATAGCATGCTTGGTATTGGGGAATCTCTCCAGAAAACACTGTTTTTACTTAAACAAGATCACACCCCCACCCCACTCCTCCGTCCGGAGACCAGAAACCTTTCACATTTAGCTCCTAAAGCTATAAACCCAAAATAACTTTCATATGTGATTTCTAAAACTGTAAACCCAAGGCTAGAACTGTAAACCCAAAACACTTTTACCTGTAATTTCTAAGGCTGTAAACCTAAGATTCTTTCATGTGTAATATCTAGAGCGTAAGCCTGTATAAAGGCAGACCCTCTTATGGTTAGACGATCTGGGTTATTTAGACAAATCATCACCTGGCTCCCAGCCGTAATAATAAACTCCTTCCTTTCCCATTCAGTGTTCGAGAGCTCTGTTTCTCATATGTATGTATGTATATATATATATATATATATATATATATATATATATATATGCATATGTGCATGTATGCGTTTCATGCAGAGATGAGATGGATTTTTAATCAAAACTTTCTCTGTTCCTTATTATGAATTTATGTCTTTTCTTCCCACACCTGTCATGATGTCTTTTTAGTGCCATGCAGTAGAAATTAATGTAATACTAAGATCTGCTTACCATATTCTGCAGTATACCTTGTTCCTAATGTAGGAATATTTCTAGAACGTTTGGAAGCTGTCAAGATTTTTTTCGTTTAATCATTCAGGCTCCATAATTCCTTTCCATTTCTTTGCATTGACTGAGTAAATGCATACTTGGCTTAGCGAAGGAACTATCATGATGTGATTGTATATTATAGACAGACATCCAAGAACCTGCCTAGCAACCCATATGGATAAATCAGAAACATTAAGAAGAGAATAGTGCAGCTCCACAGTTGTTGAGGATAATTGCTCTTCACACAATAGAGATGGAGAAAAGAATATATATGAATACCTTCTTTTTCCTAATCATTAAGTTGAACCAGATAAAATATTTAAAATTTTTTATTCTACAAAAGCAGTAATTTCACATGGCTCGATCTAATATCCTTCAGTTATACTCTAGATGCTCAGAACGTGATACTGCAATGTCTCACAATCATCTTCTATCTCTGCTCCACCTGTACTCTAGAGATTTTATTTCCTCTGCCTTTTGCACAAATCAATTATCCCCTACCCATTCTCCTCTGCTAGAAGACAATCTGAGATCTGTAATCTCTCATAGTAAATAGAATATCATTCTCATTTCACCTCTGTGAGGCTTAGCTCTCACCCTCAGGTCAATCAGACTCACTTCTGAGCTGTAAATATCTATTTCAAAATCTCATTTTTGAAATACTCTAATGAAAACAGCCCGGGCTTTTGTAAGCCAAGCTTGGTGACTGTGCCTTTATTAAAGTTGAGAGGCTCTTTACTTCACAGAGACCTCCCTCTATATGAAGTTCCTTACTCTGTGGGGAAACTGTGGAATAACATCTTAATTCTCACTTGAGTTTTTGAACTCCAGAAAAGTTTTTCATGTCTCTTTTTATATAAGCTGGTGGCAGTTTTCCTGCCTTTCAGTTGAGACAATATTAGAAAGAGAAGTGTCAGAATATGTCATAGCTCCAGTCTTAGACTAGCATTCATAACGTTCTACTCTGGCATATAAAAGCCTTGTGATGGGAAAATGACAACAGTCTGGAGCTTTTCATGAGACACTGGCCTACCTGAGAGTGCAACTTACACTCAGATTATCTCTGGAAAAATCTCTGATCTTTATATCTACTTAAGCTACCAGCACTAATTACATCACCTAAAAATTTCCGAATTTACAGCTTCTCCTAGGTCCCAGGAAACCTAGGAAATCTGTGGTAGTTCCCCAGAAAGAAAACTGAAAATTGCATATGTGGTCACTGTGTGTCACATTTGATTTGATGTGACAAGTCATATGCCTTCAGAATGTGTATTGGACCTTTCAGAGCCCACGACCAAGGCACTCTGTTATGATGTAGATTCTAGACAAGCTGTTTTGTCAATAGGGCATCAGTAAGTATGATACAAGCTGTGGCTTAAAGAGTGACTGTACATTTGAGGCTTGCCCTCTTTCTCTTTACTTGGATGTATGAAATCAAAATGTGAATGAGCCTGAGTTAGACTCCACTCAAAGAAACCATTTTGAATAGAATTAAAGCCTCCCCGCCGACAGCCTGCAAACCGCCATACGTATGAATGAGGCCATCTGTTTTAGTCATTTCATGCTGCATAATAAATCATCCCCAAACTAAGTGGCTTAAAACAGCACTCACTTTTTTTTCTCTCCAGAATATGATATTTGAGTAAGGCTTGGCAGGAATAGCTCAACTCTTCTTCACTTGTTGTCAGCTGGGACAGTTTAAAGGCTGCAGGCGAAAATAATCTGAAGATTCACATCTCTCTGGTGGTTGATGCTGACTTTAGACTGGGTGTGTCAGTTTCTCTTTGGGGGGACTCTGTCTTTTTTCTCTGGGTGAGCCCGTATGGATTTCCTCTCTGTGCGGTTGGTTGGAAAACAGATGTCCTAAGAAGCAAAGCCAGAAGAAACTGTGTAGCCTTTTCTTAACCTAACCTTGAAAATCATGCATTTCAGACAGACCTACCCAAATTCAATAGGAGGAAAAGATGTATCCTCAGTGTAGGAATATTGATATCGCAAGGTAAGGACAGCTTATGGGATGACATATTGGTGGGGTTGTGTTTGGAAAATACAATCTACCTAACTACCATAGACTGTCCAGTCCCAGCTTACTGGCCAGCTGACTTCAGAGCTTTAAGCGAGCCCATAAGACACCAGTGTTCAGACTGATTCAGCTGAGTCCAGGCCAAGTTGCCAACCCAGCATACTGTAAGCTGACACATGATGGCTTTTTCAAACCTCTACATTTTGAGAGGCTTGCTATGCACCAAAGGATGATACGGTAATTGATACCCAGAGGCATGGTGATTTTATGACAAAATCTCAAGTGTATGGTATTGGTTTGGGATCAGTAAGTGAGCAAAGGATAAAAAAGCAATCAAGAAGCTGTTGGAGATGGCTACAAAAGCAGCAAAGAAAACTGAGAGTAGCTGAAAAAATGGAGAGCAAACTCTGGAGAGGCTAAAAAAGTGATGAAGATTCCTTTAGGGCTTCCATATACAGAACCACAGCTATCACTTTGCTGGGATTAGCATTGTTACAATATTTCTACCATCTCAAATATTACTTTTACTCTGTCCATAAAACTACATTTGTGGCAAATACCATCTAGGGGCCTGAAATCTCTTTATTTTACAGCAGTTGATCTTCAAATTTTACCCCCTGCAGTAAGGAAACACTGTAATGCCTTATCACCTCTGTTGCATTGTAGCTGTTTTCTAACATAATTGGAGGAGTTGGCATTGTAGTAATTTCTAACTTAGGCAATCTTGAGTTTTCTCTTGCACCCAAGTCTCCAAAATTATTTTATGAAGCATATATGTTTAAATTCTAAAATACACATGCTATATTTTTTGAGTACCCAGAAGATGAAAAAAGCATGAAGACTTCTGGAATAGGAGTCCTCATAATTTTTCCAAAATATACAGAGCTCTTAGAATTTGCCTGCTTTTAAGCATGCCTACATCTTGGTGCATGTGACAGAAGTTAGTTCAAAATTGCTTACAAAATGGCACACAAACTTGAAAGAATGGAGGTAGATCTGGTTCCAGAAAGCACTCACTCTGTGGCTTCAATGATTTTGTACCGCTATCTGAGCTCTGTTAGAGCAGGCAGATAGCTAGACATGAGCAGAAGAGGGGGGTCCCTGAGAAATGGGAGGTCTGGAACATGTCACACCCAGGATCACCCAAAACATGCATGCTAGATGTGAGCAGAGGAGAGAGGAAATACCTATGCTGAAAGGAATGCTCCTTAGGATATTCAGTAATCATTCACATTGCAGTTAACATGTCAGAATGTCACTAGGTGCATGCTGATAAGGGGAAGAAGGCAAAGGAGGAAGGAAATTCCTGAGATAATGCAGGTGAAAGTTGTGTCCAACTCCTGGGCATCACATGCTCACTACCTAATAGTAAGGGAGGGTTCCATAAGCCTGGAGTTGGAACTAGGCGGTGGCGGAGGAGAATGGGGTGGGGTACGGGGAAGCTGAGGACTTAAGGAGGAAGTGGGAAAAGTAGACAAAGGAAAATGCTAAGACTTAAGATAGAGGCAGGAACCTCAAGAAATAATCTACCGTAAAAACCCAATGCAGAAGTCTCGGATTGCTGCTGGCTGACTCCTTTTTAGCAGCCTACTCTGCCTCATATTTCAAAGTGTACTCTCTCTCTCTCTAAATAATCCCTCTGCTCAATAAATTATCATTCTTCGGGGGGCATAGGGGATGTAAATTAGTTGCTCGGCAAAATCTTTCTCCCCAATAAAACTAAGAATTGAGGATTTCTCTACCTCCTGGTGACAGCTCTGTTTCTCTTTTTGTGCTGACATCAATTCCTTCCTACTTCATGCCTATTTCTTTTCTTTCTTTCTTTTTTTAATTTTTTAAAATTTATTTGTATTATTTTTTTAAATTTTACTTTAGGTTCTGGGGTACATGTACAAATCATGCAGGATTGTTGCATAGGTACATACATGGCAATGTGGTTTGCTGCCCCCATCCCCCTGTCACCTATAATCTGACATTTCTCCCCATGTTATCCCTTCCAAACCTCCCCACCCACTGCTGTCCCTCCCTTAACCCCCCACAACAGACCCCAGTGTGTGATGCTCCCTCCCTGTGTCCATGTGTTCTCATTGTTCAACATCCGCCTGTAAGTGAGAACATGTGGTTTTTGATTTTCTGTTCTTGTGTCAGTTTGTTGAGAATGATAGTTTCCAGATTCATCCATATCCCTACAAAGGACACAAACTTGTTTTTTATGGCTACATAGTATTCCACGGTGTATATGTGCCCCATTTTCCTTCATGTCTATTTCTTGTTTAACATCCTTCTAGTACCTCAACACCATAAAATAAAGCTTATATTTCCTGTTAGTGATAACAGAAAATGTAGAGGAATAGGACTCTGGATTTTCTTGATTTACATGCCCATCTTATACCAATCACAGTAGCCGGGAGAGTTAAATGCTCAGAGGTTATCCTGGGTCACATATCTACTTACACCTGTAATGAGAAGGAAGAATCAGGCTCATCAGAGCATTATAGCCTACAAGTAAGAGAGAGCTGGCTCTCCAAAGGAATGCTGGAGAGAAATACAATCATATGTCTGATCCAACTTCAAACTTTCTGTCATATCTGGTATCCCAATTTTGTCTCTTAGCTGTATAACTATGTTTGTCTTCTCTTTTCACTATTTTTGGAGGGATGCTTACTGAGAGAGCTTGGCTGCCTTTATATCCCTGAGATATTCCAGCTCATATTGGTCTCCAGTGTCCCAAGCATGAGTGCACTACCATGCCTAATTAATTTAAGGGTGGTGAATCTTGGCCCAGCTCTCAGCTCTCCCTTTCTGTGGGAGATTATGGCCTACGATCTAAAAAATTATGGAAACGATGAAGACGTTGATGAGTGGCAAGGTCGAAATAAATAGAAAATACAGTCGAGTTACAACAGTTTAAATTCTAATCTTTTTACAAGCTTTACTTTTGTTATCCTTGTTTTGATTTGTTTTCTAACCACTACACCACCAGGGAATCCACAAGCTTCGCTTTTGAAGGCATGCTCCCATAAAGGTGTCTTCATTCATTAAAATTGTCCTCTGTAATGTCATGCATAAACCTATTTCTCTGCTTAGTCTACATGGACCACTGTGAGGGGGGATCATAGACAAAAACCTCCATAGATTAAATAACAAAAGCTATGATAGAAAAATTTATTGTATTAGGAAATGATAGATTATAATTTCAGAGTTCTTTGTAGACAATGTTTACTTGAATAAGTTTAAATAAATATTTGCATAGACTTACCTTCTCAAGTAAACAAGTTATTTTGAATCTCTGAGAACTAACGGGTTTAGAATTAGGTTGGGCAGGAGATACATATATGCATGTGTGCTTGTGCATTTGTGTGTACATATGTGTAAGGGGGTTGTGGGTAGATGGAGTTTTAATTTATTAAACTTTACTGAAGTAATTTCTTTAAGTGGACAAGATAAAGTTGGGCAAAGAAAAAATATGATATTGTTCAAATATATTGGCTAATTAATGTGCACTAATATTGATTATTCAGACACTAAAAGGATCAGAACAAGCCAACTACAAATATTAACATGGCTTAATTAAAATTGTTCATTAATTCTTGAAGAAATATCAAGAGATATGCACAAAGGCTCCTTTTATGTGCTTTCTACTAATGCCAAAGAAAAGGAGATTCAAGTGATGAAAGGTGCTTAAAAGGATAATATCTGCTTTGCCCATACCTTATGCTTGATTTCTTCTAGTCATGATTGGATATTATCAGGCCTTTCCTTCAAATCTCTCCATCAGTGTACAAACGCTTTTTGATGAATATGCCCTTAATGTTTCATTTGCATTGCCCTTCCTTGTAACACTAATAAACAACAACTGCTATATTTTTAAAAAAGAAGTATACCATAAACCTCTCTGTTTTCTTCTTATGTGAAGTGCCGTTCCTTGGGGAAAGCAATTTATATAAAAAGATAGCATCCAAGCATTGGAACTCAATTTAATTACTCTATGATGATTTCCACAAAGCTTCCACAGGCTGTCAAAATGCAATCTAAACTCCCAGCAAAGTATAAACTTGTGAACTTTCAGGTACCTCTTGGTTTTTTTCTCCTACTCCTAGACATTGAGTTTCTGAAGACTGGAAAGGAACTTTGTTTTACTCAACTTCCAAAGTATTGTATGGCTGTGGCAAAAAAGTTGAACTGTGAGTTGCTTAATATATATTTTTGTGGGTTTAAAATATATAGATATAAAACCACATGTTCGTTCAAGTCCACCACTAATTAATAAGGAGAATGTACTAAAAATAAGGTTATGTTGTCTCTAGTGTACACCAAAGTCTTTCCTTTCTATTTCTGTTTTGCAGTAAATAAACCCAGGCAGGCCTTCAGAAAAATTGTAAATCTAGGAAAGCTAGGATTTAGAGTTCATAGTCTTTCCATACGTTGTCTTTTGGTGAACAAAGTGTATCTCTCTCTCTCTCTCTCTCTCTCTCTTTCTAACAAGAATCCCATGGCTAACATAAGTCCTTGCCTACCCACTTTTCTCTATCAAAATTATTTATTTCAATAAAGATATATTGAATACTTTATGTTCCAAAGACAGTATTAGGCACATGCAATAAAAATCTGACCTAATAATACCTAGTATGAAATAGATTTCATGATTGAGGCACAATAGCACTGGTTAATTTGTTTCCTGTTTTAAAATCCATATTTTATTTGTGCACATTCAAAAGCAAAGTATTCCCTTTCACTCACTGTGATTGCTATTTTGTTTTTGTAGAAATAAAATCAGATGCGGTTCATATAATACTTCTTTTTCTCTAAGGTAGCACCAGATGATGTAAGTTGGAAAAGTACTGCATAGAATGAACTCTGAAAAAATTAAAATGAATAAATATTTTTTCTACCCCTTGCTTAATATCACAAAATCTCATGAAATATGGAGTAAATGCCAAAAAGACATTTTGCATAAGAATTTCCCAGCCTTGAAAATATTTGCAGTTACCTTTTCCATTAGGAATATACAAGTCTTACAAATTTTATAAGATATGCTTAAGTGAATAACCTTGTATGGTTTTAAAATGGTGTCTACAATCAATGTTATAATTCAGTGGACTTAAATGATTAAAACCTGGAACATTTGTTTGCTTATAATAGTTTTTTCCAGGAAGTTTTTGAGTATGTATATGAATTTTAAGTTTGTATAACTGTTTTACTCATTTATATGTAAGAAGTGATTTATTTGAACTACATATAGATGAGTAGGAATGATATTTGGGATCACAGTTAAAAATCGTTTTCAGTTTACAGCCTTTTTTGGTCATCTGGGTCAAAATAGAGCAAAAATCATCATCTACTTTATTTGAAATTTAATTACTCTGATCAATGTAGGTGGACAATTCAAGTATCTAGGATGACCTATGATGTATGTTTGTAAAGTTAATTATTTTGCTTAAATTATTTGGCAGATGATTGGTTTTAACTCTATTATGTCATAATGTGCTCCATCTAAAAATTTCCCCATTGGATATGTATGAACTATCAAACAAGCCCATTTAGTCTGTAATTGTCCTGTTTTCCCAATTTAATCTGGCACAAATCACAGATCACTATTTATGAACCCTAGAATGTAGATTATTCTCAGCACGTATATTCATATTTGTATTATTTAATGTATATTACTGTCTCTTCCCCATAAAATAAGATTCATAGTTTTGTTCACTATAATATAGCCAATGTCTAGAACATTACTTGCCATGAGTAAGGATTCATGAGTTTTATGAAAGAAACATAGGAAAAAGAAAAAGAAAGAAAGAAAGAAAGGAAGCTAGCAAGCAAATAGGGTTGATGAGGCTCTTCTCAAGGATTTAGGATTGAGAGGAGGCTTGTGTGATTATTAAACTTCCACCCAGAGTTCTCTACTAGTTCTATATTTGTACGCTCAGATGATATAAGAATGGAAGAAAGAAACTACTCTTATATTTGGTAATTCTCAGCCAAAGGGTCACAACTTACATAGCAGTATTTTTCCTACTCTTGAGGGATAATCAAGTTTGGTTAATTTGTGTTGACCTCTCAGTGAGCAGAACTCTGTGAACATATTATTTATATATTATTTATATAAAACCTGAGCTTTCTTCTTTTTTATTTAACCAACCAATGGTCCAAACAACAGTACTTACGAAGCGCTGCTATGCATTAAGTATGTAAATCTTAGCAGTAAATATTTCAGAAATATCAGAGTGTGTAGGAAACTTAGAAGTCTACCCACCAGTCAAGAATTTCAATGACTTTTATAAAATATTGCATACTTGGTGCTACTTGAGGCAATTTATTCCAGTTCCAAATAAAAATCATTAGAAATATATTGGGAAACAATAGGGGAAAAGAATGTCTTCATAATTTCAATTGTGTTTGACTCACTGGAAAAGCACTAGAAAAATAGCATCTACACCTAAACCTGGCTGTGCTATTTGCTGTTATCCACCTGAAATTAAGTATAGGGCAATTCTGAAGAAATAATGAATCGTTTTTTCATATTATAAAAATGAGCTCCCCAAGAGCAAAGTTGTCTCAACTGCAGAGACAATCAAAATAGAGAAGTGAAGATGTACAAAGCAGTTTTTGACTATTGTTTCCAGGAAGCCCTGGATAACACCATCTACCTGTTGCTGAAAATGTTGTAACTTTAGTGAGTTTCCAGTAAACTATACTTAGACTGATGGTGGCCACATCCCTCAGAATTACAAATAATATAGGGAGCAGCTGCTTAGTTCTGGAGAGATACGAGACTCTATAAACCTCAAGAGATTTCAAGGAATTTTTCCAGCCATTATTACTGCCATATTATATAATGCTATCATACTAGGTTGTGGTAAACATAAATTAATAAATGTTTGTGGTCTTCCGTCTAATCTTTTCTACATCCTGATCTATATGGGATATCTACTATGTCTGTATTTTTCTTCAAATCACAAACTTTTCAGATATGTTCCCCCAAATTCTTAATTTTCATGATATAGTAAATTAATAAATTATAATAAGAAAATGGATACTGTTAATAACAGTGACTCACAGTGCTATTTACTCTTCCAAATAATCCATTTTATAAATTAAAAGTTCATGACACAAATTGGATAAAAACAAACGTGTCATTTGTATCCTGTAGTAATTCACTAAATACTTCATCCTACTTGCCTCGATCAAAAATTATTTTTCCTTCAAAGATCCTGCTGACTCTAATATACTCTCAAGAAAATTCTACTTATTTTTTTTATTCTACAGGTACCTCTGAGCTTTTTGTGGGAGTAGTGTTGGTTTTTTCATACTTCATTTTTTAGTATGTTAATCTTTCACTCTCAGAAAAAAAACACTGAAGTCATTGTTGTTCAATAAAGGGTACTATCTCTTCCTAAACTCAATGTTATCAATTTTTTATCTAGTCAAAATAATTATTGAATCATCTAGGATTCTTTGAAGACTTTTGGACCTGGATAGATTCTTCCCTATACCTCAGGTTATGTCACTACCCTATTTGATTTCACTGGCCATATGACTCATATTTCCAACCATATTACCTTTCAGATCCATGGATTCTTGTAATACTAATCTATAAAGTCATGATACTCTTCTCCAGGTTAAGTTGGCATCAAATGTTTATAGTACTATCCTATATATTGGAGAACAAAATGTTTTCTTGTTAAACTTCTAATTTCTAATATAATATCTTATATTTTATCCTGATACCTCAATCTGTTTTTTCAATTATATCAAGACTATAGTTCCCATTTTATCATCAGTCTGTTATCTGTCTGCCTATTTATCTATCACCTAACCATCCATCCATCCCTCAATATATAAACTATTTTCTGTCTAGAATTTCTTCTATACCCACCTAGATTACATAGTACACCACTTAAACCATAAGTCAGAAAAATGTATTTTTTAAAAAATATATTTTATTGCACTTTAGATTCTAGAATACATGTCCAGAGCATGCAGGATTGTTGCATAGGTACATATGTGGCAATGTGGTTTGCTGCCTCCACACCCCCCATGACCTATATTTGGCATTTCTCCCCGTGTTATCCCTCCCCAACTCCCTGCCCCCCGCTGTCCTTCCTCTAGTCTCCCCCAACAGACCCAAGTGTGTGATGCTCCCCACCCTGTGTCCATGTGTTCTCACTGTTCAACACCCGACTATGAGTGAGAACATGCCATGTTTGATTTTCTGTTCTTGTGACACTTTGCTGAGAATGATGGTTTCCAGATTTATCCATGTCCCTACAAAGGACACAAACTCATCATTTTTTATGGCTGCATAATATTCCATAATTTAGTAATATTTTATATAAGCCACTTTGATGAAATTGTAAAATTAATATAAATTGATTTTCATACCATTCATATTTGTATCACTTTAATCAACACGTTGGTGAGGAAATGAGAAATATGAGCTCTCATAAATTGCTTCTGAGAGTGCAAATTGCCACAGCCATTTCTAAGAAATAAATTGGCAAAATCTGGAAAAATTGGAGATAAGATTACCTCATAACTTAGCACTGCTCACAGCCTTGATATGCCTTATTTCTTAATTCAAGTTAATTTAATTTCAAGTTTTAAAAACTATAACAATTTAAAATCAATGGCCAGATGCAATGGCTCATGCCTGTTATCCCAGCACTTTGGGAGGCCAAGGCAGGCAGATCATCTGAGCTCAGGAGTTTGAGACCAGCCTGAAAAACATGGAAAAACATCATCTCTACTAAAATATAAATTACCCAGATGTGGTGTGTGGACCTGTAATCCCAGCTACTCGGGAGGCTGAGGCATGAGAATCACTTGAAACCTGGAGGCACAGGTTGCAGTGAGCCAAGATTGTGCCATTGCATTTCAGCCTGGGCAACAAGAGTGAAACTCCATCTCAAAAAAAAATAATAATATATATATGTGTGTGTGTGTGTGTGTGTGTGTGTGTGTGTGTATGTATATCTTAATTATTTCATTTTTAAAAGTTTACAATAATGGGACCAAGAATGTACAATTTAATGAAGAATTGTCAGAAGAAGTTTATATGTTTTCCACTGAAAGAAAAGTAGAACAAAATGAAATTTCACTTTTCCATTTAGTTATCCCATGACCTTAAGGGCGTTGCATGTTCTTAGAGATTATTGCCTCATTTGTAAAATATGAAAGGATGAACTATATGATCTTGAAATTGCATCCAGTTCTTTTATTCTGTAATTTCAGTGGACTACTAGTTGAATCTCATTCTCTAGGTTGTTATCTTTTATTTGATTAAATCCAAATGTGTGAATTCCTTCTATATTTTTTAAAATGAGTTTTTTCTATTAAGCTGTGCTGAATCAGATCTCTAGTCTACATTTATTATTTGAAGATATAGAAGACATAATATAGCATATTCCACTTGTTTACAATGTTTTTAAATGAAAGATGCAAATAAAAGAATTTGCTAATGAAGCAAGTCATGTTCATGTATCTTTTTTATATTGATACTAATAAAATTTTGTGATGTCACAATTAAGAAAGTAATAAATATATTTTTCTGCCTGGGGGTCTATGTAAGGTCATTAACCATAATTTGCATTAGCCATTATTTTCTTTTGTAATCATCCATTATTTCAATTATTTGTTTAATTAATGAAATTTCTAAATAATACAAAGAAATTTTACAGTTTGACTCTGTAAAAATTAATTCAACATATCCTTCAGGTTTTTATTTTCCATGAAGTGAGTGTATATAATTAATTTTCACATGACATTCTTATCACACTGTTTGTTCATTGTAGTCTGATTTGGAAATATTGAACAATGAAATTATAATCCAAATAAACACTGACATTAGTGTCCTCAGCAAATATTGCCTCTGAAATTGATTTGGATGAAATAACATTAGTGACATGAGCCCCAGGTCATTTTTCTCATCTTAATGCTAATAACTATTCAAACCTCTCTGAAAAATATTTCATTGACCAACTGAAATACATGATACCAAAGCACTTTCTCAATTGTACAGTGTTGAGATATTAAATAAGGTTGAAAATAAGTTAAATAAGCTATATTGTCAGTTGTTGTTAGTGCTTAGTGACTGAAGGAGAGCTCGAAGGACAATAATCTCTGGGACCTAGTTGGTTGTTATGGTCTGAATGTGTCCCCTAAAATATATATGTTGAAACTTAATTGGCCCTGCTTTGTGGAGGTGATTAAGTGTTGAGAACTTTCCCTTCATGAATGAGATTACAGACCTTATAAAAGAGATGGGATGGATCTGTTTATCTGTTGTGCCCTTCCGCTATGTGAGGACACAGCAGAAAGTCCCATCTTGGAAGCAGAAAATTGTCCTTACCAGACACTGAATCTTCTGGCACCTTGATCTTGGTCTTCTCAAGCCCCAGGAATGTGAAAGGATAAATTTCTATGATTTACTAGTTACCTAGTCTGTTATATTTTGTTATAGCATAAGGAACAAACTGAGACCATGGTAAAAATGGAAACCGAGGTATGGAATAACACTTTGGGCAATTTTGGGGCCTTGAGAGGAGGTGTCCTCGGGTCTTAAATTTTTCAGCGGAGATCTTTCTTCCAGCCTCCCCCAATAGAATCTATGTCTTTTTGCCAGGGTGACTGTCTGTTGGAGAAAATATAATAATCAGTCTGTCTCGGAACTAGTGGACAGTGGTTCTGAACTGACACTAATTTCAGGAGACCCAAATGTCATGGTGGCCCACCAGTTGAAATAAATCACATGATCATCTGAATGGGGAAAAGTTTTAGCTCTCAATGGAAATGCTTTCAACTTTTCCCCATTCAATACGATATTAGCTGTGGGTTTGATAAGGGGCTTATGGTGCTCAGTGATCAACGGTGCTTTAGCTCAGGTCTGTCTCCTAGTAGGCTCAGTGAGTCCCACAGTGGGTTCCTGTAAACATTCTGTGGTTATTTCTCTAGTTCTAGAATGAATCATTGGAACAGACATACTCAGCAGCTGGCAGAATCCTCACATTGGTTTCCTGACCTGTGTAATAAGATCTGTTACAGTGGAAAAGGCCAGTGGTAGAAAGTAGAATTGCATCTATCTAGTAAAACAGAAACAGACACACACACACACACACACACACACACACACACACACACACACACTCTCTCTCTCTCTCTCTCTCTCTCTCTCTCTCTCTCTCTCTCTCTC
>NW_022436992.1:7581340-7602958 GCF_009761245.1 Sapajus apella | reverse complement strand
CTCTCTCTCTCTCTCTCTCTCTCTCTCTCTCTCTCTCTCTCTCTCTCTCCCTCCCCCTCCCTACCCTCTCCCTCTCCTAGAGGGATTGCAGAAATTAATACCACCATCAAGTATTTGAAAGATGCAAGGTGGTGATTCCCATCAAAGCTCTATTTGGTGAGTTCATGTTACCAAACACCACCTGCTTCCTAAAAACCTATTTAAATAAAAAAAATAGAATTTTTACAAAAGATTGTAAAAATACACTGTCATTCTCCAAGATCTGTTTTCTTTAGAGGACAAATAGGTGAGCTGAACTACGTCAAATAGAAGTGGTGAGAGTGGCCATCTTTGTCTTGTTTTAGTTCTCAATGGAAATGCTTTCAACTTTTCCCCATTCAGTATTACGTTAGCTGTGGGTGTGTCACAGTTGGCTTTTATTACATTAAGGTATATCCCTTCTATGCTGATTTTGTTGAGGGTTTTAATCATAAAGAGTTACTGAATTTTATCAAGTGTTTTTTCTGCATCTATTGAGATGATCATGAGATTTTTGTTTTTAATCCTGTTTATATAGTATGTTGCATTTATAGATTTGCATATTTTAAACCATCTGTGGTATAAAATCCACTTGGTTATGGTGGATTATCTTTTTGTTATGCTGTTAGATTTGGTTTACTAGTATTTTGTTGAGGATTTTTCCATCTGTGTTTATCAGGGATATTGGTCTATAGTTTTCTCTTTTTTGGTATGTCCTTCCCCGGTTTTGGTATTAGGGTAATATCGGCTTTGTAGAATGGTTTAGGGAGGTTTCCCGCTTTCTCTCTTTTGTGGAATAGTGTCAATAGGATTGATACCAATTCTTCTTTGAATGTATGGTAAGAATTCAGCTGTGAAACTGTCTGGCTCTGGACTATTTTGTTGTCTTGTTTGCTGGCAATTTTGTTATTACCATTTCAATCTTGCTGCTTGTTATTGGCCTGTTCAGGGTTTCTGATTCTTCCTGTTTTAAGCTAGTAGGGTTGTATATTTCAAGGAATCTATCAGTATTTTCTAGCTTTTCTAGTTTATGCACATAAAGGTGTTGATTGCAGGTTTGAATGATCTTTAGTATTTCTGTTGTGTCAGTTGTAGTATTTCCCATGTTGTTTCTTTTTTCTTTTCCTTTTCTTTTTTCGTTTCTTCTTTTTTTTTTTAATGATATCTCACTCTGTCACCCAGGCTGGAGTGCAGTGGTGCAATCTCAGGTCAATGCAACTTCTGCTTCCTGGGTTCAAGTTATTCTCCTGCCTCAGCCTCCGAGTAGCTGAGATTACAGGTACACCATCATGCTGGCTCATTTTTGTATTTTTAGTAAAATGAGGTTTCACCATTTTGACCAGGCTGGTCTCAAGCTCCTTACCTCAGGTGATCTGCCCACCATGGCCTCTCAAAGTACTGGCACTACAGGCATGCACCACAATGTTCAGCCCTCCCATTTTGTTTCCAACTGAGCTTATTTGGATGTTCTTTCCTTTTCTTGGTTAATCTTGATGATGGTCTATCAATTTTATTTATCTTTTCAAAGAACCAGCTTTTTGTTTCATTTATATTTTGTATTTTGTTGTTATTGTTCATTTGTTTCTTTCAACTTTATTTAGCTCTGCTCTAATCTTGTTATTTCTTCTGCCGAATTTGGGTCTGGAATGTTCTCGTTTCTCTAGTTCTATGAGATGTGACCTTAGATTGTCTATGTGTGCTCTTTCAGGCTTTTTAATGTAGGCATTTAATGCTATGAACTTTCTTCTTGGCACTGCTTTTGCAGTATCCCAGATGTTTTGATAGGTTGTGTCACTATGACTGTTCAGTTCAAAGAGTTTTTAAATTTTCATCTTGATTTCATTCTTGGTCCAATGATCATTCAGGAACAGGTTATTTAATTCCAATGTATTAGCATGGCTTTGAGGGTTCCTTCTGGAGTTTATTTCCAATTTTATTCCACTGTGGTCTGAGAGAGTACTTGTTGTAATTTCAGTTTTCTTAAATTTGTTGAGATTTGTTTTGCAGCCTATCATATGATCTGTCTTGGAGAATGTTCCATGTACTGATGAACAGAATGTATATTTTGCAGTTGTTGGGCCGAATGTTCTGTAAATATCTGTTGAATACATTTGTTCTAGAATATAGTTTAATTCCATTTACTATACTCATCACTAGCAAGTACATTTGTCCTAGAGTATAGTTTAAATGGAATTAAACTATGCTCTAGGACAAATGCACACAACAGAAAGTTTCTTTGGTGACTTTCTGTCGTAATGACTTGTCTAGTGATGTCAATGAAATCATAGAATCCCCTACTATTATTGTGTTGTCTTCTATCTCATTTCTTAGGTCTGGTAGTAATTGTTTTATAAATTTGGGAGCTTCAGTGTTAGGTGCATGTATATTTAGGATTGTGATATTTCCTCTAGGACAAGGCACTTATCATTATATAATGTACCTCCTTGTCTTTTAAAGCTGCTGTTGCTTTAAAGTTTGTTTTGTCTGATATAGGAATAGCTACTCCTACTCACTTTTGATGTCCATTTGCATGCCATGTCTTTTTCCACCCCTTTGCCTTAAGTTTATGTGAGTTACTATGTATTAGGTGAGTCTCCTAAAGAGAGCAGAAACTTGGTTGGTGAATTCTTATCCATTCTGCCATTCTGTATCTTTTAAGTGGAGCATTTAGGCCATTTACATTCAATGTTAGTATTGAGATGTGAGATTCTGTTCTATTCACTGTGATATTTGTTGCCTGAATATTGTTTTTTTTTTTTCATGGTGTTATTGTTATATAGGTCCTATGAGATTTATGCTTAAGGAGGTTCTACTTTGGTATATCTGGAGGATTTTTTTTTTTTGAGATTTAGAGCTTTTTGTTGTCAGTCCTTATATTTCTAGCTTGCTAGTGATGAAGTCTTTCACCATTTGTTTGCCTGGAAAAGACTGTTCTTTCCTTCCTTTATGGAGCTTAGTTTTGCTGTATACAAACTAGTTGGCTGATAATTGTTCTGCTTAGGGAGGCTAAAAATAGGACCCCAATCCCTTCTAGCTTGTAGAGTTTCTACTGAGAAAATTGCTGTTAATCTGATAGGTTTTTCTTTATAGGTTACCTGATGTTTTTGCCTCACAGCTCTTAAGATTCTTCCCTTCATCTTGGCTTTAGATAACCTGATGACTATGTGCCTAGGCAATAATATTTTTGCAGTGAATTTCCTAGGTGCTCTTTGAGCTTCTTGTATTTGAATATCTATATTTCTAGCTAGGTTGGGGAAGTTTAATCAATTATTCCCTCAGATATGTTTTCCACAATTTTAGATTTCTTGTCTTCCTTGGGCACATCAGTAATTCTTAGGTTTGAACATTTAACAGAGTCCCACACTTCTTGGAGGTCTTGTTCATTATTTACATTCTTTTGTCTTTGTCTTTGATGGATTGGGTTAATTCAAAAGCCTTGTCTTCGAGCTCTGAAGTTCTTTCTTCTGCTTGTTTGATTCTATTGGTGAGACTT
Source organism: Sapajus apella (assembly GCF_009761245.1). Taxonomy (NCBI): domain Eukaryota; kingdom Metazoa; phylum Chordata; class Mammalia; order Primates; family Cebidae; genus Sapajus; species Sapajus apella. Next base: position 7,599,447 of record NW_022436992.1, on the reverse strand, counting down.
CTCAGTGCATTTTGCATTTCTCAAAGTGTGTCCTTGATTTCCAGAAGTTGTGATTGTTTTTTATTTATGCTACCCATTTCACTGAAGATTTTTTTCTTTCATATTCTGCATCATGTTTTCTATTTAAGTTGAACTTCACCTTTCTCTGGTACCTCCTTGATTAGCTTAATCATTGACCTTCTGAATTCTTTTTCTAGCAATTCAGAGATTTTGTCTTGGTTTGGATTCATTGCTAGTGAGGTGGTATGATGTTTTGGTGGTGTTAAATAATCTTGTTTTATCATATTATTAAAATTGTTTTTCTGGTTCCTTTTCATTTGGATAGACTATGTCAAGGGGGAGATCTTACACTCAAGACTGCTGCTCAGGTGCTTTTGTCCCACAAGGTGCTCCCTTGATGTGGTATTGACCCCCTTCCCTAGGAAAGGGGCTTCCTGAGAGACAAACTGCTGTGATTATTTTTGCTCTTCTGAGTCTAACTATCCAATGGGGTACCAGGCTCCAGGCTGGTACTGGGGAGTGTCTGCAGAGAGTCCTGTGATTTGATCCATATTCATGTCTTTCCTCCATGGATAACAGCACCTGCTCCCATTGAGGTGTTGGGAGTGACGTGGATTGTTGGGGTCCTTGGTTGTATTTTTGGTTAGTGCACTGGGTTTGGTTGGCCTTCAGCCAGGAGGTGGTGCTTTATGTTTAAAAGGTGGGGGGGGCAAATTATGATTATTTTAAAATTTGATTACAACCAATTTTGTTGACATTAAAATTAGAATAGTGAGGTGGCACTTTTGAGAGAGCATGAACCAAGGTCCCGTAGGGAGAATGCACACTTGCCCTAGGGACACCTGGTTAAGTATTCAGGATTCTCAGGTAGTGGCTAGAACCATAGAGCTCCCATGAGATTACAACCTTTTTCTTTAGCTACCAGGTCAGGTAGAAAAAGAACCTCAGGTGGGGGCAGGGAGAGGTGTGTCTGAGCTCAGACTTTTTGGGCAGGGATTGCTGTGGCTGTTGAGGGGCTTGGGGTGTGGTTCCTAGGCCAATGGAGTTACGTTCCCAGGGGGATTATGGCTGCCTCTGCTGCATCATACAGGTCATCCGGGAAGTGGGGGAAAGCCAGCAGTCACAGGCTTCAACCCACTCCCACACAGCCGGCAGTCCTAAAGGTTGGTCTCACTCGCACTGTGCCCCCACAATATTACTAAGTCTGTTTCCAGGCAGCCAGTACCCAGGGCTGATAACTTGCCCCAGATTGCAAGCCCCCCCACTGAGGAAGCAAGCAGACTCACAGCTTTTTAGTGTCTCTGGGAGCCTACGGTGGCGATCCAGTTCCTTCAAAGGGTCTGCAGATTCTCTTGGCTTTCCTGGTATGTTCCTGTAGTAGTTCTTGGAGCAAAAGTTGATGATGTGAGTTTCTCCACACTGCTCTCTGTTCATCGAAGTCGGAGCTGCAAGCTAGTCCTCAGAATTTTGTAGTTTTAGCCAAGCAGTGGACTCCAATTACAGCCATTGTTCCAGATGTGATTTTATTGATTGAGAAAATTAACAAATTCTATGGTATGAAGTTATTGCTCTGGCAAATGTCTTTTCTTCTATTCTTGTCAATAGGCACAACCAGAAGTAGTTCACATTCTGCTGATAAGGCCAGCAATATACCTTCACTCTCTTACCTAAGGAGTATATCAACTGTTTAGCCCTGTGTCATTGTTTAATTTGCATGAATCTAAATTGTCTTTTATCCCTGTATGATATTACACTAGTTCTTTACATGGATGACATTATGGTGATTGGACTTAGTGAGCAAGAAGTATGAACTACTGTATACTTATTGGTAAGATATTTACATATCATGGAGTGGGGCTTTCTACTTCAGTGAAATTTCTAGGGGTCTAGTGGTGTGGTTCATGTTCAGGTATTCCTTCTAAGGTGAGGGATAAGTTGTTGAATCTGGCCCCTGTGACAAACAAAAAAAGAGGAGGAGGAGAAGGAGGAGGTAGAGGAGGAAGAGGAAGAAAAAGAAGGAAGAAAGATAAAAGAAGAAGAAGAGGAGAGAAAACAAGATGAAATAAACAAAGAGGTCCAATACTGGGTAGACTTCTTTGGATTTTGAAGGCAATATATTTCTCATTTGGGTGTCTTATTATAACTCATTTACCAAGTGACCCAAAAGTCTTCCAGTTTTGAGGAGGCACAGAATACAAGAATGTTTTGTAATAGTTCCAAGTGGCTATAAATTGTGCTCTGACACTTCAGCAATATGTTCCAGGAGATCCCATGATGCCTAAAGTGTACATGGCAGATAGGGATATACTTTCTAGAGCCTTTGGCAGGCTCCTATATCACATGTGAATCACAGCATAAGCCCTTAGAATTTTGAAGCAAGGCCGGGCACGGTGGCTCACGCCTGTAATTCCAGCACTTTGGGAGGCCGAGGCGGGTGGATCACGAGGTCAAGAGATCGAGACCATCCTGGTCAACATGGTGAAACCCCGTCTCTACTAAAAATACAAAAATTAGCTGGGCATGGTGGTGCATGCCTGTAATCCCAGCTACTCAGGAGGCTGAGGCAGGAGAATTGCCTGAACCCAGGAGGCGGAGGTTGCGGTAAGCCGAGATCTCTCCATTGCACTCCAGCCTGGGTAGCAAGAGTGAAACTCCGTCTCAAAAAAAAAAAAAAAAAAAAAAAGAATTTTGAAGCAAACCTTTCCATCCTTTCTGGAAAACTATTCTTCTTTTGAGAAACAGTTTTTAGGTTGCTACTCAGCCTTGGAAGAGACTGGATGCTTAACCATGGGCTTCAAAGTTACTATAAAACCTGACCTGCCTGTTATAAACTGCTTGACCTACAAGCCATAAAGTTGGGCATGCATAGCAGTGCTCCTTCATCAAATGGACATCACATGTACCCAAGCAGACCCTGAAAACACAAGTAAATTACACGAAGAAGTAACTCAAATGCATGTGTTCCCCTCTACTTTCTTTACACTAGCTTGCAACTATGGTTTCACAGAAAAATTTCCTATGATTAGATGACACAGGAAGAGAAAACTCAGGCCTGGTTTAAAGAGGGTCCTGCATAAGATGCAGACCATGCTGAAAGAAGACCACTATAGCACTACAGTCCCTTTCTGGGACATCCCTGAAGGATAGTGGGGAAAAGAAATTCTCCAAAGAGAAGAATTTTGGGCAATTCACATGGTTGTTCATTTTGTTTAGAAGGAAAACATGGCCAGATGTGCATTTATCTACCAGGTAGCCAGTGGTTTGGCTAGATGACCAGGGACTTGGAAAAAGCATAATTAGAAAACTGGTGACAAAGAAGTCCATGGAAGAGATATGAGGATAGACTTCTTTGAATGAGCAAAAAGTGAGAATACTTGTGTTCTATTTGAATGCCCATCTAAAGGTGACGTCCGCAGAAGATGGTTGTAATAAATCAATTGTACAGGATGATCAATTTTGTGAATACCAGTCAGCCTCTTTCCCAGCCACTACTGTCCTTGCCCAATAGGCTTATGAACAAAGTGGCCATGGTAACAGGAGTAGAGATTATTCACCAGCTCGATGACATGGACTTTTAATTACCAAGGTAGACCTGGCTAAAGCCACTGATGAATGCTCAATCTTCCAGTATAGGATGGGACAACATCTCCAGGAGACTTTATATGAGCCAAATAAGTGGTACATAAAATGTGTCATTTCTCTCATAACTGGGATCACTCATTCAGGAATCAAGAGATAGAAATGGGAGTGGCACTATCCCTAGGGACTGACTACTATTTGTTTTTCTTCCTCTTCTCACAACCATATGCTATTTTAGCCCCAACGTTATAGTTCCAAAGAGAAGAATTCTATCAGGGAACACAACAATAAAATTTTATTAAACTGTAAGTGAAGACTGCCACTGGTCACTTTAGACTTCTCATTATTTTGAACAAATAAGCAAAAAATGGAGTAACTGTGTTGGCAAGGATAATTGATTTTGACTACCAAGGGGATATCACACTACTACTCCTCAATAAAGGTAAGGAGAAGTATGTCTTGAATAAGGAGATCCCTTAAGGTGTTGCTTAGTATTGCTCTGCGATTAAAGTCAATGAAAAATTACAACCTAATCCACACAAAACTGCTTATATCCTAGACACTTCAGGAATACAGATTTAGTTCCGCTCAACAGGTAAATAACCATGACCAGCTGAGGTACTTGATTAAGTCAAAGGAACATGGAATGGGCAGTGGAAGAAAGTAGTCATAAATCCCAGCTACTGCCACATGATCAGTTATGGAAATGAGGACTGTAATTGTCAGGAGCATTTCCTCCTTATTTTGTTATGAATATGTGTGTGTGTGTGTTTGTGTGCATAAAATCTTTGTTTTCTGCCCTCTCTTATGATGTAACATAAGAAGAATTGACTTTATATCATACTATTTCTCTTGTGAGAAAACAGTTAGTATGTTTTGGGTTATATACAAGACAGCTATGTTATGTTAGGTAGAAGTATTACTTTGATATTGTCTTTATTTGTAAATAATGTATAGTTTAAGGAGATAAATAGCAGTGTGAACTTGTAATGGTTAATTTTATTTGTGAACTTGGCTGAGTCACAGGGTGTTCAGATATTTGGTCAAAAATCACTCTAGGTGTTTCTGTGAGAGTGTTTTTTTATGAGATTGACATCAGTAGACTTGGGGTAAAACAGATTGCTTTCCATATTGTGGGTGGCTTTTATCCAAACAGGTGAAGGCCTGAATAGAGAAAAAAGACACCCCTTTCCCCTCCACACACACACACACCACCCCAGCAAAAGGGAATTCTCCAGCAGAATGCTGTCAACTTCACTTACTGCACAGGCTCTTCTGGTTCTACAGCAGATAGCCTTTGGAAGGAAGACAAACAGGCTGAGAACAAAGTTTTCTCCCATTTCCATACTACAAATTTTGAGCGTTCTCTGACCTGAGGATTTACTTCCAAGTGAGAAAGTGATGATGAGTTTTCTGAACCCAACATGTTCCTGAGGCTAATGATAATAGGAAGGGCCAAAAAGATAGTTATCCATGTGAGAAATAAGTTACCAAACTGATTGAGTCTATTATTACCAGAGTGGAAATCTAGACATACGTTTTGTTTTGTTTTGCTTTGCTTTGCTTTGCTTTGTTTTGTTTTGTTTGTTTTGTTTTGCTTTGAGTCATTCAGGCTGGCATAATCTTGGCTCACTGAAGCCTCAAACCCCTGGACTCATGTGATCTTATCTCAGATTCTTGAGTAGCTAGGACTATAGGCACACCAACACTCCTGGCTAATTTTCTTTCACTTTAAAAAAAATTTTTTTTTTATTTTTGGTAGAGATGGGGTCTTGCTGTGTTATTTGAGCTTGTCTTGAGCTCCTGAACTCAAGCAGTCTTCCTGTCTCAGCCTCCCAAAGTGCCACCATGCTTGACCTCCAGATATATGAATGCAAATTATTTTCTTAAGACAAAGGGACACTTCTTGTGTTGATTTAGCTTTGTCATACTAACTAGGAAGACGGGATTAGTGGGCCTATTTTGTTTTTCTCTTGCCAACCTCTTCTTTTCCCTGGGAAGCTGCTGTTTTCAACATCATGTGGTTCTTTCTGGTGGCACTGCCCCTCATGTGACCTCATCTACTTCTTTGCTATATTTGTTGGTATGAAATTCAAGGAGACCCACTGGAATTTTCTTAATATATTTTATTAACATTCACTAGGTTATAAACGAAAGAAAAAAGACTTGGGTTGTCAGTGGCTCTCTTCCCTTCCCTGTGGGGCAGTGAGCCATCATCAAAAGAGATGTAAATAAACAGGAACAAATGGCAAAGTCCAGCAGAGTTGAGTCAAGAAACCCAAGGCTTAGCAAGAAATTTTGTGGCCTTGTTTGCAACACTGAATCCATAATGCACACTGACATCATTTAAGCTGGTTTTAAGTTAGCTTATTTACCTCACATAAATAAAACGCTTAAAATAAGTATAACAACATGTAATGTATAACCAGGAATTGTTCTCAGTGATGTAGTAGAGAACAAAATGGGTAAAAAAAAATTCCTGAATCATATAAGGCTCATATTCTGAGAGGGGAGAGTAAACACAAGCATAAGCTTGAGTTTCTGGCAACCAAAATGAAAACTCTTTGTGAATATTATGGACTTCCTGCTTTTATTTCAACTAAGGGATGTAATGGACAAGGTTCAGGGGGGCAGAGGATCAGTTAGGGATTCCTTAAATAGTATAGACAGTGTTTGTTGTCACACTGTGAAAAGGTATTCATATCATTGGCTAGTGGATTTTATTTTCAAAATTAGATATATTCCAGAAAACAACCAAAAAAAAAGTTGTTTTTCTTGTATAAATTGTTATCTCTGGAGACAAAAACCTCTCATTTCAGATCGCCTTATCTTCATTTTGGACAGATTATATTTCATATATCCTACATGTAATTAAGGCTCTCAGCCCTTGACTGCAGCTGTTTATTTATCTGAGTGTGAACAAAAGATGACCATGTAGAAAATCATGCCATGAAGAATTTTAGATAATGCTTTTTGTAAAATGGAGACTTATTTTATAATACAGTTTTCCACTTCTTTTATCCACACTATAAAATAGGATTTGTGTATGTAGCATCTTCATAAAAAATAAAATCAGAAGGGCTCACTTGTAAGTTGTCCAGTAATAATGCTCTGAGAAATAATTGAATAATAAACAGTAAATACATGTTCTGAAAGATTATTGCCCTAAATTACAGAATGTAGGGAGTTTTTTTAAAAAAAATCAAAACATCTCATTATAGTTAGAATGTTTTATATAGAGCTCAACCTCTGAACTGTTAGTAGCAAAATTAAGATAATTAATATTTAGACATGAATTACATTTAGCATTAAAAGATTTTTTTTTTCTGAATGGATGAAAACTTCTTTATTCTTTTTAAGTAAGAGTAAAAGATTGAGAGACATTTCATCTTTGATAAGTTCCCAAGTAGTATTAGAAAAATATAGATAAGGGAGGCTCTATTTTCATAGTCATATGTGACTATGTATGCAAACTTTAGTTTTGTTTTTTATTTTTTTAGGAGAAAATGCTTTTATTCTGTTTCTAGAAACTACAAGTTGAAAAAAAAAAGACTGCAACGTAAATGTATTGACTTTGCCCATAATTTAACTGAATTAGATGTATAGAAGATTTGGGTTTAATGATGAGGCTTATACAGAGAAAGTGTCTCCTTTACGTGAGACTATGGTAAAGCTCAGAGACTTCAACACTCATTGTCAGGCTCTACATATCCTTCAGGGCTCATGGACTCTTTTCCTGCAACTCAGCACTGCTTAGGTATAGGACCTGGGGTTAGAGTTGTTTAAAAACTCAGTTGAATGCACTGGCATTTGGTAACAGTGTGAGTGATTCTCCAATGTTCTGTGACCTGGCCTGTCAGTCTTATGGTGTGACCGCTTATGTTTGAAGCTAGATTTATTTTCCAGTGACAGCGCCACTGCAAAGTCTAATTTTACACTTTGCAAACTCACAACCTGCTCTGACTTCCTGTAAGCAACTTCATGCCTACCTCCAAATATCTAACATCTTTTTCCTATATGATATGGTTTGGTTCTGTGTCCCTACCCAAATTTCATTTCAAATAGTAATTCTTATAATCCTCATGTGTCAAGGGAGAGACCTGGTGGGAGCTGATTGGGTCATGGGGGTGGTTTCTCTCATGCTGTTCTCATGATAGCAAGTGAGTTCTCATGAGATCTGCTGGTTATATAAGTGTTTGAGAGTTCCATATTCACACACACTCTCTCTCCTGTCACCTTGTGAAGAAGATGCTTGCTTCTCCTTCACCTTCTGCCATGATTGTAAGTTTCCTAAGGCTTCCCCAGCCATATGGAACTGTGCATTAATTAAATCTCTTTCTTTATAAATTACCCAGTTTTTTTGTATATCTTTATAGCAGTGTGAGAATGGACTGATGTAGGAAATTGGTACCAGAAGTGGGATGCTACTATAAAAATAATCTGAAAATATGAAAGGGATTTTGGAACTGAGTAAGAAGCAAAGGTTGGAACAATTTAGAGGGCTCATAAGACAGGAAGGTGTGAGAAAGTTTGGAACTTCCTAGAGACTTGTTGAATGGTTTTGCCCAAAATGCTGATACTGATATGAACAATGAAGTCCAGGCAAAGGTGGCCTCAGATGGAGATGAGGAACTTGGGAAACTCACTATGCTTTAGCAAAGAGTATGATGGCATTGCGCCCCTGCCCTGGAGATCTGTGGAACTTCTAAATTGAGAGAGATGATTTGAATTTGGACCTATGTTTAAGAGGGAAGCAGAGCCTAGGAGGTTTGGAAAATTTACAGCCCGACTATGTAATAGAAAAGAAAAACCCATTTGCTGGAAAAAAAAATTCAAGTTGGCTGCAGAAATTTGCATAAATAATGAGGAGCCAAATGTTAATTGCCAAATCACTAAGACAAGGGAGAAAATGTCTCCAAGGCATGTTAGAGATCTTCATGCCAGCCCCTCTTATCACAGACCCAGAAGCCTAAAAGGAAAAAATGGCTTCCTGGGCTGGACCCAGGCTACTCACTGTTCTGTGCAGCCTTAGGACGTGGAATGCTCCATCCTAGCTGCTTCAGCTCCAGCAGTGGCTAAAAGGGGCCAAGATACAGCTTGGGTTGTTGCTTCAGATGGTGTAAGCCCCACGCCTTGGCTACTTCCATGTAGTGTCAGGCCTGTGGGCACACAGAATTCAAAAACTGTGGTTTGGGAAGCTCTGCCTAGATTTCAGAGGATGTATGAAATATCTGGATGTCCAGGCAGAAGTCTGCCACAGGGGCTGAACACTCTTGCAGAATCTCTGCTAGGGCTGTACAGAAAGGAAATGTGGGGTTGGAGCCCCCACACAAAGTCCCCACTGGGGTACTGTCTAGTGGAGCTGTGAGAAGAAGGCCACCATCCTCCAGACTCCAGGATGATAGATCCACTGACAGCTTGCACCATGTGCCTGGAAGAGCTACACACAGTCAATGCCAGTGCATGAAAAAGCTCCCCAAGGCTGTGGGAGCCTATCCTTTGCATCAGTTTGCCCTGGATGTGAGACATGGAGTCAGAAGAGATCATTTTGGAGCTTTAAGATTTAATCACTACCCTGTTGGCTTTTGGACTTTCATAAGGCCTCTAGCCCCTTCATTTTGGCCAATTTATCCCATTTGAAATACAGCATCCCAATGCCTGTTGCCCCATTGTATCGTGGAAGTAACTAACTTGTTTTTGACCTTACAGGCTCATGGATGAAAGAGACTGCCTTGTCTCAGATGAAACTTTGGACTCAGAGTTTTGGGTTAATTCTAGAGTGAGTTAAGATTTTAGGAGACGGTTGGGAAGGCTTAATTGGATTTAAAATGTAAAAAAGAATGTGAGATTTGAGAGTGACCAGGAATAGAATTATATAGTTTAGCTCTGTGTCCCCATCCCAAATCTTATCGAGTTGTAATCCCCATTATCTCCACATGTTGAGGGAGAGACCCGGTGGGAGGCAGCTTCCCCCATGCTGTTTTCCTCATTCTGTTCTCATGATAGTGACTTCTCCTGAGATCTGATGATTTTATAAGTGTCTCACAGTTCCGTCTTTACACACTCTCTCTTTTCTGTCACCTTGTAAAGAAGGTGCCTACTTCCTCTTTGCCTTCTGCCATGATCCTATGTTCCTGAGGCCTCCTCAGCTATGCCAAACTGTGAGTTAATTAAACCTTTTTTCTTTATAAATTACCCAGTCTCTGGTAGTATCTTATTGCAGTGTGAGAACAGACTAATACACCATCATTTCCCAGGTATTTTTTATAGGTTCTATATCCACCCGACTATATTCACAGATCCTGTTCTATGACCTGAACCCCACCTTTCTGTCTCTAGCTCCAAATGCAATTCAGTCTCTTTGAAAATAATGGATAAATTAATGTGTTAACTGATAACAGCTCAGTTTATTTTCTATCCCGTGAGTATTATTTATATAGGAAGGAGATTGAATTGGGAAAGCTTGTATCTATGCTTTCTTCTATTTATACCAGATATATTATATCTTTTATTTCACTCTAAATTTATGAGCCCTCTTCCTATTTGAAATCAATTTGAGAGAGAACTTCAACCTTTTTTCATAGTATGAGGGAATATATCTTTTAGGGGAGTAGGAATGTTGGCATCTTTAAGAATTAGCTCTTACATGTTTTCTTTAAAAAATCAAAAGGATAATGTTTCCTTTTAAATTTTATTTATTTACTTATTTTTTGAGGCATGATCTTACTCTGTTGCCCAAGGTGGAGAGCAGTGGTTCAATTGTAGCTCATTGCAGCCTCGGCCTCTCTGGCTCAAGTGATCTTCCCACCTTAGCCACCAGAGTAGCTGGGGCTACAGTCATGCCCAACTATGCCCAGATAATTTTTAAAATTTTGAAAATCTTAAAGGAAGTCTCACTATGGTGCCTAGGCTGGTTTTGAGTTTCTGAGCTATCTCTAACTCCAAAGCAATCCTCTCACTTTAGTCTCACAACTGCGCAGATTATAGGCGTGAGTAACCAGGTCTGGCTAAGTTTTTTTGTTTGTTTGTTTGTTTTGTTGTTGTTTTAAATAAAACCTTTTGAAGGACTGTTAATGCTTACTTTAAGAAAGTAATTGAACTTTCAGAGGCTGAGGTGGGTGAATCATGAGGTCAAGAGTTCGAGACGAGCCTGAACAACCTGGTGAATCCCCATCTCTACTAAAAATACAAAAATTAGCTGGGTGTGGTGGTGCACGCCATAGTCCCAGCTACTTAGGAGGCTGAGGCAGGAGAATCGCTTGAACCTGGGAGGTAGAGTTTGCAGTGAGCTGAAATTGTGCCATTACATTCCAGCCTGTGTGACAGAGACTCCATATAAAAAAAAAAAACAATTGAAAAAGAAAGTAATTGATTGATAATTTAAAAATTACTATTGTCTTTGCAAAAAGTTAATGAAGTTATATTTAAAGTATGGGCCGATTTAAAAAGTCAGTGTGATTCAGTTGACTTAGCATGGATTAACTCCATGTTAGAGAAGATTCATCTCTTCCTTTCTAGAGAGATCCTTGGTTTTCCTTCTCATCGTTTAGAAACTCTGTCTTGGAACCTGAAAAACGTTGCCGAAATGATGACTTTGTACTGTCATGTGCCACATGAAAACATTTCAGGCAATGAGAAACTGCAAGTACAAGGGTGGTCCCATAAGTTTATAATGGAGCTTAAAATTTCCCATCATCTAGTGACATTGTAGCTGTGGCAACATCCCCAATGTATTACTCGGTTGTGGTGATGCTGGGATAAACAAACCTACTGCACTGTAAGTCATAAAAGTATGGCACATACAATTATGTATGGTATATGTTCTGGATAATAAATACTTACATAGCTAGTTTATGTAGTTACTATTGCTTTTATCTTTATTTTACACTGTACTCCTACTTACATATTTTTTTAAAGTTAATTATAAAACAGCCTCAGGCAAACCCTTCAGGAAGTTTTCCAGAAAAAAGCCTTGTTATCATAGGAGATGACGGCTCCACAGGTTACTGCCCCTGAAGACTGTCCAGTGGGACAAGATGTGGAGGTGGAAGATGGTAATATTGATAATCCTGACCCTGTGTAGGCCTAGGCTAATGTGTGTGTTTGTTTGTGTCTCAGTTTTTAACAAAAAAAGTTTAGAAAGTGAAAAAATGAATAATAAAAATAAAAAGGTACATAACAGGGATATAAATAAAATATTTCTGTGTCGCTGTACAACGTAGCTGTAGGGATATAAATAAAACATTTCTAGCGCCTGTACACAGCTGTAGCTGTGTTTGTGTTTTAGGCTATGTGTTAGTAGAAGAGGGAAACAGTTACAAAATTAAAAGTTTGCAAAATAAAAAAATACAGGAAGCTAAGTTTAGTTTTTGATTGAAGAAAGGATGATTGTTTTTAAAAGTTTGGTGTCACCTAAGTGCTCAGGGTTTTTAAAATCTACGGTAGTGTACAGTAATGTCTAGGCCTTCACATTTACTCATCATCACTCAGTTACTCACCCACAACAACTTCCAGTTTTGCAAACTTCATTCCTGGTAAGTTCCCTACACAGGTGTGCCATTTTTTTTCATCTTTTATATCATATTTTTACTGTACCTTTTCTATGTTTAGATATATCTAGAAACACAAATACTATGGTGTTACAGTTGCCTACAGTATTCAGAAGAGTAACATGCTGTTCAGGTTTGTAACCTAGGAGCAACAGACTATATTATATAGTCTAGGTGTATAGTAGTGTGTTTGTATAGTAGTATGTGACAGGGGTCTCTAACCTTCAGTACTGGTCTGTGACCTGTTGAAAATGGGACCACACAGCAGGAGGTGAGCAGCCAGTGAGGGAGCAAAACTGTATCTATATTTAAAGCTCCTCCTTATTGCTCATATTATCACCTGCGCTCTACTTCTTGTCAGATCAGTGGTGGCATTAACTCTCATAGAAGTGTGGACCCTAATGTGATCCGTGCATGCAAGGGATCTAGGTTGCGTGCTCCTTATAAGAATCTCTTGCCTGATGATCTATCACTGTCTCCCATCACCCTGAGATAAGACCTTCTAGTTGCAGGAAAACAAGCACAAGAGTCCCACTGAATCTACATTATGTTGTGTTGTATAATTATTTCATTATATATTACAATGTAATACTAATAGAAATAAAGTACGTAATAAATGTAATTGGCTTGAATCATCCTGAAACGATGCCCCACTCCGAGTCCGTGGAAAAATGATCTTCCATGAAACCTATCCCTGGTGCCAGAAAGATTGGGGACCACTAGTGTATCACATCTAGGTTTGTGTAAGTATACTCTATGATGTTCTCATAATCATGAAATCACCCAGCAATGAATTTCTCAGAACACATTTCCAACACCAAAGGACATATGAGTGTATTTACTTGTTCCCTCATCTGTTTATGGAACCTCAAGCTCTCTCAGCTTCAGGGTTCTCTATTTTTGTTGTTGTTGTTGTTATTTGTTTGTTTCTTCCTTTTTGTTTAATTACACTTGTTAGAACATATTATATATATATGTGTGTGTGTGTGTGTGTGTGTGTGTGTATATATATAATTGTAAGTTCAAATATAATGTCTGGCTTTGTGTTTAAGAGACAGAGTCATAAAAAGATGTTGTTTCCTGTCTCCTCACCTTGTGTAGCTTAAAAAAAATCTTAACTCTCTTCCTATAGTCTTTTTCTTCTTCTGTTTCCTCTCATTTATTCTTTCAAATTATTACCTTATATTTTAACATCATTCTTCAGCTCATTGTCAATATTATTCCTTCCTCTCTTTTTTTCTCTCCATTTGTCTCTAAAGAAGAATTAACCTGCTGTCAGTGATTTCTCTAATGCTAAACAAGTATTAAGGTCTGCACAGCTCCTGCCACTGAGAATGATAGGCAACATATTTGACCTCTCTAGTTAAATGAGGAAAGCATATAGGTAGAATATTTTTAAACTCACATCATAAACAGGTAAAGGTTTATTCTCTACTTGAAGAATACTAAGGCAGTTGCTTTTGTAATAGTAAATAGAAACAATTATGAAGTCTGGCCTATCTACCTCCTGCTGTCCCTCTGCTAGCCCCCAACCCCAACAGACCCCAGTGTGTTATGTTCCCCTCCCTCTGCCCATGTGTTCTCATTGTTCAACACCCACCTATGAGTGAGAACATGTGGTGTTTGGTTTTCTGTTCTTGTGTCAGTTTGCTGAGAATAATGGTATTCAGATTCACCCATGTCCTTACAGAGGATGCGAACTCATCATTTTTTATGGCTGCATAGTATTCTATGGTGTATATGTGCCATATTTTCCTTGTCCAGTCTATCATCGATGGGCATTTGGGTTGGCTACAGGTCTTTGCTATTGTAAGGAGTGCCGAAATGAACATACATGTGCATGTGTCTTTATAATAGAATGATTTATAATCCTTTGGGTATATACCCAGTAATGGGATTGCTGGGTCAAATGGAATTTCTATTTCTAGATCCTTGAAGAAGCACCACACTGTCTTCCACAATGGTCTAGCTAATTCGCACCCCACCAACAGTGTAAAAGTGTTCCTATTTCTCCACATCCTCTCCAGCATCTGTTTCCAGATTTTTTAATGACCGCCATTCTAACTGGCATGGGATTGTATCTCAATGTGGTTTTGATTTGCATTTCTCTAAGGACCAGTGATGATGAACATTTTTTCATATATTTGCTGGCCTAACCACCATGACATGTGTGTACCTAAGCAACAATCCTGCAAGATCTGTGCATGTACCCCATAACTTAAAGTACAATAAAAAAAAAAATTATGAAGTCTGAACAACTGAGAAAAAGGCCAAATGAGATCTACAATTTAGAATATTAATAGAAATGAGAGCACTGAGAAATTTAAACTACAGAAGGAATTGAGGAAGCACAGAAGCCCACCAGTGTCTGATTGCTTTTATACACTGACACTATCAGGGAGGCAAAAATTTGGTATTGCAAAGAAAGAGAAAGGTTTGAAATCACGTGAAGATCAGACTATCAGGAAGAGAAATAAACTGAATTTAAGGGTAGAAAATAATGAAGTGATTTTGAACAGACAAGCCTGGCTGTTTGAAAGATTTGACTCCTGAGTTCCCCTAAAGACACAGGTAAGATTAGCCTAGAGAAAAAAAACAAAACAAAATAACAAAGGAAAGGCCCTCTTCTTTTCCTGAAGTGCCAGGGTGCAGGATAGATGATTCAAATAGTGCCTTTTCCCTAATTTGCAATTACATAATTTACTATATGGCTAAGGGCTTCTTAGGGTTACAGTTGGATTGATGCCATTGATTCTACCTGAAAATATTCTCCTTATTGGCCTTACATTGTGTGTCATCTTTATTTCACTTCACATTCGTACTGTGCCAATTATAAATGGTTTAGCTGGGAAATAATGGAGCCATTGCCTATAAAAGGCATGTTATGTTTAAAATCCCTTTTCTTTTTGGGAATGATCCTCTTGTATTCTTTCACAAGTCAATTTATTATTTTATAAAAAGCTGCAGTTTTCACAGTTTTCATTTATCCCTTTAAAATCTTACATGGAAATTTAGAATTTACATCTTAGAGGGATTCAATTTGCATTTTCAAGGTGGTTTGCAGAATGGTAAGAAAACAATATCTGCACTGTCTCCTCACCTCTATTTTTCCAAAATAGCTCCTATGTTACATCAGCTCAATCTCTGAGAGTCGGGGTTTGGTTAATACATACGGATGACCCTTGAACAGTATGAGGTTAAGGTCCTGACACCATGCACAGTCAATATAGCCTTTAATTCAACAAAGACTTAATTACTAATGGCCTATTGTTGACCAGAAGCCTTACCGTTTACATAAATGGCCAATTAACACATATTTTATATATGTATTACATATTTATAATTCTTACAATAATGTAAGCTAGAGAAAAGAAAATGTTGTTAAAACCATGAGGAAGAGAAGGAATGTTTACCATTCATTAAATTGATGTAGATCATTTCATTGTCTTCATGTTCAGTAGGCTGAGGAAAGGAAGGAAGAGGACGGCTTAGTCTTGTTGTCTCAAGGGTGGCAAGCTGGAAACAAATCTGTACATAATTGGTCCTAGGCTGTTCAAACTCATGTTGTTCAAGCATCTACCGTATATATTTTCTAAACATGGAGGGATATTTACTACCTCCACCTTAAATTTTTGGTCCTTTTTTTAGTAGATAACTTGTAAAATACTAGCACAGGGGCTTGAGAAAAGTGGAAATGCAAAAAATTGGGAATATTACCTATTTAAATAGATTTGATTAGAAACTGGTAAAGATTAAAGAAAGGATAAACTGTAAAAGAAGATAAAATTGCTAAGGCCTATAAAAGTTCTGTTCAGGTTTGAAATTTTATACATGAAGAAACAGAATGGCGATAACCAAATATGTGTGATTCAGTGAGAGAGCACACAAGATTTTTAGTGTCAATAATCAAGAGTCATTTATATTTATTTTATTTTCCTATCAAATTTCTCTCTTCTGCCCTTCTAGCAAAACAGAAACAGTCACAGAAAAAGTCTAAGATGAGGAAAAAGTGTGTTAAGGTTGAAGAAATGAACAGATTTAACTAGACAGAAGAATAAAAAATGATTTTCCGTCAGCTCTCTTTTTAAGCTAATCTGAATAAAAACAGTCTTTGTGTAAAATTGGTGCACTTCCCTGAACAAACAGCTTCAAGAGGAATTCCTCACAGTTCCTCTTCACCTGCTACACAAATTGCCATTCTTATATAAATGTTTTGTCTGTCAAATCAACAAAAGATCTTGATAACTATTATAAGCCACTGGGTATCAGATACTAATTTTGAGGTAAGAAATTCAGTTTGGCCACTATAGACTGTGCTCAACTTTTGCTAGTTTGACTTATGATTTTTCTTTTACTTAATAATGTTGTGAAAGCAATACACATTCAATAGAAACTGTGCTTTGAATTTTGAGTCTTGACCTTTTCTTGGTCTAGTGATGTGCAGCAAGCTACTCTCTCCTTATGCTGAGCCGAGGCAGCAAGTGCAGCTCCCAGTCGCCTCCACAGTCACAGGAGTAAACACCAGATCTCTACAGTGTGCTGTGTTGAGAGATGATTTTTTTCACTTCTAGGCTAATGCAGATGGTCTAACAATGTAGATTAGGTTTATTAATATGAACAGGAGACAAGGAAATACTGAGTATAAGAGGACAGTTCCCTAGCAAAGGTTTCATCCTCAAGCCTGAAGGCCGATGACCCTAAGTCAGGTATTTCTGTTTTTGCACCCCAAAAGTTGCCTTTTGGCCCCTCATGCCCGCTTATTCTGTACCCATATAAATCCCAAACCCCAGGCTCCAGAAGCAGATAAGGAGACAAGGAGACAAAAAAGCAAGTAGATGAACAGTGTGATAGAGAATGAGAGAAGAGAAGGGATGGCTGAATGCCAAGAGAAGTTTGGCCACGGGCGGTGGGAGTGGAGTTCAGCTGCTGAATGACCAAACTCCGGAAGAAGATCATCTTCCCACTCTAACCCCCTTCCAGCTTTCCATCCATCCCACTGAGAGCCACCTCCACCACTCAATAAAACCCCACACATTCACCCTAAAGTCTGTGTGTGACCTGATTTTCCTGAGACACTGGGAAAGAGCTCATGATACAGAAAGCTGTCACACTGGCCCTCTGACCTTGGGAAAAATCAAAGGGTCCATTGAGCTGGTTAACACTTAAGCCATTTGCTGATGGTAAGGGTAAAAAAGCATTGTAACATTGTGGCCTCAGGCACCCACCTCTAGACACTACCGAAGGTCTAGAGCCTAAAGCACTCACCCAGGCTCCTGCACCTGCCCGTCTGCATGCTCTTCCTTCCATCAGGGGTTTGAACAGGCAAGTCACACTCATGTTACACATCCTACAAGGGGATCAGAAAACTCTCCCATTTCCATATTAAATACATTTTTAAATTACAGTATGTTAACTTTATAGGTTTATCAGGATATAACCTAATTGTCTGTAAGTCCAGAGCATGGGTAGTCAGTGTTTTCAGAAGCTTACAATTATTATCCTATCTCAATATGGATGAGAAACCATTTTTGTCATTTCTAATGGACAGTGCACTTTTCTACCCCTCATTTGTAGGATTACCTAAAAGACTAAAGAGGATACATATTCTGTTTAGTCTGGTACCAGCTTATCAGAGTGATACATGGAAAAGATGGCAGAAGAAAAGGACAGAGGGCCGGTAGGGTGACTCATGCCTATAATCCCAGCACTTTGGGAGGCCAAGGCAGGCAGATCATGAGACCAAGAGCTCGAGACCAGCCTGGCCAATATGGTAAAACCCTGCCTCTACTAAAAATATAAAAAATTAGCCAGATGTGGTGGCATGTGGTAGTCCCAGCTACTTGGGAGGCTAAGGCGGGAGAATTACTTGACCGCAGGAGGTGGAGGTATTCAAGCAATTCTCAAGATTGCACCACTACACTCCAGCTTGGATGACAGAGTGAGACTCTATCTCAAAAAAAAAAAAAAAAAAAAAAAAAA